>NC_060082.1:68875233-69230233 GCF_922984935.1 Meles meles
AAATTAATAATCTTTAAAAAAGAGAGAGAGAGAGAGACTCGTATGAATAATTATACAACACATGGAAAAACCTAGAAGAAATGGATACATTTCCAGAAACATACAACCTACCAAAACTAAAACATAAAGAAATAAAACAAATTTTTAAAAGATTTTATCTATTTATTTGACAGAGAGAGCGCGAGCACAAGCAGGGGGAGCAGCAGGCAGAGGTAAAAGGGAAGCAGGCTCCCCACTGAGCAAGGAGCCTAATAAGGACCTTGATCCCGGTACCCCGGGATCATGACCTGAGCTGAAGACAAATGCTTAACCAATCAATTGAGCCCCCCAGGCTCCCAGAAATAAACAGTCTAAACAAACCTATAACTAATAAGGAAACTGAATAAGTAATCAAACACATCCCAACAAAAAAAAAAAAGCCCAGAACCAGATGGCTTCACTAGGGAACTTTGGCTACATTTAAAGAATTAACATCAAACCTTCCCAAACCCTTCCAAAAAACTGAAGAAACAGGAACACTTCCAAATCCATTCTATGAGGACAACTTTATCCTGATGCCAAAACCAAAGATACTAAAAGAACACAAAAATATAGACTATGCCTCTGATGAATACTCAACAACATACCAAAAAACCCCCAAAACAACATGTCACAATGAAGAACAAAAACCATATGATCACCAAAACTGATGCCGAAAAAGCATCTGACACAATTCAACACTCCTTCACAACAAGAACTCTCAACAAACTAGGAATGGAAGGAAATTACCTCAAGCTAATAAAGACCATCTATGGAATCTCACAGTTAACATCATATTCAATGGCAAAACACTGAAAGTTTATGAATTAATACCAGGAACAAGGCATGAATGCCCACTCTTATCATGTCTATTCAATACAGTACTGAAGTTCTAGCTAGAGGAATCAGGCAAGGAAAAAAAAGCACTGAAATTAGAAAGGAAAAGGTAAAATCATTTGTTTGCAGATGATATGATCTTATATGTGGAAAATGCTAAAAATCCCAATACAAAATACTGTTAGAATAAATGAATAGAGCAAAGCTACAGGTTACAAAAATCAACACATAAAAATCATGTTTTTCTGTACACAAACAACAAACAATCTGAAAAGAAAATTAAGAAAACAATCTCATTTACAATAGTTACCTTCAACAAATCTATGGAATGGAGAACACACAAACTCTGTATTGATAAGGCATTAATACCCAAGATACATAAAGAACCCCTTCAACTCAACAAGAATAAAAAATCAATCCAATTAAAAATGGGCAAAGGACTTCAACAGACATTTCTCCAAAGAAGATATAAAAATGACCAACAAGCACAAAAAGAGGTATTTAACATCCCTAATCATTAAGGAAATATAAATCAAAACTACAATGAGATATCTCCTCACACTCATTAAAATGGTCACTCTTAGAAAAAAAAAGAAAATAACAAGTGTTGATAAGAATGTGGAAAAACTAGAACCCTTAATGCACTGTTGTTGGGAATGTAAAACAGAACAGCCACTATGGGAAACAGTATGGAGGATCCTCAAAAAATAAAAAATAGGGGGCACCTGGGTGGCTCAGTCAGTGGAATGTCCAACTCTTGATTGCGGCTTGGGTTGTGATCTCAGGGTCATGGGATCGAGCCCTGCGTCAGGCTCCAAGCTTGGCAGGAAGTCTGGCTGAAATTCTTTCCCTTCCCTTCTGCGTCTCCCCCCTCTGCTCGTGTTCTCCCTCTCTAAAACAAATAAATCTTTTTTAAAAAATTAAAAACAGAATTATCACATGATCCAGCAAACCCACTTCTGGGTATATACCCCCCAAAAATTTAAAACAGGATTCCAAAGAGATGTGCACCCCCATGTCCACTGCAGCATTACTCACAATAACCGAGCGGTAGAAACAGCCCCAGTGTCCACTGACAAGTAACGGACTGTATAGCATATCTACTTACAATGGGAGGGTATTAAGCTTTGGAAAAGCAGCAAATCCTGACACAGACTGACATGGACGAACCCTGAGGACATTATGCTAACTAAAATAACCCAGTCACAAAAATACAAATACTCCATGAGGTATCCAAAATAATCAAACTCAGAAACAAGGTAAAATGGAAGTTGTAAGGGGTCGGGGGAAGAGGGAACAGCTAAACTGTTCAAAGGATATAGTTTCAGCTTTGAAAAAATATTCTATTCCAACTACAGTGTGTGCGCACTGAATTAAAAACACCTTTGACAAATGGGTATATACTGTTAAAATGTCCCTATAGAGAATGCCTCTCTGTATGCTATTTGGGATTTTGACTTAATCACAAAAATCCACATGGAGAAAAAAAAAGTTCACTCCAACTTCATCCTATCGCAAAAATCAAATCCAGGTGAATTATAAGAACTAAATGCAAAGACAAAACAATAAACTTTTGAAAAGACAAAACAGAGTATCTCCATAATCTCGAGATAGGAAAAAATATTTTGACCAGGATACAGAAAGCCATAATAATAAAGAAAAAGACCGATACATTAGACAATGTTAAAACATTTGTTCACCCAAAGACACCATTAGGAAAGTGAAAATATAGCCACAGAGTAGGAAAAGATAGGTTCATATGCAGAAGAGATTATGAAATTCCTGTAAGTCAAAAATGAAACAAGATGACAAAACCAATGGAAAGATCAGGAAAGACATCTGAATAGGCACCTGACAAAAGAATAAATCCAAATAACCAATAAACATTTCTATGAAGAGATGCACAAGAGCATCGACAGGGAAAGGCATTTGAAACCGTAAGACGACACTATGTAAGTTGCCAAAAATTAGAGACTAATAATGCCAATCGTTGGCAACCAGGAGCAGTAACAGGAACTCTTACATACTATTGGCAGGAATATAAGCTGTTACAATTATTTTGGAAAATTATTTGGTAACGTCTCTCTAAAATAAACAAGTACATGTCCTGTGACCAAGAAGTTTACTTCTAGTATATACCCAACGAAGTGAATGCATTTAGGTACTTAGACTCATGTTCTCCAAATGGGAAATCAAATTTAAAATTTTCATCAACAGTAAAAGAGAGCAATCTGCCATGGTGCGCTCACACGATGGAATGCTATCCAGCAATGAAAAGGAACAAATTATAGTTGTACCCAGCGTGGGTGAATTTCACAAATTATCAGAAGTCAGAATGAGGGGGCTTCTAGGATACTTAATGCTTTTGTATTTCTTGATCTAGATAGCTATTACATGAAAAGATTTACTTTGTGATAATGTACTAAGCTATATGCTTAAGGATTTATGTACTTTTCCTATGTGTTTTGTACTTCAATTTAAAAAACCAAAGTTTAATAACAGATGGAATAAAGTCAAACTCTAATCAGAATTCCAGGAGAAAAAGAAATGGAGAAGCTAGAGAATAACCAAAGACCTAATGACTGCAAACTTCCCACATTTTTTCAAGATGCCAATTTCTCAGACCAAAAACATCAATAAATTCCAAGTATGACAAATAAAAAGGAAACTCAAACCTAACTACACTGTGGTGATATGAATGAAGGAAAAAAAACAGCAAAGAAAAATACAGTTAAAAGCAGCCAAGGAAGAGAGACAGATTAACTATAAAGAAACCACAGTTAGACGGATGACTGAGTTCTCAACTTCAACCAAGTGAGAACACAGGAACATCACCCGGAATAAAGTGTCAAACTAGATACCCAGCAAATATCCAGCAAAACAACCTTTGATGAATTGGTCTAAAATTCTTCATTTTCTGGAAAGAGATGAAAGGGAAGAAAGGAATGAAGAAAACAAAAGGATAATAGGAGGAGTGCCTGGGTGGCTCAGTCATTAAGCATCTGCCTTTGGCTCAGGTCATGATCCCGGGGTCCTGGGATCAAGCCCCACATCGGGCTCCCTGCTCGGCAGGGAGTCTGCTTCTCCTTCTCCCACTCCCCCTGCTTGTGTTCCCTCTCTCACTGTGTCTCTCTCTGTCAAATAAATAAAATTAAATTTTAAAAAAGGAAAGGATAATAGGAAATGAAAATTGTTTCTATTACCAAACTCTCACTAACGGAACCGGAAAGAGTGTACTTTGGGTACACAATGACCCTACACAGGCCATCTGTGGTGGAAGAGCCAAAGGTATTGGCGAACACGTAGGTAAATCTAAGAGAGACTAACGACAAAGGCAATGATAATATTTCATTTATGAGACAAAATGTATAAACTCAGAACAATATAAGCATATACAACTGGACAAGGGATGAAGACATTATAATGTCCTAAGGTGCTTTATTCAGGAGAAGGGCAAAGGTATTTATTGATTAGGCTTTGTTAATTATTCTTCTAAAACACGAATGTCTATCCTCCCTGCAAGTAGCAGAAATAAAACAGACAAAAAGCAAAATCCTCAGGCAATTTTAAAGGAAGGCAAAAAGACAAGGGGAAATATACACAGGAAATTAAAAAATAACAAAACACAAACAGAAAATAGTAAGATAAACAAATAGATCCAAATATATCATTACTCACAATAAATATAAATTGACTAAAATCTCCAGTTCAAAGCCAAAACTGTGAAAACGGATGAGAAAATAAAATGCAGTTATATGCTGTTACACACCAAAACACAAGGTTACCAGAGAAATGAAATTCAAATCATGGACAAAGATACACCAGGTTAAGAATGATTTGATGCAAAGAAATACCATGAAAAGATTTTGAAAGAGCATTCTGAAGGATAAGCAATTTTTCTGAACTAAGTTAGGTAGTATGATTGAGTCTTAAATTCATTGCACCTCACTGAATTCAACTCAGGGCTTGAGCTTATTAATGTCCTTCGGGAATCTGATTCTTTCGCTGGTGTACTAGTAGTGTTCTTTCTGCCACAGGACATTTGATAAGGATGCAATCAATGACTTTATATAAGACGGTGATAACGTGTTTAAGAGGTTAAAGTCGAGTACATAAGCTTGTAGCACAGTACCACAAGTATTTTTAAAGGCTGACAACTGTTTGCAATTACAAATCCTGTTACTATTAGATTTTATTTAACGTTACTCACAAACCTATCAAGGTACACTTTCTCAAGTACTTTACTGAAATCTAGTCTGTCATAATTTTTCTGCCTACATACGCATGAGTGTTAATTACACAAATCTACACATACATACTTACATAAAAACACACTTACATATATATATATAAAACCACAGTAATACCGTACCTCATAGGTAGTTCCATAATGGCACGTAAATTGGCATTGTCTGTTGGTTTCTGCATCTTGCTCAACATTAGTATAAAATATTACTCCATCCCCAGAGCAGGACACAATCTGCTTATCATTTGTGCATGGTAAGAACTTTGCACTAAATATATTTGCTCGGTGCCCTGAACGAATTGTTGTCAAAACCTAAAACACAGAGAAAAAGAGAGAAAAAGTTCTTGGTAATTTATTATTTCCTAGAAAGAAACATTCATATTTAATACAATCATAGCTAGGAGTAAATTCTCATTAACATTCTTATGATCTCAATAAAGAATTATCATTTGATTCCAGAATAATATATTTTTTTCCAAGATTTTATTTATTTATTTGACAGAGATCACAAGTAGGCAAAGAGGCAGGCAGAGAGAGAGGGGGAAGCAGGGTCCCTGCTGAGCAGGGAGCCCGATGCAGGGCTTGATTCCAGGACCCTGAGATCATGACCTACGCCGAAGGCAGAGGCTTAACAGGTGCCCCTAAACTAATATAATTTTTTTAAAAATCAGAATCTCACATATTTTTTTTCTCTCTGAGGTGTGAAGATTAAGTACCATTAATAGGAACAGTGTTGTGAAAATTAAACATACATATTTCCATCTATTTGGTGTATCTGACTCATTTTTAAGATCTCAATATATAAGAAAGGACTATTATACATAGGAAGAGAGAGAAACAGCAAAGAAGATGATTCTCATTATTTTAAAAATATTTTCCTGTATTTCTCAGTCAGTAATCGACTTCAAACAAGTTACTTTTAGAATTGGACAGTAGGTACAGGGGTGGGGAGAAAAAAAGGACTATCCTAACCTTTTTTTAAAATTAAGATTTTATTTATTTATTTAAGAGAGAGAGTGAGTGCGAGTGAGAGAGCACAAGCAGGGGCTGCACCAGAGGGGAGGGAGAAGCAGACTCCTGGCTGAGCAGGGAGCCCAGTGGGATGCTCGATCCCAGGACCTGGATATTATGACCTGAGCTGAAGGCAGCTGCTGAACCAGCTAAGCCACCCAGGCACCCCTCTGATGGACTTTTGAAACTGTCTACTATATGATTTTTAGTTTTCCCTTCCAGGATAAAGAAAGAAAAATAAACTGAATTTAAATGAATCATGAAATGGTAAGATGGAACTACAGCAGAAGTCCCAACATCTCCTTCCTGAACTGTATTTCTACATTGCAGGGCACCTGGATGGCTCAGTCACTTAAACGTCTGACTTCCGTTCAGGTCTTATCTCAGGGCTGGGATAGAGTCCTCCATCCGGCTCCCTGCTCAGCCGGAATCTGTTTCTCCCTCTCCCTCTGCCATTCCCCCTGCTTGTGCTCTCTTGCTCACGCTCTATCTCTCAAATAAATAACATCTTTAAAAATAAAGACTAGGGGCGCCTGGGTGGCTCGGTAGGTTAAGCCTCTGCCTTCAGCTCAGGTCATGATCCCCGGGTCCTGGTATTGAGCCCCGCATCGGGCTATCTGCTCAAAAGGGAGCCTGCTTCCCCCTCTCTCTCTGCCTGCCTCTCTGCCTACTTGTGATCTTTCTCTCTCTCTCCCTGTGTCAAACGAAGAGAAAGAAACTTAACAAAACCTGGGTTTTTTTTGATTGAGTGGGCAAAAGATCTGAAAACACAGTTCACAAAAAGATACACAAAGGGCCTTTAAAAATGTGAGAAAACATCCAACTTTGTTCATAAGGGAAATGCAAATTGAAGTTACACTGAGAAACTAATTCTCACTTTTCACATCGGCAAAAATCCAAGTTTGACAACACATTATGTCAATGAGCCTGCCAGGAAACAGGCTCTTCATCGTTTCTGGTGGGAGCACTAGATGGTACAAGTACTTCACAAAACCACACATACGTTTACCCTTTGACCAAACAAGTCTATTTTTAAGAATTTAGCCTTAAGATACACTTCCAACAATACAAGAGAAAATGCACAAAGTTATTTAATGAGCTATTTATAACAGCAAAGCATGGGAGATTTATTCAATAAATCATGATATATCCCCTACATGTATGTACAATGAAAATTTAATGCAGTGGGAATCTGATGTACTTTTAAAAATGTGCTCAAAGAAATAAGAGTATGTCAAATCAGAAAGTTGGCTTTAAATGTCCCAACAAACAAATGGGGTAATTTAAGCACCAAAAAGTGTTAGTGGTAATAGATTATATTAAATTTTTTTAAAAATCTAAAATCCCAAGTGATTTTCTTTTTTCAAAAAAGTTGTAGGGACAAAGGAAATACTCTTATTTACAAAATAATGTCAATAAATGTAAAGGAATGACAATTAAAAATCACTATTTTGGGGCACCTGGGTGGCTCAGTGGGTTAAGACTCTGCCTTCGGCTCAGGTCATGATCCGAGAGTCCTGGGATCAAGCCCTGCATCAGGCTCTCTGTTCAGCAGGGAGCCTGTTTCCCTCTCTCTCTCTGCCTGCCTCTCTGCCTGCTTGTGATCTCTCTCTCTCTCTGTCAAATATTAATAAAATAAAATCTTTTTAAAAAAATCACTGTTTTGTAACTACATTTTAACAACTGGTCAAGGCAAGAATCAACACAAAAACCAATATAAGGAAGACTGTTATGAAAGGGAATATTCACAGGCTCAACATACCATTTCACAAACAGCTTATTAATTGCAAAGGGTAAACATACCAAACAATGGAGATATCAAAGCTAACATTATCAGTAAGGGGATAAATTAATATCATGTACTACAATGTCACCTGTGGACATTTCTTAGCTAAAATGTTTTAAATTGGGGCACCTGGGTGGCTCAGTGGGTTAAAGCCTCTGCCTCCGGCTCAGGTCATGATCCCAGGGTCCTAGGATCGAGCCCCGCATCGGGCTCTCTGCTCCACAGGGAGCCTGCTTCCCCCCCTCTCTCTCCCTGCCTCTCTGCCTACTTGTGATCTCTCTCTCTGTCAAATAAATAAATAAAATCTTTTAAAAGTAAATAAATAAAATAAAATGTTTTACATTTTAATCTACTCATGAAGAAACAATCAGACAAATCCAAACTGAGAAACATTTGATATAACAACTGTTCTTCTTTATTAACACAACAGTAAAACAAGTAACATATTAATATCATGCAGGACCAAAAATCTGAATGATCTTAAAGAGACTAAGGAAATATGGCAACATGTGAAATGATGGATGGAGCTGGGACTGAAAAGGCAGTGACAAAGAACAGCATCAGCAAATGAGAACATCTGCATACAGGCCATCTGTGTATATATGTGTATGTGTTGTGTGTACATCATCAAATAGAAAATTTTATCTGTAACAGCACATAGTTGACTCTCGTCTTGCCTGCTAAGTCACTGCCAATACTGAATTAACAACTATTGAATCACTGCTCCTGGAGAAATGTGTGGTTAGGTTCCTTTCAGCCTCTTACCACAACACCTTCCTCAATCAATACACAGCATTGTTTTATATGTTTCTGTTTAAAGACCTTATTTAATATATACTGTTGATTCATTAACATTGAACTCATGGCCAACAGCATTCTACCTAAAGAAGCTTATCTAACATTTTTTCTTCATAAGAAACATCCCAGACTTCTGGTGCTTAGGAACATGAGATAGTATTTCAACATGATACCTGGGGACATTTTAAACTGTGAAATCATCAATTAAAAGTACAAAAATACAAAAATGCGACATGAAATATACCACAAAAAAGATCCAGTATGCATAAGTCAGAGTGTCGTCTTGTTTATCTCAGGCGGCAATGTGAGTGTTGATGTGCACTGAGTGACTCAGTTCTTTTGCCCCTCTGCTCGTGTGCATGACCAGGAAATGACCAAGAAGGCACAGAAAGTACTGACTTAGGGCTTAAATGTAAATTTCCATGAGTAGACAAATTTGCAAATGTGAAATCCACAAGTAATGAGGATCAACTCCATATTCAATATTACATATTTTTGAAAACAGAATAATGCTGGGCGCCTGGGTGGCTCAGTGGGTTAAAGCCTCTGCCTTCGGCTCAGGTCATGATCCCGGGGTCCTGGAATCGAGCCCCTGCATCGGGCTCTCTGCTCAGCAGGGAGTCTGCTTCCTCCTCTCTCTCTGCGTGCCTCTCTGCCTACTTGTGATCTCTGTCTATCAAATAAATAAATCGTTAAAAAAAATAGAATAATGTTCTTGTTTTTAGTAGATATACACCAAGGCATTCATGAATGAAGTGCATGATGCCTCCAACTTGTGCTCAATTGCTTTAAAAAAAAAAAAAAAATTAGTATTAAGTGGATTAAGTGGATGTTCATTGTATTATTTTTTAAGTTTTTCCAAAGTTTGAAAATTTTAAAAACAAAGTTAGGAAAATATATTTCAACTCTGTTTTGGGTTTGGCTTTAAGTATTTACTATATAACCCTAACTGCCAAACTCTTGCCAGAGACTGCCGTAACAAACGATAGCGTAAGTCTGGAGTGAGTATTAGCAGCCACTTACCTTGACCACTTTGAATATGTAAGTCACCTCATTTTATTTAAGACCTAGATTACAGGATTATGGCCAAAATAAGGATTTGCTGAACATCATAAATTACTCCACAGTAAATCTTACATATAATGCACATATAATTAGGGTCAAATAAAAAAGGGAGGGGTGTTTTTTGCACCTGCATTAACCAAAGCCTGGAGAATAAAACTGAAATATTTAAAAATCTTTAATTCCTCTCTCCAAGTGTAAGACACTAAGATCTGGAAGACTATATAAGGTATAAAAAATAACTAAGAGAATAATTAATGTAAAGCCTTTAAACAAGATAAATCTCATGACCTTTATTTAACTCTGTCAGGTATCTTAGCATGGCTTACCAAGTAGCTAAATAGACAACAGTCACTGTGTACAGTGTGCGTATTAGTTTCTTCATCCGATAGGCTTTTGTCTCTGCTTTAATCACATTCAGCAGACATTATTCTTAACAGTTCAGGATTTATCTCCATTTAAGAGGTTTATGCATAGCTTCAGAAACAAAAGCACTCGATACACTAATTTGTGTACTGACATATCACGTATTATTCACAAAGTCATATGGATTTCTTACTGAAGTAATCAAGATTTAAAGAGTAAACATTTGAAGCTCCTTCCTTTTGGACAAATCTCAATTTCAGATGTTGTCTTCCAAACTTACTGCCCTTCCAGCATTCTCCAAATTCATCGCAATGGCAGCAGTATCCACCCACACGGCTGATCAAGTCAAAAACTAAAAAAGCACCCTTCATTTCTCTTTCCCTCATCCACTATAAAATAGCAAAATATATAATATATATTTATATAAAATATATAAAATCCATCAGCAAATCCAGGTCCAAGACACATTCCAAACTAATTCTCCTCACCTCAATGCCATTATCTTTGTCCAAACCACCTTCTCTTCTCAGTGGGATTACTCAATGGGATTACTCAACTGTCCTATCTCCTACTTCTAATCTTACTCAAACTCCACTCTCCAAACAGCAGCCAGAGCTCTCTTTTAAAAATGCAAATCACCTGCATGTTTAATACACTCCAGTGATTATTTCAGTCACACTAAAACGTAAATCCTTAATACTGCCTATCAAGCCTACTATCTGACCACTGCCTACCATGTTAACTTCACTCTGAACCACTCACTTCCTAATTTATTAACAGGTAATTGTTGGAAGAACAAGTACTCAGGTGCGTACAATCAGTAATTCCAACAAAGGCTGGAATTTGTGTATAGTTGTCAATATAAATCTATACAATCACTACAGCTATATATTCTACTGGAGGTAAATAGTGACGAGGTTGATCTTTTTAAAAATGGTTATTATTTTTGTTAGCTGGATTTATTTTCTTATTTGTGCTTCCTTGAATCAATGTATTAAAATACTTATTCAGAAAACATCTAAGAATAATGGCCTAGGGAGACAGAAGTTGGTAGAGTAACTTAACTGAAGATGTAACTGACATATTGTTAACTGGAATTAGTAATAAATGTGAATGTGAACTAGTTGTAACATCTATGTCTTTATTACTCTAACTGGCCAACCAGGTATCTCTTTCTTCTTTCAATACGTCACACACAATGTTTCTAAAACCTTAAGCTTGGGGCGCCTGGTTGGCTCAGTCAGTTGGGCATCTGCCTTAAGCTCAGATCATGACCCTGGGGTCTTGGGATCGATTCCCACATCAGGCTCTTTGCTCGGTGGGGAGTCTGCTTCTCCCTCTGCCCACCCCACTCATGTTCTCATGCTCTCTCTCTCTCTCTCTCCCCTCACAAAAATAAACTTAAAATTTTAATTTAATTTAAAAAAGAAAACCTTAATCTTGGTCCAGGAATATCCAGATAGAAAATGTCAGTTCTTCAATCTCTTGGTAAAAATCACTCCTCTCTAAACCCAACCCATACCCCCACCTAAGGAATTAAATACAGAAATTCCTTGCCTTTCCTTTACTAATATTTATTGGGCACCTACTATGTGACAGGTGATTTACCAAGTGTTGAGGGAACAAAAAAGAAAAAACTGTCACTGTCCCGAAGAAATTACTGTCTAATGGTGAGCAACATGCAAACAAACATAATAATCTAATTATCCACAAAGTACACTGAGAACATACCTAGGGCAACAAGAAAGGTATACCACCACAGCTAAGAGCCAAGAACTGAAGAATGGATTTAAATTTGCCAAGTAGGTGGGAGGTGCTCGCCAAAGCAGGAGAACATCCCATGAAGACAAAACGGTGCAAGCAAAGCACAGAGTGAAGAAACAACACCTTATGCTCTGAGAACTTAAAGGTAGCCAGCTGAAGCCAAGTCAAGAAAACCCTTGCATATGTGGTACACTCAGGCCTTCCTTTATATTAGACATTACAAGGTAACGACCTTCCTTCAGTTTCATCTGTACCTGAAGGAGGTGGTCCTTTGCTGGGGAAGGAGTGTTCCAGCATACTGCGGAGAGTCTGCTATAGGACTCGATACACTCCGTACTTGATTTGGGTCCCGGGCTTTGTTTCTGTCTTACCTTGACCTTCAAGGCCATCAAGACTAAAGTTTATACATGCCTGGATTGACAAACACCTTCAGGGAGAAAGTGGCTTTAATGCTCACTTCTCTGGACTTACCTTTTCCCTTCAATTTTGGACTGATAATCCCTTACTATTAAGGCAAGTTACTTGTTACTTTTACAACAATTTTTAAAGACTTTAATCAAAAATATTTTAGTAGTTTTCAATGGGAGGATTGGTCCAAATAAACTAGATTATAATTACTGGAAAAAGAAATTTCTCTCTTATATTTGAGACATACTATATATAAAATTCGGGTAGGTTACCATTAATAAGGAACACCTAAAATCTCTTAACTCTATAAAAAAAAGTGTTTCAAAACTTTTATTTGAATTCAATTAATCTTTCCATGTATTCACAGAACCTAAAAATAAAGTCAAACTTTAAAAATGGGTCTTTTTGACTCAGGATCAAACACTTTCTTTTCCTATGTAATTAATTATCTGTGTTTTAAAATTTTTTTTTTTAAGATTTTATTTTATTTATTTGACAGACAGAGATCACAAGTAGGCAGAGAGGCAGGCAGAAAGAGAGGAGGAAGCAGGCTCCCCGCGGAGCAGAGAGCCCAACGCGGGGCTCAATCCCAGGACCCCGAGATCATGACCCGAGCCGAAGGCAGCAGCTCAATCCACTGAGCCACCCAGGCGCCCCTGTGTTTTAAAATTTTTAAAAATATTCCTATGTGATAGCAAATTTGGATCTAATAAGACCAGTATGTGAAAAAGATAAAATCTTATTATATTTAAACTCTTTAGGAGTATTATTTAATTACTCACTTCTTAAACTGGAAAAGAGAAAGAGTAATCACTTTTCAAATATATATTCTATTGGGAACCATGCATCAAAATGAATGTCCCTTTTCCAAAAAATAAACAAAGATGAAACAAGATTTTAAAAAAATTATTCCATTGGGTATAGTCACAATATAACTGAAAGCAGGGATTTGGAGAGATATGTGTCCACCTATGTTCATAGCAGCATTACTCACAATACCAAACTGGTATAAGTAGTAACTCAAGTGTCCATTGAAAAATGAATGCAAGGGGCGCCTGGGTGGCTCCGTGGGTTAAGTCTCTGCCTTCGGTTGAGGTCATGATCTCAGGGTCCTGGGATCAAGCCCCGCATCAGGCTCTATGCTCAGCGGGGAGCCTGCTTCCCCCTCCTCTCTGCCTGCCTCTCTACTTGTGATCTCTCTCTGTCAAAAAAAAACCAAAAAAACAAAAAAAACCCTTAAAAAAAAAAAGAGGGGCACCTGAGTGGCTCAGTGGGTTAAGTCTCTGCCTTCGGCTCAGGTCATGATCCCAGGGTCCTGGGATCGAGCCCTGCATCGGGTTCTCTGCTCCGCGGGGAGCCTGCTTCCCCCGCCCCCCCTGGCTCTCTGCCTACTTGTGATCTCTGTCAAATAAATAAATAAAATCTTTAAAAAAAAAAAAAAGAAAGAAAGAAAGAAAAATGAATGGGAAAAATTGTGGTATTTACATATAACAGAATATTGTTTGGCTATAAAAAAAAGAAAATCCGATATATACTGCAACATGTCTAAATGTTAAGGGCATCATGAAAAATGAAATAGTAAGAAAAAGACAAATATTGTGTAAAACTTTATATGAGATATCTAGAGTAGTCAAATTCATAGAGGCAAAAAGAGGTGGTTGCCAAGGGATGGGAAGAGAGAAGAAAAAGGAGTTATTGTTTACTGGGTACAGAGTTTCAGTTTTCCAAGATGAAAATAATTCTATAGCTGGCTGTAGTCATAGTGTCAACAATGTATATATACTTAATGTCACTGAACAGAGTTACTACAAGTTATTAAGATAGTTAATTTATATTAAGTGTATTCTACTACAGTTTTTTGTTGTTTTTTGTTTTTTAAAGCATGAAGCACTGCATCTTTTCAAAAACACAAAGATTATGCCTTTGGTGTCTACTCAACTACGAGTACTGTAGCATTAAAATTCTGATAGTGATAGTCAAAAAGCTTTCCTTCCAGGAAATTTCCTCTACTGTAAGGAAAAGGTTGTCCTAGTACAATATAATGATTTATAAAAAATATATCTTTGGTCATCCAGATGACCAAAGATGTATTTATGAATATATATATATATATATATATATATATATATATGACCAAAGATATATTTCTCATATATATATGGTCTTCATCAATAATTTTTGAAAATGCTTCAGAGACAAGGTGAAATGGGTGTCTTATTATTAATGAAGATGACTTTTGGACCCCACCAAAGGCTAGGGACCGGTTGCCAGAAGGAGCAATCCTGAGATCTGAGAGTTGGAACACAGGAGGGGAGAGGCGCTGGAGGCTGAATCAGTCAGTGACCAAAGACTTTTAGTTAATCAGGACTACGCAATGAAGCCTCCATAAAAATCCAAGGGGACAGTTTTTTTGGCCTTTTTCAGCACTTCCACACTTGGGGAATCAGAATGCTTTCATGGGCCACTGATCCAAGGCCTAAGCTCCAGGCTGGAATTGGGTAGAGATACCTTAAAAGACCTAGTAACTGCAGATCTAACACAAGCAGGATTTGAAAATATCAAGTTTCCCTCTGCTAAGTCAGGACAATTAAGTAACGCTATCCCTGAAATAAAATTATGACCTGTCTTTTAATCAAGGGTATCTTCAATATGAATCTCATTCAGGTTAAAGGACTACAACAATTATCTAAAAATCTTAACTTTTTACATGTGGAAAAATAAGAAATATGTGAATAATTTATTGCTACTACAAAAAGATTGCTACTATTAAATAACAGTTTGGTCTGCCAATCTATCAAGTTCTCAGATACAAAAATAGGTGTATAGTTTCTCCATATACAGAGAAGAAGAGCCAATAAAAATCAGAACATAATTCTAATTACATAATCCTAAAACCTAAATGATTATGCCAGCTTAAGGTATTAGGTATCATGAATCATTTCACTAAAACCTAGATACTGTTTTTGTAAACTGAATAAACAATGTTCCTGAAACCACTTAGCTGAAGAGTAGATTTTGTGAGCATGAAGGAAAAAAACAATCACGCTGACTTTTTTCCTCTTAGGAATTGGATTACTGAGATAATGATACTTTTGGCAATTTTACCTACATGAATAAAATGAAGCATATTTAAATTTGCTAGAATCAAAAGCTAGGTGAAATCTGTTTTCTTAAGAAGATTAAGGGGTAGGCATGATTTAACTTCCAAATTACATAACTACCTTGAGCAAAATAAGGATATTCTATTACAAATGCCCATCCCACAATTATCTACAATTTCTTAATTTCTAGCTTCTTAATTTTTCTCATTAAATTACAGATTTTTAAAAGCCACTTTACCTTTCTGCTGTAAGGATTACTAATTACTAACTTGGTGTCATCTGAACCAGATAAAATGTATTCTCCAGTCTCATTCCAACAGATTGTATTAACCTAAAAAGAAAGCAAAGAATAAATTTAAGTAAACTGGACATATCAACAAGTATGATATCTTTCAATTAACTGATGATTCAAAATTTATATCACTAATAAAATTGTGTCTATCTTAAGGAGTAGTTACCAGTTAACCTATAGAAAATACATACTGTCATTTAGCAAACACAGTATTCTATAAACTCACAATGAAATGTCTGAATTGTTAAGTTTCATTGTTTAAATTTACTTTAATTAATTCATTTTATACCCAGAGACACAAAAAACAAGGCCATCTGAAAAAAAAAAATTTTTTTTTAAAAGATCTCACTACAAAGCTATAGTAATCACGGCTATATGGTATTGTCATGATCTTTTTTTTTTTTTTTTTTTTTAAAGATTTTATTTATTTATTCAACAGACAGAGATCACAAGTAGGCAGAGAGGCAGGCAGAGAGAGAGAGGAGGAAGCAGGCTGTCCGCAGAGCAGAGAGCCCAATGCGGGGCTCGATCCCAGAACCCTGGGATCATGACCTGAGCCGAAGGCAGAGGCCCCAACCCACTGAGCCACCCAGGCGCCCCATGTCATGATCTTAGACATATAAATCAATGGAACAGAACTGAGAGTCCAGAAGTAAACATTTATGTTCAAGTAATTTTTGACAAGGGATCCAAGACCTTTCAATGGAGAAAGAGTATTTTTTGAACAAATCGTGCTGGGACAACTGGACATACCCAAGAAAAGGAGACTATATACAAAAATGAACTGAAAATGATCAAAAATCTAAACCTAACTGCCCAAACTATAAGACTCTTACAAGGAAACATAGGTATCAATCTTTAGGTTTACAATAAAAAAAAAAAAAGAAGAAGAAAATAGTAAGAGTTGGCTAGGGTGTCAAAAAATTGGAACCCTAACACAGTGCTGATAGGAATGCAAAACTGTGTCCATACTTAGACAGTTTGGCACTTCCTCAAAAAATGAAACAGTAAGCCCATGACTCAGCATTTCCACAATAAGGGATATATCCAAGAGAACTAAACACAGGTATCAAACAAAAACCTGTACACAAAAACCCAGAGCTGCATTATTCCTAAGAGCTAAAAGTGAAAGCAATCCCAACATTTATCAGCTAAAGTATGGATAAACAAAATGTGACTATCCATTTGCTCATAACAAAACATCCATAAAATGAAGTATTATTCAGCCACAAAATGAAATCATGATACATCCTGCAACATGTAAATACTTTGAAGACATTATGCTGAGTCAATGAAGCCAGTCTGAAAGGCCATATATTCTATGATTCCGTGTATTTTAAAAGTCTAGACTAGGCGTATCTGCAGAGACAGAAGGTAGATTAGTGACGGCCAACAGCTTGGTAGAGGGGGAATGGGAGTGAATGATAACTGGTATGGACTTTTTTTTCAGATGGTGAAAATATACTGGAACTAGACAATGGTGATGACTGTACAACTTTATGAATACACTAAAAAAAAAAACAAAACACTGAACCGCATACTCAAAATGGGTAGATTTTGTGATAAAGGAACTGTATCTCAATTTAAAAAAAAAAAGACTTCCACTTTTAGTCAAGGCAGATTTACTGTCACATCTGAAACAACTACAAAACAGAATACAGTCTTTTTTTCCCTTACATTGTATCTGTTTATTCTTTCAGAGAACACAAGTATGCGTGCACAGGAGCAGATGTGGCAGAGGGAAAGGGAGAAGACATTATCTCAAGCAGATTCTGTGCCTGACATGCAGCTCAATCTTACAACCCCAAGATCATGACCTGAGCCAAAATCAAGAGTCGACGGTTAATCTACTGAGCCCTAAATATTTTTCAGTACACAAAAAATATTTACAAATATAGAAAATATTTATGGGCCATAAAACAAATGGCAGTATTTTTAAAAGATTTCAAATACAGAATATGTTCTCTGACCAAAATGGAATTAAGTGAAAATCATTAACAGAAAGAAATATTTGGAAACTACAAAATAACAAGATATCCAAAAAAGAAATTACCCAATAAATTAGGAAGTATTTTGAAATGAATGAAAATGAAAGCACAACATAACCCAATTAATGGTTGCAGCTCAGTCTGAACTTGGAGGGAAACTTATAGCACTAAAATACCTATATTAAAAAAGATAAAAAAGTCTCTTCCAATAAAAAAATTATAAAAATAAATGAAACCCAAAGTCAGAAGAAGATTGGAAATAATGAATATCAGATCAGAAACCAAGAAACAACAGAAAACAGAAAAACAGGGGAAAAAAATACACACACAAAAACACTAGAAGCTAGTTCTCTGACAAGACAAATACAATTAATGAACATGTAGCCTGACTAATCAAGAAAAAAAAAGGGGATGGGGGAAATATACCACCAAAATGAGGAATGAGGATAACATTAATCACTAATTACATGTTCTACAATACTTGAACAGTAACGGTTAACCTTATGCCAATAATTCAACAATGTAGATAAAACTGACAAAATCCCTGAAACACACATGCTAAACAAAATTTACTCAATACTTAGTCTATTTTTATTAAGGGATTGCAGTTAGAATTTTCCACAAAGAAAACCAGGCCCAGGTGGCTTTACGGGTGAATTCTGCCAAAACATTTTTTTTTTTTTTTAATAAATAATGAGAATTCTGCACTATAGCTTCAGAAATTTAGAGACAATATAAATACCAGAACTAACAAGTGAGTTTGGGAAGTTTGTGAGATACAGATGAACATATAAAATTACACAGGACAGAGAATTAAAACCACCACACGGTTTCACCAGATATCTACTAAAATGACTAAACGTTTTTTACACTTGATCTTTAGCCAAATGGCAGAGAAGGGATCTCTAAACGTTTTAAAAAAATTATTACATCAGATCTAAGGGGAGAAACAAACAACAAAAACAGCAGCAGCAGACTTTAATACCCCATTTCCAACACTGGGTAAATCACATAGACAGGAAATTAGTAAGGAAATATTAGAACTGAACCATACTATAGAGCATATACAGAACAGTCCATCGTCCAGGAGCAGACAGACATTCCCCAAGTGCACGCTGAACATTCTCCAGGGTAAATCATGAGAAATCACAAAACAAGTATTAGCAAATTTTAAAAGAATTACATCATACTGAGTATCTTTCTGACTACAATGGTATAAGAACATAAAGTAAGAGCAGGAAAACTGGAAATTTCACCAACATGTAGAAATTAAATAACATACTCTTGGACAATCTGTGGGTCCAAGAATAAAAAAAAATTGAAATAAATGAAAATAGAAATAAAACATATGGGATGCAGCAAAAGCAGTTATAAGCAGGAATTTTACAGCAAGAAATGCCTACACTAAGAAAAAAGAAAGGTCACAGATAAGCAAAAGAACTTAACACTTTAATGAAAGAGAAACTCAGGCCAAAATTAGCAAAAGAAAGGAGACAACAAAGATCAGAGCAGAAATAAATGAAAAAGAGTAGGAAAACAGAAAAGATCAATGAAACTAAAAGCTAGTTTTTTGAAAAAATAAACAAGATTGATAAACCTTTAGGGAAAAAAAGACACAAATAAATAAAAATTATAAATGAAAGAGCAGATATTACCACTGATACCACAGAAATGCAAGAGTGTAAGAGAATACACTGAACAGTTATACACCAATAAATTAGACAACCTACTAGAATCATATAACCTACCAAGACTAAATCACACACAAAAAATAAAAATCTATTCAGGCCAAAAACAAGTAATTTTTTTGTTTGTTTCGGGAAACTGAATCCATAATCAAAACCCATTGAAAAACAACCCAAAAAATTAGTCACCAGCTCTTTACACTCTCTCAGAGATCAAACAGCAGTGGAAACTCATGGGTGACGCTGGCATTTGGATAGTTACCCTCTCATACATCCATTTTCTGTTCCTCTTCCTATACAAATGGAGAGCAGGCAGGCTTCTTTTTTCGGCTTCAGGGGCTTTAACTATTTACCAAACATTTGAAGAAGAATAAACAGCAATCCTTCTCAAAATCTCCAAAAAACTGAAGAGGAGGGTACATGCCCAAACTCATTTTCTGAGGCAAGCATTACCCTGATACCAGAGCCAGGTAAGATATTACAAGAAAAGAAAACTACATGCCAATATTCCTGATGAATACAGATGTAAACATCCTTAAAACACTAGCACACTGAATTCAACAGCACACTAAAAGGATCATACACCATAATCAAGTGGAATGTATCCCTGATACAAGGATGATTCAGTATACACAAATCAGTAAATGTGACAGTCCACTTTAATATAATGAACGATAAAAATTACACGATATCTCTATCTATGCAGAAAAGGCATGTGATGAAATTCAACATCTTTCATGATAAAAACTCTCAACAAACTGCAAACCTTTCTCACCATAATAGAGGTCGGATATGACAAGCCCACAGCTGACATCATACTCAGTGGTGAACAGCTGAAAGCTTTTCCTCTAATATCAGGAACAAGAAAAGGTTAACAACTCTCATTACTCTTATGTAACACAGTATTAGATCCTGTGCAGAACAATTAGGCAAGAAAAAGATAAAAAACATCCAAACTGGAAATGACAAAGTAAAACTAAAACTGTCTCTTTACGCAGATGACATGATCTTACCTATAGAACACCCTGAAGACACCACCGACAACGGCTAGCACTAATAAACGAATTTAGTCGTGTCAAGATACAGAACCAACAAACAAGTGTCCGTTGATGTCATGTCTACATACTGGCAATAAACTATCTGATGCTGAGGTACAATTGCATCTATAACAATAAAATACTTAAGTTTAACCGAAGAGGTGAGAGATCTGTACACCGAGACCTACACACTATTGATGAAAGACAATGAAGAAGACACATGTAAATAGATAAGCCAAGTTCATGTACTGGAAGGCTTACTATTATTAAAATGTTCACACTACACAAAGCCATCTATGGACTTAAGGCAATCCCTTATTTTTTCACAAAAATAGAAAAAAAAAAAAACCCTAAACTCTATATGGAACCACAGAAGACCCCAAATAGCCAAAGAAATGTTGAGAAAGAAAAATCTGAAGGCATCATCCCTCCTGAGTTCAACTATATTACAAAGTTACAGTAATCAAAACAGTCCAGTACTGGCATAAAAACAGACACACAGACCAATGGGACAGAATACAGAACCCAGAAAGTAACCCAAACATCTATGGTCTATTAATTTACAACAAAGGAGCCAAGAACACTCAATGGGGAAAACACAATCTTTTCAATAAGTGGTGTGGGAAAACTGGATGTTCACAAGCAAAATAAGACAAAATTGAAATGGATAGAATACTTAAACACAAGACCTGAAACTGTAAAACTCTAGAAGAAACAGAGTAAAAAACTCTTTGACCTTGGTCTTAGTAGTGCTTTTTTTTTTTTTAAGTTTTTTTTTTTTTAAATTTATTTGACAGACAGAGATCACAAGTAGGCAGAGAGGCAGGCAGAGAGAGAGGGGGAAGCAGGCTCCCTGCTGAGTAGAGAGCCCGATTTGGGGCTCCATCCAGGATCCCGGGATCATGACCTGAGCCGAAGGCAGAGGCTTTAACCCACTGAGTCACCCAGGAGCCCCTTAGCAGAGATTTTTTTTTTTTTTTTTTTTTTTTTTGGGACACCAAAAGCGCAAACAACAAAAGCAAAAATCAAATTTGGAAACTTTGGCAGAGCACAGAAACCAGTAAGATGAAGAGGAAACCTACAGAATGGAAGAAAATACATGCAAACCATTTATTTGATAAGGGATTAATATACCGAATCTATGAAGAGCTCATACAACACCGTAACAACAACAAAAAAACCCCACAAATAATCAGATTTAAAAATGAGCAAAAGACCTACATCAACATTTTCCAAAACTATACACAGCCAAAAAATAGATGAAAGGTGCTCACTATCACTCATGAGAAGGGAAATGCAAATCAGAACTATAGTGGAATATCACTTCCCACCTACGAGAATGGTACCATCAAAACAGACACGACCAGGGGCGCCTGGGTGGCTCAGTGGGTTAAGCCGCTGCCTTCGGCTCAGGTCATGATCTCAGGGTCCTGGGATCGAGTCCCACATCAGGCTCTCTGCTCAGCGGAGAGCCTGCTTCCCTTCCTCTCTCTCTGCCTGCCTCTCTTGTGATCTCTGTCTGTCAAATAAATAAATAAAATCTTTAAAAAACAACAACAACAACAACAAAAAAACAAAACCAGACACGACCAGAGAACAGGTGCTGGGGAGGATGTGGGGAAAGGCGAGCATCTGTGCACTCTGGTGGGGTGTAAACTGGTGCAGCCACTGTGGAAAACAGTCCAGAGGTATCTCAAAAACTTCAGCATGAAACTATCATATGCTCCAGCAATCCTATTCTGGGTGTGTAACTGAAAGAAATGAAATTGTTATCTTGAAGAAATACCCGTAACTCCCATATGCACCGCAGTATCTTTCACGACACCCAAGACGTGGAAAGAACCTAAGTGTTTCTCTATGAAGCAATGGACAAAGGAAATGTGGTATATATATGAGATGGAATATTAGTCATATAAAAGAAGGAAATCCTGTCATTTGCACCAATATGGATAAACCCTTAGGGCCAGACAAGAATGACAAACTGTCTGATATCCCTTACACGTGGAATCTAAAAATACCCATGGGCAGAAACAGGCACAGACCGGCTGGTGGCTGCCAGCAGCTGGGAGATGAGCTGCTGCTGTCAAACCACGAACTCCAGCTACAAGGTGAGTTCTGAGGCTCCAACGGGGATCCATCCATGTGACTGTGTACATGTGCAGACGAATGAATTCTGGGGCTGTAATGCGCAGCATGGCTGGTGCTTACACTGAACACTACGCTGTACACTCGAAAGATGCTAAAATGTTCTCACCACTACCACCGCAGAACAGTAACGTAATGAGGGATGTCTGTGTCAACTAACCCTACTGCAATCGTTTCACCACATGTATGTGTACAAGTCATCACACGGTACACCTTCAACTGACACAACGCTATAGGTAAATAAATCTCAAGGAAGATGGAAGAAAACAAAAAGTTATCTAAAAAACCGTAACAAGTAGTTGTACCTATTATAATGGGAGCAGAAAGGAATGGGAGAGAGAGAAACAGTGGAAGAGTGGAAGAGTGGAAGCCACTTTTTATATACTTTAAAAAATAATTTTTTATACAATGAGAAAGTACTACCTATTTTTAAAATTAAATGCAAGATAAAAATAAGGACAACATGTTTTAAAAATAGTGTGAAGGCAGAAAAAAATATGGTTAAGATTGCAAGTTTACTTTCCACTCATCCTTAGAAAAATATTTTGAGAATATACTCCGTAAAATCTGAAAGTAAATTTAAAAAATAAGAAGACACAGAATCCACAGCTTGCAAAAACTTGAGAATATCAGAAAGGCAATTGTCCATTATGGGAGAATCCATCTGAAATTAATACTAGAAAACTCTCCTTTGGGTGAGGAGAAAGACGTGACCTTAGATCTTTAAAGAAAGACACGAAATCTAACACACACTCCGCCCCCTCAGTCCAACGAGGCGCTTCTCCTGACACTAGACAAAGTAATTTCTAAAGTTATTTTTTGGCCCACTGTTCTGGGGCAGGTGTATAGACTATGAACAAATAAATAAATGTGTTTGTATAATTATGACGTCAGACAGTGACATGCACTGGGAAGGAGAAAAAAACGGAAGAAAAAAGATACTCATCAGGATGGGGAGCTATCTGACTCGGGTGGTCCGGGAAAGCTCCTGTGGTAGGTAATAGGGCGAGCGAAATGAAATGCGGAGGCAAGCTTTACAAGTATGTGGGGTGAGAGAGTCTGAGTAGAAGACATAAAATACCTAAGGCAAAACTGTACTTGGTGTATTTAAGGAACAGCAAAGAAATGCGTGTGACTGGAACAAGTAAGTGTAACAGCAAACACAGTAAGGGATGAAACGGGAGAAGAAGGCAAGTGCCAAATCATAGGGCTGGAAGCAATAAGGTCTTTGGGTTTACTGTAAGTAAGCTGAAAACCCACTGGTCGGTTTTGAGCCACTGAGTATTATGAACAGGTGACGCATCACATAGTTTTCTTTTTAATTTTCTTTCTATCCTCTTATTAAGAAGAGTTTAACAAAAATTAAGAAGGACTTATAAGCACTGTTCACGAAAAATTTTGACTTTTGCAGTCCATAGACAAATTACAGAAGATGACCAGGATGACCGAATAAAGGGTACATGTAACTGACTTGAACATATAAAAGTGTCCGAGCTGATGGAGGTGTGAAACAGAGATAAAAAGGGGCTCCGAGCTGGCTCAGTCAGTAGAGCACACAATTTCAGGGTTGTGTGCTCCAGCCTCACACTGGGTAGAGAGATTAGTTAAAAATAAAATCTTCAAGACATTTTGGGGTGTGTGTGTGTGTGTGTGTGTGTGTGTGTGTGTGTGTGTGTGTTTTAAAGATTTTATTTACTGGTGCCTTAAAGATTTTATTTACTGGTGCCTGGGTGGCTCAGTGGGTTAAGCCTCTGCCTTCAGTTCAGGTCACGATCTCAGGGTCCTGGGATTGAGCCCCGCATCGGGCTCTCTGCTCAGTGGGAGCCTGCTTCCCTCCCCACCACCCCGCCTGCCTCTCTGCCTACTTGTGATCTTTCTCTCTGTTGAATAAATAAACAAAATCTTAAAAAAAAAAAAAAGATTTTGTTTATTTATTTGAGAGAGAGAGAATGAGAGAGGGAGAGCATGAGAGGGGAGAAGTCAGAGGGAGAAGCAGACTCCCCGCTGAGCAGGGAGCCCAATGCAGGACTTCGTCCTGGGACTCCAGGATCATGACCTGAGCTGAAGGCAGTTGCTTAAACCAGCTGAACCACTTGGCGCCCCTAAAAAAAAAAACTTAAAAAAAAAAAAGGTGGAAGGGAGGATGAAAGAATTAAATGTCTCTCTTACAGAATGAAGGTTCAGAAGGCATTGTCTCTAAATGGCAGAGAGACAAAAGGATGTTTTTGTATATTCTTTAAAATTCAAGTGACCAGTGCAGAGACTAAGAACAGTAATGTAAAAATTCTAAGAAGCCTACATTTAAGAAAGTAGGAGTTATATAAGTAGGTTAAATCTTCCTCAATCACAGCAGGAACTCAATAGACAATGTTCGAAGTTGCGAAATTAAAAAAGACCAAAAGAAAGAATTTTACACAGATTTCAACAAAGAGGGAAGGATAGCCAATGGAAAAAAAAGCAGTCTCTTCAACAAATGCTGTTGGGAAACCTGGACAGCCATACTTCTCCAAAGTATGAAAAACTGGACCATTTTCTTACACTATACACAAAAATAGACTCAAAATGGATGAAAGACCTATATGTGAGACAGGAATCCATCCAAATCCTAGAAAACACGGGCAGCAGCTTCTCTGACCTCAGCCACAGCAACTTCTTGCTAGACATGTCTCCAGAGGCAAGGGAAACAAAGGCAAAAATGAACTATTGAGACTTCATCAAGATAAAAAGCTTTTGCACAGCAAAGGAAAACAGTCAACAAAACCAAAAGACAACCAAAAGAATGGGAAAAGATATTTGCAAATATATTTTCAGATAAAGGGCTAGTATCCAAAAATCTACAAAGGACTTCACCAAACTCAACACCCAAAAAACAAATAATCCAATCAAGAAATGGGCAGAAGACAGGAACAGACATTTCTCCAAAGACATCCAGATGGCCAACAGACACATGAAAAAATGCTCAACATCATTCAGCATCAGGGAAATACAAGTCAAAACCACAATGAGACACCACCTCACACCAGTCAGAATGGCTAAAATTATGAAGTCAAGAAATGACAGATGTTGGCGAGGATGTGGAGAAAGGGAAACCATCTTACGCTGTTAGTGGGAATGCAAGCTCATGTAGCCATTCTGGAAACCTGTATGGAGGTTCCTCAAAAAGTTGAAAATAGAGTTACCCTACGACCCAGCAATTGCACTACTTGGTAGTTTACCCCCAAAGATACAAATGTAGTGATCCGAAGGGGCCCCTGCACCCCATTTATAGCAGCAATGTCCACAATAACCAAAGTATAGAAAGATGTCCATCGAGAGATGAATGGATAAAGAAGATGTGGTAAGCATGCGCGCGCACAATGGAATATTACACAGCCATGAGAAAATGAAATCTTGCCATTTCCAATGATGTAAATGCAACTAGAGGATATTATGCTAAGCGAAATAAGTCAATCAAAGAAAGACAATTATCTTACGATCTCACTCATACGTGGAATTTAAGAAACAGTATAATAGGGGAAGGGAGGGAAAAATAAGATGAAACCAGAGAGGGAGACAAACAACAAGAGACTCTTAAGCACAGGCAACAAACTGAAAGTTGCTGGAGGGGAGAGGGCTGGAGGGATAGGGTAGCTGAGTGACAGACATTAAGAAGGGCATGTGATGTAACGAGCACTAGGTTTTATATAAGACTGGAGGACAACAGACCTGTACCTCTGAAACCACTAGTACATTATATGTGAATTAACTTAAATTTTTAAATGTTTAAAACAAACAAAAAAGAATATTATACAGAGATGTGAAAAATATCAGAAGATCTGAAATAAAAATAGATGAAAAGAGGTTGTTTTTGGAGAGTAAGAAAAGAATAGGGAGAATGGGACACTTCTATTACTTTTTGTTATGATCCATTTTTAATCATATGCATATATTATTTTGACCCACTGCCCCCAAAAATGTTTTTCATTTTAAAATATATAATGGCACCTGGGTGGTTCAGTTGGTTAAGCGTCTGACTCTTGATTTCAACTAAGGTCCTGATTGCAGGGTGGTGAGTTCAAGGCCCATATTAGGGTAATTATAGGCTAGGCATGGAGCCTACATAAAAACATAATTCTAATAAAATTAAAAATATATACCTAAACTGTATTTACAGCATAATTATAATTCCATAATTGTGGACAGGAAAAAGATAAGTTTGGTGGACAGGACTATAGATACTTTTTCCCTCCTCACTTAAATGTTGGGTTCCTCAGAGTAAGGGTCAAGACCGTTATCACTGTAATTTCTCTTTTTTCTGTAATTCTTTCTTTGTAATTCCTTTTCTAGTCTCATGCTTTCATAGGCAGCTATAGCAGTATTTTCCAAAGTATGACCCATGGATAACCTAGATCAAAATCATCTCAAGTGTTTGTTAGACTACAGATTTCTTTGGCCTTACATCTCAGAGTTTTGCATTTCTTTGTTTTAGTATCTCAGTATCTTTGGTATCTTTACAAAATACCAGTTTAGAAGCATAGTGTTAAAAAAAAGTATAGTGTTAAGATAACCTCCTATAATGAAAAAGGGTATGAAACAGGGTATTCTCAGAGAACAGGAATAATATGCATTCATGAACGTAAATGAATACAATGATTTTCACTAATTGCTGGCCCCTACTTGTCTAATGAGTCTTGGAGGTATCAAAAAAAACAGGCCAGCAAACTCAGACCATAGGGCTTGAGATCAAGACAGTTTTCAATCTTTCTGCTTTTGTCAACCATACTGTAAGTCTGGTTGGAAAAAGGAGGAATATAAAATAGGAGGAACACAGTATAATACAAAAAGGAGGAAATAATATAAAAGGAGTAATATGACCTGATTTATGTGCATAATCTAGGATCTGTGTGTTGAATGAGTTTGTAGTATTATGAGAAGACCAAGTAAGAGGATACTGCAGTGGTCCAGGCAGGGGAAGATAGCTTAAATTAGGTGGTAGCATAAAAACAGAAAGAAATGGGATAATTTCAGATATATTCTGGAGGTAGAATTTATTTATGGATAGACTAGATGTAGAAGTCGAGGGAAAAAGAGTAATCACGGGTAACTTGAAATTTCTCAACTGGATGAATGGCGGTGCTATTTACCGAAATGTCGAAGGTTATAGATTTAGGGGAGAAAATCAAGTCTTTGTTTTAGCCACCTTAATCTTTTTTTTTTAATTTAAATTCAATTAATTAACATATAGTATTTGTTTCAGGAGTCTAGGTCTGTGATTCACCGGTCCTATATATATAATAGGTAGTGCTCATTACAACACACACCCCCTCAATGTCCCTTGTGTCCTACACCCCCTCCCTTCCAGCAACTTTTTGGCTATTGTAGCCACCTGAATCTTATGGTCAATCTTACCATTACTAAAAGTAGAACAAATATTGTGTGCCTCTTTTTTTTTTTTTAAGATTTTATTTATTTATTTGACAGACAGATCACAAGTAGACAGAGAGGCAGGTAGGTGGGGGGGGGGGAGAGCAGGCTCCCCGCTGAGCAGAGAGCCCAATGTGGGGCTCGATCCCAGGACCCTGATATCATGACCTGGGCCGAAGGCAAAGCCTTAACCCACTGAGCCACCCAGGCGCCCCCACTGTGCGCCTCTTTATTCAACATAATATGAAGCATATAGTATCACCCTATAAATATTCCCACTCCAGAAGTTGTACCTGAGTCTAATCAAACCTCTAGGAATCACTTCCACTTACAGGAAATACAAAGCATAAAAAACAAGTTAAATGACAACACAGAAACCAAATCAGTCTCTAGAGTGTAGGACAGTCCACAGGAAAACTGACTGATATTCTGTAACAAGGCAATGGCAGCAATGAAAAAAAAAAAAGGAAGGCTGCTCTAGCTCAACCGTGATTTAAGAGGCATGGCAATTAAGGAACGGACTTTGCCTGGATCCTCTTTTGAACAACTATAAAAAGACATTTTAAACACTGAGGGAAATTTGATTATGGACTGTGTATCAGATGATACCAAAAATATACTGTCAATCTTGTTAAATTACATAATGGCATTTTAGTTACATAAGAAAATGTCCATTGCTTTTAGGCTACATATAGAAGTGAAATGACATAGTATCTGGGATTTGCACTGAAATACTTCACCAAGGGAAAAAAAGAAAAATGAAATGGAAAGCGTGTTACAATCTTGGTAACTGCTAAATCCACCTGATAAGTATATGAGAAGCATGTCTGAAATTTTCCTAACAGAAATTAAATGGAAAAGGATTCTGTTTTGGCCCTGCTAAATTCAGGATGCCAATCAGACATTCAGCTGGGAACGTTAAGCAGAGGGCTGGAAACATGCACCTGGAGTTCTGGGAAAAAATGAGGAGACGGAAGGCGTGTTTTTCCAGCCGTGGGACAGGAGAGCATATCCTAGAAAAGGGAAGTGAAAACAGGCTGGAGGAGCCAGGACCAAGTCTAGATACATCCAACAAAGGTCAAGAAGTGGAGGAGTCCACCAAGAAGACAGAGAAGATGCAGCGAGTCAGTGAGATACAGAGAGAACCAAGAGAGTGTGGTGGTAACAGAAACCAAGAGAAAAAACATTCCAAAAACGAACGTGTTCAATTAATGTCTAAGTTCCCTAAGAAGCAGCCACGAGTAATCACTAGTGACCTCCACGAAAGCAGTTATTAGTAGACTGAAAGAGATGCAAGCCTTTTTTTTTCTTGGAAGCCTTTTAATAATAATAGAAAATTCATCTCTGCTTTAAAAAAAAAAAAATCTCATCTATTTTTCTAAATTCAAAAATATACTTCTTTAGGGTTTTTTTTTTTAAGATTTTATTTATTTGGGCGCCTGGGTGGCTCAGTGGGTTAAAGCCTCTGCCTTGGGCTCAGGTCATGGTCCCGGGGTCCTGCTCGCATCCAGCTCTCTGCTTAGCAGGGAGCCTGCTTCCTCCTCTCTCTGCCTGCTTCTCTGCCTACTTGTGATCTCTGTCTGTCAAATGAATAAATAAAATTTTAAAAAAGAAAAAAGATTTTACTTATTTATTGGACAGACAGAGATCACAAGCAGGCAGAGTGGCAGGCAGAGAGAGGGGAGGAATCAGGCTCCCAGCTGAGCAGAGAGCCTGCTGTGGGGCTCGATCCCAGGACCCTGGGATCATGACCTGAGTGGAAGGCAGAGGCTTAACCCACTGAGCCACCCAAGCACCCCTATTTCTTTATTTTTAATGTAAAACTTTATTCTCCTTATATCTGATTACAGTTAGACATCACCTCTTCTGGGAGGATGGGGCATTTCATCAAATATTTGAGCACTTGGTATTAAAGTCTTTCGTAGTTGAGAATTAGTCATTACTTACACAGCCATCATGCACATTCAGGGTTGCTTCAAGTTTCAGTCTTTGGATAAATTCTCTTCTTCCTGTTTAAAAAGAAAGAACTAAGTGAATCATAAGTCATTTTTGTTTGTGAAAGTGTGACAATGAAATGAAGAGCCCAGGATCCAGCATGAGGAAACTCTTCATTTCTACTCCTCCACTTACAGGCTGAGTAATGCTGGGGGAGACGGACCTACTCGGCCCTCATTTCTTTATTAGGTAGTTGTCACCTCCCTCGTGTAGTTACTTGCTTGTAAGGATTAAGACATTCAAGGACAGTGTCTGGACCACAGCAATCATTCAAACATTTCCTTCATTCAACCATTCATTCAACAAATATATTGAAAACTCACTCTACTCAGGTGGTGCTCTAGGAGTTAGGCGCACAGTGGTGAAGTAAACAGATAAAGATCCCTGCACTCTAATGGGCTTTCTGAGACAGTAGCCAACACGTCACCCGGTCACAGTATTGTATAGAAAAATAAAGCAGAGAAAGAGGCTAAGGAAGGCCTGGAGGTAGGGGACAGGGTTTTGAATCTTAAACAGGCTGGCAAACAGTGTTTTATAAGATATCACCTATTTTTGAGCACATCTCAATTTCAGATATGTTGAAGTATTCTAAAGTTCATCTTACAATGATGAAAAATGGCAGCAAAGTATAAAATAAAATCGGCCTAAATGTCCATCAGTAGCAGAACAATACTGCAAAAATAGAACAAATCCCTTTCAAAAAGAGAAGTATGTTTCCCTTTAAAAAATGAATCATCTTTACCAAAGAAGAACCAAAAAGCTTCATGTTTATTCAGAAGCTGTAATGAAAAGAAGCTGAATATATGACAAAGAACGATAATTAGCTAAGTAATCAGGCTGATGAGATCTCAAATAAAATTAAATTTGACTATGCTCTCTGTATCCTGTCACAAGGGACAGATTTTTCTATTTATTATGTTTTCTTGCCACTCCACATAAAGATCACGATCTTCTTGAAGCCAAATTGTTTTCCTTCTTTCTCCTTGCTTATAACTGGTAAGCTGGCTAGGTAAAGGATGAACATGTGGGTTACAGAATTTTTTTCCTCTTTGTATGTGGAGGAATGCTCTATGGTTCCTGAACATATTGGAATAAAACCACCAACAAAAATTCAGTGTTTTCAGGGCGCCTGGGTGGCTCAGTCAGTTAAGCATCTCCCTTTGGCTCAAGTCATGATCCTAGGGTCCTGGGATTGAGTTCGGCATCAGGCTCCCTTTTCGGTGGGGAGTCGGCTTCTCCCTGACTACCCCTCCCCCTGCTCGTGCTCTCTCTCTTGCAGGCTCTCTCTCAAATAAATAAAATCTTAAAAAAAAAAAAAAAAAAAAAAGGAAATTCACTATTTTCATGAACTGGTTGTACTTTATATAATTAACTTTTCAAATCTGATTTTCAGCTTTAAAAAGATGCTAACTGTAGTAAACAGATAACATTACATTCCCCCCCCCTTGGCCAACAACAGCAGGCTTGGCAATCCTACTGAGTTATAATTAAGAGTTAAGAAACAGTACTCAAATTAACAACGTGACAGTAATTAAAATTCATTAAAGTTCTTAAAAAAAAGCAGCATAAAAATTTTTTTTCCAAATTTTTAAAATCTATGTTTGAAAACAGGGCTCTGGCCATCTCTGTGTAGAGAAAATGGTGGTGGGACACAAGAACAGAAGACCAAGTGAATTCTTCTAGCAGGAACTCTTACACATGAAACCTGCACCTAAAAACACGCACTGAGACATGACAGTTACATAACAGCTTCTGAACGATATTCCTACATGTGACTTTGGAGATCAAAATGACTGTTGTCTACATACCCCATTAAGTGTGCTTCTAGAACAAACTAGTGTAAACCTCATCTACCCTTTTAGTAACTAAATGCACTACCAAAAAACAGGAGCTCACAACCTCCATAAAGAACTATAAGTTTACTACAGTCAAATAATCTTCAACAAAGTGGGAAAGAATGTCCAGTGGAAAAAGACAGTCTCTTCAACAAATGGTGCTGGGAAACTTGGGCAGCCACATGCAGAAGAATGAAACTGGACCATTTCCTTACACCACACATGAAAATAGACTCAAAATGGATGAAAGACCTATATGTGAGACAGGAATCCATTCAAATCCCAGAAAACACGGGCAGCAGCTTCTTTGACCTCAGCCACAGCCACTTCTTGTTCAACGTCTCCAGAGGCAAGGGAAGCAAGGGCAAAAATGAATACTGGGACTTCATCAAGATAAAAAGCTTTTGCACAGCAAAGGAAACGGTCAACAAAACCAAAAGACAACCAAAAGAATGGGAAAAGATATTTGCAAGTATCAAATAAAGGGCTAGTATCCAAAATCTAAAAAGAATTTATAAAACTCAACACCCAGAACACAATCCAATAAGAAATGAGCAGAAGACAGGAACAGACATTTCTCCAAAGATCGCATTCAGGTGGCCAACAGACACATGAAAAAATGTTCTACATCACTCGGCATCAGGGAAATACAAGTCAAAACCACAATGAGACACCACCTCACACTAGGCAGAATGGCTAAAATTAACAAGTCAGGAAACGAAAGTTAAAATAAAAATAAACTCATACCTGTTACTAAGAACTGTTAAGTCTAGATACTGATAAGCTAAGTACTTGGCCACAATCTCATGAATGCCGACAGAAGACACAAGACTCCTAAGTTAGGCACACAGGACTTTTCTACTGAAGCAGCGTAAGCTTCAGGTTCACATCGGTTCATTGTCCCCCAATTCCCACAGGGCAATGGGGTGCAGCCTGGGTGAATACTACACGTGCAGTGGGTTTGAATCACAGCTGGGGAACTCTGAACCCAAATTTTATAAAGTATCAAGCAAACCTGCCTGACCTGTGTCCCAAAGAGTGACAGTATCTTTATTATACTGGATAATAAATCAATCTGCCCTCTGCTTCGGCGGGAGATATTATAACTTCCGAAGTTGCTCCCTCCATGTAAATCACTAAAAAGACAGTCCAGAGCAAAGTGGCCAGTGCCTCTGCTCACAAATGTGCATAAATGCGAGAGTCCTGGAGCACCGTCTCTCAACACTTACACACTTGTTACGGACGGATCTAGTTACACCTGTGGTTTCCTACTCTCAAGTCTTTCTTGCAACCCATGCTGTCTCTCATAACTCTATCACTGCTTTGACCTTCTATTCTATCTTAACAGACTCTAAGTTCAATGAAAAGGGAAACACTCTTTTGTTCACCCAAGTATTCTACGTGTTTAGAACAGTGCGAGGACAAAGTGAGCATTTGATAGCCATTTGCTGAGTCAGTGAAGTACTCACTCTGTTCCATAATGTGTTTTCCCTCAGTAATACAGGGTGAGCATCCTTCAAGGACAGCACAGAGCTACGCTCATTTCTAAGAGCGGTGTAACGGATTAAACGGCTGTGTAACTTATTCACGTATCTATCTCCCTTTCCATCAGCTTCCACCAAGAACTCACAACACTGAAAACAGGGCAGGAGACAAGAGTCCCTGTTTGGTAGGACACAGGAATGAAACTCCACTCACCTTTCAGGGGAAATAAAAGCCTTAAGCCACGAGGGAAACCCCAGCTAGAAATAGCCTCGGCAAATGCCTACTACCTCTAAGAGAGGAAGGAAACCCTCACTCTTACTTCGGGCAAAGGCAACTGCCCCGAGGAAGGGATAAAAGCTTATATTCCCTATCCTTGAGGGAAAGGCAGGAAACCTCCTCCCATCTGATAAATAATTAACATTAAGCGTGGGGGCACTGAAATGTGTCAACTCACACCGAACCATGTTCCCAGAATTCCTTCCCCGAGTATTTCTCCTCAGGATGCATCACCAGTCATTTTTGCACAAGACTGTGGGGGGCCGTAAGGTAGCGGCCATACTGACTTTTACCTTCAGAAGGCTGGAGCAAAGCTCGAGCTGCTTATACAAGTGTGGTGTCTTATCTGCTGACTCACCTTCCTGGAATGAGCGACAACTAGGCCTACGAGTGTCCCAATTCCCCATGAATCCTCCTTTGACTTCTTAATACACAGAGGAAATTGTGTGTTTTGCTCTGTGACAAAAGATGCTAGCTTCCCCTACAGAACAACCCCGCGGAACACCGGTAAGTTTGGAGGCAGTGAGAACTAACATAGATCCTATCCCTTCATGAGTTCAAGTTTGTCCTTCCCACCCCTAATTTACAACCATCTTCCCTTCCCAATTGTCTGTCCAAAGGATGTCAAGCCCCAGCATCAGACACTTAGAAAATAACTTTGCAAAGACAGTTTAATGAGTTCCCACGATAATATAAGACCAAGTATCAGGAACATATCTTTGTACGTATGTATGCGTATCCTCTAATGATTCTGCCTCTTGGATTGAGCCCATTCATAAACGCTCAGCGAACTAGGAATAGAGAGATACTTTCTCAATCTGATAAAAAGTGCCTATAAAAGAACCTACACTGTCTGGTATATTTAATGGTGAAAAACTGAACTTTCTAGTTAACATGAGGAATAATACAAGGACGCCCAATCTCACCACTATCATTAAACATAGCGCAGTCATATATCCAAGATACGGAAGGTTTGGTTCCACACCACAATAAAGCACCCATCACAATAAAGTGCATCAAATGAACTTTTCCGTTCCCCAGTGCACACAGAAGTTAGGTCTACATCGTACTGCAGTCTGTTGAGCATGCAAAGCACACTGCTTACATGCCTGATCTAATTAAACGATATTTTACTAAAAATGCTGTCATCTATACGTTCAGCAAGTCCTAATCTTTTTGCTGCTGGAGGGCCCCGCCTCAGTGCTGAGGGCTGCTGAGTCACCAGGGTGGCGGCTGCTGAATACCGGGGTGGCTGGGCAACAACTTAGAAGACAGTGAAGTTTCCTACAATTGGCTCTTCCTCTCACAAACAATTTCTCTGTAGCATGAGACACTATTTTGTTACAGCATTTTACCCATAAGGAATCATTTTTCAAAACTGTAGTCAATCCTTTCAAACCCTCCTGCTGCTTGATCAACTAAGCTTATGTAATATCCTGAATCCTTTGTCGTCATTTCAACAGTCCTCCAGGAGGAGATTCCATCTCAAGAAACACTTTCTTTGCTCATCCATACGAATCAACTCATCTGTTTAATTTTGATCTTGAGATGGCGGCAGTTCAGTCCCATCTTCAGGCTCCAAATCTCATGCTGTTTCTACCACATCCGCAGTTACTTGCTCCACTGATGTCTTGAACCACTCAAAGTCCTTGATCAGAATCAGTTTCTGCCAAACTCCTGTTAACGACGGTATTTTGACCTCTTCCCGTCAATCAAAAATGTTCTTAATCACATCTAGAACAGGAAATCCATTCTAGGTTTTCAATTTACTTTGACCAGATCCATCAGAGGAATCACAATCTATGGCAGCTATGGCCTTACAAAATTTAATTCTTCAACAGTAAGACATGAAGGTTGAAATGAATCCTTGGTCTAGGGGCTATAGAATGGATGTCGTATTAGCAGGTGAAAAAACACAGTAATTTTTTTAAAGATTTTATTTATTTGACAGATAGAGATCACAAGCAGGCAGAGAGGCAGACAGAGAGAGGGGAGGAATCAGGCTCCCTGCTGAGCAGAGAGCCTGATGTGGGGCTCGATCCCAGGACCCTGAGACCATGACCTGAGTGGAGGCTTAACCCACTGAGCTACCCAGATGCCCCCAAAACAACAGTAATCTTGATGTAAATCTCCACCAGAGATCTTGGATGACCAGGTACATTGTCCTGAGCAGAAATATTTTGAAAGGAACCTTTTTCCCGAGCAGAGGTCCCAACAGTGGACTTAAAACACTCAGTAGACCATGCTGTGAACGGGTGTGCCGTCATCCAGGCGTGCCGTTCTATTTACAGACACAGACACAGTAAATGTAACATAATTCTTAGGGCCCCAGGATTTTCATTTTTCTAAACCATCTTTTTTTTTTCTTAAGTTTTATTATTTATTTGACAGAGAGAGCAGAGGCAAGGTGGGGGACAGAGGGAAAGGGAGAAGCAGACTCCCTGCTGAGCAGAGACCCCCAATGCGGGGCTCCATCCCAGGACTCCTGGGATCATGACCTGAGCCGAAGGCAGATGCTTAAACAACTGTGCCAGCCAGGCACCCCAGGCCCTAGGATTTTCAAAATGGTAAATGAGCACTGGCTTCAACTTAAAGTCACCAGCTGCATCAGCCCCTAACGAGAGAGTTAGACGGTCTTTTGAAGCCTTAAAGCCACCAGGTACTGACTTCTCTTTAACTATGAAAGTCCTGGATGGCATCTTCTTCTTCTTCTTCTTCTTCTTTTTTTAAAGATTTTATTTATTTATTTGACAGACAGAGATCACAAGTAGGCAGAGGTAGGCAGAGAGAGAAGACGAAGCAGGCTCCCCACTGAGCAGAGAGCCCGATATGGGACTCAATCCCAGGACCCTGAGACCATGACCTGAGCCGAAGGCAGAGGCTTAACCCACTGAGCCACGCAGGCGGCCCTGGATGGCATCTTTCACAGAATGCTCCTTCACCTGCACTGACAGTCTGCTATTTACTGCAGCCACCTTCAGTACCCAACTTGCGAGGACTTCCCGAGAACACGCTGCAATTTCTCCGTCAGCACTTGCTCTATCACCCTGCACCTGTACGTTACGGAGACGGTGTCTTTCCTTCAACTTCATGAATGAACCTCTGCTAGCTTCAAACCCTTCTTTTTCAGGTTTCTCACCTCCCTCAGACTTCATACAGTTGCAGAGAGAGTTAGGGCCTTGCTCTGCATTAGGCTTTGGCGTAAGGGAATGTTGTGGCTAGTTTGAATTTCTCTCCCGACTACTAAAACTTTCTCCGTAACGGCAACAAGACTGTTTCACTTTCCTATCAGTCAGTCACGTGCTTACTGGAGTAGCATTTCTAATTCCCTTCAAGAGCCTTCTTCTGCGTTCACAACGTGGCCACCCTTCAGCCCACCGGTTTTCAACATGCCTTCCTCACCAAGCTTCACCTTTTAAGTTTTTATTTATTTGACAGAGAGACACAGCAAGAGAGGGAACACAAGCAGGGGGAGTGGGAGAAGGAGAAGCAGGCTTCCCCCGAGCAGGGAGCCTGACATGGGACTCAATCTCAGGACCCCAGGATCATGATCCAAGCTGAAGGCGGACGTCCGAAGACTGAGCCACCCAGGCGCCCTAAGCTTAATCATCTCTAGCTTTTAATTTAAAGTGAGAGATATACGACTCTTTCTTCCACTTGAAAGGAACATGGTAGAGTTACTAATTGGCCTGACTTCAATATTTTTGTGTCTCAGGGAATAGGAAGACCCCAAAAGAGGGAGACATGGGGAACAGGTTGTCAGTGGAGCAGACAGAACACACACAACATTCATCAATTAAGTCTACTGTCTTATATGGGCACAGTTTGTGGGGCCCCAAAACAATGACAATAGTAACACCAAAGATTACTCACTGCAGATCACAACAATTATTATAAAAATGAAAAAGTCTGAAATATTGTGAGAATTACTAAAATGTGACACAGAGACACAAAGGGAACAAATGGTATTAGAAAACCAGTGTTTGACACAGGGTTGCCACAAACTTTCAATCTGTAAAAAAATGCAGTATCTGCAAAGTGCAATAAAACAAAACAAAGTGCAAATAAAACAAGTCTTAGCTAATGTGATAATGCAAGAAAAATAAAAAAAGAAAAGACATACAGATTGGAGAGGAAGAAATAAAACAGTTCCTATTGGAAGATGACATTTTTTTTTCCTATGTAAGAATCCCCAAGAATATACCCAAAAACCCCTCCTACAACTATAAGTGAATTCAGCAGGGTCAGAAGACACAAGCTCATAGCATAGACGAAACTGCGTTTTTACATACTAACAACAAACGTTGGAAGTTGAACTTAAAACACAAAACCACCTGTGGGGCGCCTGGGTGGCTCAATCGGTTACGCTTTCAACTCTTGATTTTGGCTCAGGTCATGATCTCAGGGTTGTGAGACTGAGCCCCACATTGGGCTCCACACTGGACAGGGAGCCTGATGAAGATTCTCTCACTCTCCCTTTGTCCCTCCCCATCCATGCCTTAAAAAAACAAACAAACAAACAAAAACCCATCATTTGTAATTGCGCCAAAGAAAATTAAATATTTAAACATAAATGTTTATGTTGAAGATCTATATCCTGATCATTACAAAATCCTGATGGAAAGATACCAACAACCTGAACTAACAGAGTGTACCATATTTATGGATCAGAAGACTGAACACAATGAAAGATGTTCGCTCTCCTCTAACTGATATATAAATCCAATGCAATTCTTATCAAAATCTCAGCAAGGTAATTTGGGGATACGGACAAGTCTATCTTACAATGTATACGGAAAGACACAAGACACAGAATAGCTAAGACAATTTTGAAAAAGACAAACTAAGGGGGGAATGATCACTCAACCTGATGTTAAAACTTACTATATAGCTACAGTAAGTAAGAGAGTGTGGTATTTACAAAGGGAATGGAGAACACAGAATTAGATCCACACAAAAACACCCAACGGAACTTTAATGAAGGTGCAGAAGCAATTCGATGGAGGAAATGTGGTCTTTCCCTTCCAGAGCAAGTGGCACCCGCGGACTCAGCAGTGCGCTTCAAGCTAACCCGCACATCATACGAAAACTAACACAAAATGGACCCCGACTGAAATACCATTAAAGGGTGAAAACCTAGGAGACAATCTTTAGGACCTAGGGGTAGGTTAAGAGTTCTCAGACCTGATACCAAACACATAATCCATAAAAGCAACAACTGGTAAATTGGACTACACTGAAGTTAATCACCTTTCCTCTGCAAAAGACCCCGTGCGGACAGTGAAACAAGCTACAGACCGGGAGACAATGCATGCCAGCTGCACATCGGACAAAGGACTAGTTCCTGAATTATGGGGGTAAGGCTCAAAACTCAACAGTAAAGAACAGTAATGATCCAAACAGAAAGTGAGCAAAAAAACATGGAGAGACAGTTCACTGAAAATATAAAAATGGCAATTAAGTACATAAAAAGATGCTCAACATTAGCCATTTGAGAAATGTAAACAAAAACCATGAATCACCATATACACTTAATGAGATGATGCCGAGAAACTGGATGACTCAGGCATGGCTGATGGGAATGTAAAATGGTATGGCCATACCTGAAAAAGAGTAAGGCATTTCTTAGAAAATTAAACAATGTGCTTACCATACAGCTCAGTAACTCAATTCTTAGACATTTCTCCCCAAAAGGTGAAAACTTATGTTCATACAAAACTGAATGTTCACAACAGCTTTACACTTGACAGTCAAATATGGAAACAATCCAAACACCTGTCAACAGGTGAATGATTAAATAACCATTTATCCATACCATGAAACACTAACCAGCAGTAACAAGGAATAAGCTATTAAAACACACAACAAAGCGGCTGATCACTAAGGGAAATACGCCGAGTGAAAGAAGCCAATCTCAAAAGGTTACCTGCCGTTATTTATAATGCTAACATACATGTTATTTATGTAACATTCTTGAAATGACAAAATTATATAGACATGGAAAGATTAGTAATTGCCAGAGGTTAGCAACAGGAAGACAAGAATGTAGCTGTGGCTCTAAAACAGTATCAAGTATCACAAAGGATCATTGTGACGAACTATTCCCTACCTTTATTGTGGTGGTACCCATGTTAATCTATTAAAATTGATGTTGAAATGCATGGCACACACACACAAATAAGTACATATGTAACTGAATAAGGTTCATGGATCTATCTATGTCTACTTCCTGGCTGTGACATTGTAACACAGTTTGTGCGCGTGGTATAACCACCGGCGGCACTGGCTGAAGAGTATGTGGGTCTCTCCAAATTATTTCTTACAACCGCATCAAGAATCTACAACTATCTCGGGGCGCCTGGGGGGCTCAGTGGGTTAATCCGCTGCCTTCAGCTCAGGTTGTGATCCCAGGGTCCTGGGATCAAGCCCTGCATCGGGCTCCCTGCTCCCAGGAAGCCTCCTTCTCCCTCTCCCACTCCCCCTGCTGTGTTCCCTCTCTCACTGTCTCTCTCTCTCTCTGTCAAATAAATAAAATAAAATCTTTAAAAAAAAAAAAAGAAAGAAAGAAAACATAAGCTAAGATCTTTTATGAACAAAGACACAAAGTTCCTACCAAAACTCAAGCTAGTAATACATAGAGGATAATTTATCATAACCAAGTAGTATTGGCCCAGGAATTGGATGTTGGTTCAGTATTTAAAAAATCATTCAACATGCAAATACACCAAATTAACAGAATCAATGGAAAGGAAATCATATAATCATCCTAACAGATGCAGGAAAAAACCCTGACAAAATTCAACGGCTAGTCATGACAAGCATTCTCAGCAATCTAAGAAAAGAAGGAAATTTCTTTAAAGCGTATCTACAAAAACACACGGTTCACAAGATATTTAGTAGTGAAAAACTGACGTGTTTTACAAGATGAGGAATGAAGCAAGGATGCTCACTGTACTTCCACTCAAGATTCTGGGACAATCCTGGACAACGCAATTAATCAAGAAAAAGGAAAAAAGAAGAAAAATAGAATACAGGTGAAAAAGGAAGAAGCAAGACTATTTTAATATACAGTGACATTATCTACATAAAAATTCCCTAAATCTGCAAAATAAAAATATAAGAAGTGATTGGGGTGCATGGCTTGCTTATTTGGTAGAACACGCAACTATCGATCTCAGGGTTGTGAGTTCAAACCTCATGTTAGCAGTAAAGATATTTAAAAATGAGGAAGAAGAGGGAGAAGAAGAGGAAGAGGAGGAAGCAGAGAAGAAGAAGAAAAAGAAGAAAGGAAGGAATGAAGAAACGAGCAGCTTTAGTAAAGTTGCAGGATGTAAGGCCAATAAAAAAAAAGTCAACTGTATTTTCATATACCCATAATGAACAACTGGATACTGAAATTAAAAAACAATACCATCTAAAATAGTATTTAAAACATTATGTTACAAGGATAAACATAACAAAATAAGTTTAAGATCGTACACTGAGAAATAGAAAACATTACTCAGAAAAATGAAAGAATACCCAAATAACTGAGAGACAAAAATGACCATCACTGGTTGGTTGTTTAATACCATAAAACTACAAATCTCTGAAATAACATAGATTCAACACAATACCAATCAAAACCCCAATAGTCTTTTTTGCAGAAATTGACAAACTTATTCTAAAATTTACATGGGAATGAGAGGCACCCGGCTGGCTTAGTCTATAGACATTTGACTCTTTTCTTATCTTTGGGTAGTGAGTTCAAGCCCCATGATGGGGGTAGAGTATATTAAAAAAAAGAAAGAAAGAAAAGAACCCAGAATAGACAAAATAATTTTGAACAAAAAGAACTAAGTTCAAAATACTTCCAGCTGATTTCAGTATTCACTATAAAGACATGAAGTACTGGCAAAAAGACAGACACATCAATGGAACATGGTAGAGACATTAACTTACATATATGGCCAATAAATTTTTAACAAAGAGGAAAAGACAGTTTTTTCACCCATGATTCTGGAACAACTGCACATTCATATGCAAAGAAATTAAATGATCCTTACCTCACAGCATATATAAAAACTAACTCAAAATTATTCATAGACCTAAAGATAAGAATTAAAAATAGAAAACTTCTAGGGGAAAAAAAAGAACCAGTATAAATCTTTGTGACCTTGGATTAGGTAAAGATTCCTAAATAGGACACATAAAACATGAACTATAAAAGATGCTGTTAATAAACAGAAAAGATAAGACCAAGTAGGAGAAAAATATTTGCAAAATACGTATCTGATTAAGGATTTGTATCAAGAATAAATAAAGAATTTATTCTTTATTATAATACTAAGTAGGTGAATCTGATTATTTAACCAAAGTATACAGACAGCAAATAAGCCATAAAAGAACTCAACATCATTAATCATTAGGAATAAATCAAATGCAAATTAAAATAATGACATTACTATACTACATATCTAGAAAGGCTAAAACTGGGAATATTCACAAGGCCAAGTGTGGTGGAAATACAGTATGGTACAACTACTTGGGAAAGCAGTCTAGCAATTTCTTATAAAGTTAAATACAATTATACAACTCAGCAATTCAATTGCACGTATTACCCAAGAAATAAGATTTTAAAAGGGTCCTACTCTGGGTATTTTTCCCAAAGATAAACAAAGTTTCATTATTTGTATTTTCTTTATTAGTCATCAGCAGTGTTTTAAATTTTTTAATCTACACTGCAAGTACTTGATAAACTCACCCTCCCTATTAACTATTGAAGCTAATAACAATTATAATCATTAAAAATACAAGGCATCTAGAATAGTTTTGCAAAGCTCAAGTCTACGATGCATGAAATAATCTGGTATGTCAACAGCACCATTTCTAACACGACACAGAACAGAAAATAGTAAGGCTAACCACCCCCTGGAGAATCTTTCATTTTAGTTATATGTATCATAAGTTGCCATATAAATGTATTTTTACTGTGGATCATGGTCAAACATTTTAGAAATAGTGACCTAAAACACACCCGTAATATAAATTCTATGTTACGAGCAGCTGCTGTCCCTTCTGAACATTAACATCCTATACCGGGAGGGATGAAATCCATAGTAGAGCCATTTCACTGTCTGCAGTTGCTATGATCGATATGCCTGTAGTGGTCTTATCTTCAGGAATTACCAGCTTATTCTCTAACATGTATTTGTCATACTTGACAGTCATTGTTCACTACTAAAGTCAGACATCTTTCAACTTCCATTGAGATTTCAAAACTAAAGAAACAAAGTACAAATATTTCCCTAACTTTTCCCTAGTAGCTAACAAGGAATCATAATCAGAATTCACAGACTCTCCTCTAATACACTGTAACTTGACAAGACATTAGGAAGAACTAGGTAATGTACGTGTATTAAGGACATGCTAAAGGATAATCTAAATGCGGGGCGCCTGGGCAACTCAGCCAGCTAAGCATCCAACTCTTGATTTCAGCTCAAGGTGGTGAACCTAGGGTTGTGGGACCAAGCCTTGCGCTGGGCTCCGTGCTCAGCAATCTCCTTGAGATTCTCTCAACCTCTTTCTCTCCCTCCCCCCCTCCCCCCCCCCCCCCCCCCGCATGCTCTCTAAAATAAATAAGATCTTTAAAAAAAAAAAAAAAAAAGAAAAGAAAAAAACCCAAATGCAAAATCACCCATTTCAATAAATACTAACTCCAAATAATAGTCAAATGACATAGACTTCCCCACTCCAGTACAAAGGCATCACTGGCTGCCTGCTGTAGTATGAATGGTTGTGTCCCTTCAAAAATTCTATGCTGCAATCCTAACCCCCAGGGTGCTAGTATTAGGAGATGGGATTTTTGAGAGGTGATTAGGTTAGGATTAGTGCCCTTATAAAAGAAACCACAGAGAATTAGTGCCTGGAAGCAAGCAGGCCCTCCTCACAGGACCAAGATCCTGATGTGAGCACCCTACTCTCAGCCTTCCAGCCTCTCAAACTGTGAGAAATAAATTTGTTGTTTATAATCTACCCAGTGTATGCTATTTTGTCACAGCAGCCCAAGCTGACCAGGACACTGCCTGATCACAGCTTAAGCATTTTATATTAAACATACTATACATTAAACATACTATACACACTAAACACACTATACATTACATATTAAACATACTATGCTTTGTGCCTGGGTGGCTCAGTTGGTTAAGCGAGTGCCTTCTGCTCAGGTCATGATCCTGGAGTTACAGGATCCAGTCCTGCATCAGGCTCCCTGCGCAGCAGGAAGTCTCTTCTCCCTCTGACTCTCTCCCCTCTCATGCTTTCTCTCTCTCTCTCTTATTCTCTCAAATAAATAAATAAAAATTTAAAAATAAAAACAAAAGCAAAAAAAAACAACATATTATGGCAAACAACTCCCTAGAAAATTTCCATTACTCTTTTGTCAGTTACCGTCTTTTCAGGTAGAAGGGTTAGAAAGTATAAATTCAGGCTGTGGGCAAGTCTTTAAAATGAGAGGAATATGAATAGAAAGAGGAAATGTACAGAAACCAGTATCTTTTACAAGCAATGTTCACGTTTACAAAGCTGTGTGTGTATGTGTAAAAATAATATGTATAATCACTGATTTCCAAAATACTACTCTATAGCCATACAATATCTTAAGAAACAAACATTTAAATCTACAGGTGTTTCTGACTCTGGACTTCGATAATTACTCTTTAAGATAAATACTATACTGAAATCTACATCTGGCCCATAAAGATTACAAAAACTGGCCTAGCCTCTGAGTCCATGGTAAAGCAAAAGAACAGTCTGTAGGTTCAGGTAAATCGGATAATCTGGAGGCTGTATGTGAACATATGTATCTTTTTCTTCTAAGCAGCATATGACAGCTCAGTTGGTTAAGCGGCTGTCTTAGGCTCAGGTCACGATCCCAGGGTCCTGGGATGGAGCCCCACATCAGGCTCCCTGTTCAGCCGGGGAGTCTGCTTCTCCCTCTGCCCCCCTTGGCCCCTGTTCATGCTCACTCTCAAAAATTTTACAAAATAACATATGACAAATTATTTATCTTCATTCCCACAATATAAAAAGATGTTTTATGAACTCCAGTTTTGATAGGAGGAAAAGCAGTAATTAAGCAAATTTAAAATCAGCTACAAAGCTTGGCTACTACTATTGGAAAGACACATGCTATAGTGAAATAATTTGAAAAGTCAATGTTACAAGAAAAATCTGTCAATTCTGTGAATTACTTAGTAGTAATTATTAAAAATACAAATAATGGAAATCAACTGGAATAATAACCTACAACAAACAACTAAAATGTTTGAAGTCTCAGAATAAAAAAAGGATCTACTTTCTAAAACTCCTGAACTTGGGCTTTTTAAAAGGCTTTGTAGTAGTCCTTCAAAATATTATTTTTTAAAAAATTCATTAATCCAGGCGCTACTAATGTGGAATTTACTATTTCCCGAACCCTAACCCAAGATTAGCATTCTTGGTGTGAAAGAGTGAGACAAAGTAACGGTTTAAAGCAGGACTACTAAGGCCAAGAAATTACTTCCCAAGCTGTTTTCAAATACTTAGGAAACCACTTTTAAAGGGAGCTGTTTCGCGGACAGGCGGATTACGAAGTATCTGCTATCCACACGGTTAAAGCACTACCTACTGTGAGGGCCTGGTTAGCAAAAGACGTTACTTAAAAACCCTGGATATAGGGGCGGGCCAGGCCAGATAGCCGAATTCAGTCAGAGGGGTGTGCATATATTAACTGTGGTAGGTTGAAATCCGATTGGCCACCTGTGTGTGGGCGGGGCTCAGCCACCACTATAAAAGATGGTCTGTGAGGCTGGAACAAGGGGGGGGCTTTTCTTTTTTTGGCTTCACCCGTCCACCGCGAGCGGCAGTGGCGCCGCCTTGAGCTGTAACACCAGCGGCGCCGCCCCGGTGCACCACCGCGAGCGGCAGCAGTAGCGGCGCCATAGCGAGCGGCATCGCCCGTGCACCAGAGCAGAAGCGGTAGCGGCACCACCCCGTGCAGCACCGCAAGCGGCAGCGGCGCCGCCTTGAGCTGTAACACCAGCGGCGCCGCCCCGGTGCACTACCGCCAGCGGCAGCAGTAGCGGCGCCATAGCGAGCGGCATCGCCCGTGCACCAGAGCAGAAGCGGTAGCGGCACCACCCGGTGCACCACCGCGAGCGGCAGCAGTAGCGGCGCCATAGCGAGCGGCATCGCCCGTGCACCAGAGCAGAAGCGGTAGCGGCACCACCCGGTGCACCACCGCGAGCGGCAGCAGTAGCGGCACCACCGCGAGCGGCAGCAGTAGCGGCACCACCGCGAGCGGCATCGCCCATGCACCAGAGCAGAAGCGGTAGCGGCACCACCCCGTGCACCACCGCGAGCGGCAGCAGTAGCGGCACCACCGCGAGCGGCAGCAGTAGCGGCACCACCGCGAGCGGCATCGCCCATGCACCAGAGCAGAAGCGGTAGCGGCACCACCCCGTGCACCACCGCGAGCGGCAGCAGTAGCGGCACCACCGCGAGCGGCAGCAGTAGCGGCGCCATAGCGAGCGGCATCGCCCGTGCACCAGAGCAGAAGCGGTAGCGGCACCACCCCGTGCAGCACCACAAGCGGCAGCGGCGCCGCCTTGAGCTGTAACACCAGCAGCGCCGCCCCGGTGCACTACCGCCAGCGGCAGCAGTAGCGGCGCCATAGCGAGCGGCATCGCCCGTGCACCAGAGCAGAAGCGGTAGCGGCACCACCCGGTGCACCACCGCGAGCGGCAGCAGTAGCGGCGCCACAGCGGGTGGCACCGCCTCCTGCACCGCCCAGAGTATCAGCAGTGCAGTTTGGTTTCTGATGCAGTTTGGTTTCTGATGCAGTTTGGTTTCTGATGTAGTTTGGTTTCTGATGCATGGAGCGAAATAAAACTTTGCTTAATTTTCGCTTTGTGCCAGCCTCGTTCCTTTGATCACGGACCCTAACACCTACGACCGGACAACTGCCTGGGGCAGACACAGACGCCTGGAAGCCCGGGCCGGACGCCACTGCTTCCGTCGCCCTCGTCCCAGTGCAAACTCCCGCCCACTGGCGAGTTCAACGAGGGCGGGAAAAGGGCACGTGCAGTTTCGTGTCTGTCGTCAACGGGCGGGACGCGCACGATCGGCACCGAAGCAGCCCGGCTGACGCGGGACCGAGTCACGCACCCGGAGCGCCGCGCAGGGTCCCTCAGGCCAACTCCGACGGCGCCCCGCACCGCTCTTCGGGCTGCGGAGCGCGACTGCGCTTGTGAAACAGCGCGGGCCACTCTGGGCAGGGGTCGCGGCGTCGGGACGGCCCGGGCAGGGAGGGTCTGCGGCCGCGGGAGGACCGTCCCACACTCCGGGCCGGTCTGTCCTCACCGCCCGGGAGGACCCCACGCCGGACGTGGGAAAGACGAGGGCGGCGCCGCGGTCACAGCAGGGCCGCGTCCACGCAGGTTCGCGCGCGGCAGCCCCGCGGCAGGTGGACACGCGCCGGAGCAGCGGCCGGGCGGGCGGCGGCACGGGACGCCCGCCGGGTCCCACCGGCCCGGGCAGCGGGGACCGCCCCGCGTGCCCCGAGACACCGAACACCGCCGAGAGGCGCCCGCTCCGCCTCCCAACAACGCACCCCGGACCGGCCGGCGGCGGGGTCGCAGCCGCTCGCGCCGGCTCGAGCGCAAACCCGAGCGGCCGGCTCGGCGCCCCGAGGCTGTTTCTAGAAGCTCCGGGAGGCCGCGGGCGCGGGAGCGCGAAACCCGACACCGTCCCCGCGGCCCGACCGAGCGCAGCGCGCCGGGGCGGGGGCCGGGGCCGCACGAACTTCGTCCCTCGGCGGAGCGCGGACCCGGCGGCGAGCACAGGCGCCAACCCGGGCTCCGCACCGAGCCGCTCGGGGCGGCGCGTCTCCTCCCGACTCCCGCCCCACACGCGCCCAACCCCGCCGGGCCAGCCGCGCCCGCCCGCCCCGAGGAAGCCCGGCGAAGGCGGCGGCCGCGGGAGGACCCAACGCGCACGCAGCACCCCGCGGCCGCCCGCGCCGAGCCGCCGTCCCACGGCCAACAGCCCCGCGGCGCGGCCCCTCCCCCACTCCGGGCGGCGACCTCAGCGCCTCCGCCCCCGGGGCCCCCCGCTCACCCAGGTAGCGGCTCCGCAGCCGGGACGGGTCCTCCAGCCCGAGGGACCGCTTCCGCACGTCCCACAACAGGTGTGGGCAGGAGCCGCCCCGAGACATGGCTCTGCCGGGCGGGGCCGAGGGGAGACCACCGCGTGGGGGAGGGGAGAAGGGGCGGGACACGCGGCTCAGCGGCCGAGCCGCACCGGCACCATCCGCGCGCCGGGCCTCGCGGGCGCAGCGGCTCAGGCGGCGGCGGCGCCCCGGTCCCCGAAGCCGAGCCGCGCCCGGGCCGGCGCTCGCCTCATGCTCCCCTCCTCAGACTGCCCGAACCCCCGCGACCAGCGGCTGTGCCCTCCCTCGGCCCCTCCGACGCGAGGAGGAGGCGGAGGCGGCCGCGACTCCTCCCTCTCCTCGTTCTCGGCCCCCGCCCGCCCCAGGCTTTCTCGCGAGAGGACGACCCCTCCCGCCCCCCCGGGACTGAGGCCCCCGTACGCCACGGCTGCCCTCGCCCGAGAGAGTGGGCTCGGGACACTGTCGCTAAATCCTTGATTCTCTGTGGGTGAATGAGGGCTGGAGAGAGAGGCAGCGGAGACACGAACCCTCTCAGTCACGAGTCTCTTTCCGGGGGAAGTAAGAGCGTTGTGCGCCGTCATCTTTAGTTGGGGCGTGAAGGCCCGAAGAGCCCATGTTAACTACGGGCTATCTTAATCAAAGCGAGGGCATTAGAACCTGGGCAGCTTCACTTTCCCTACTCCAACATGGCCTCGAGGGCAGGAAGGAGAAACGGGAGGTTCGCGCTAGACCCCGCCCCCGCCGCGCCGCGGGCCAATCCCCGGGGGCCGCTCAGCTTGCGCAGGCGCGCTGCCGCTAGGAAGTCAGGTTGGCTTGGGGAGGCGGTCCTTCAGGCACCTGTTGCCATGACTCCTCCCCCTCCGGGCGGCGGGAGGGAAGGAGGCGGGCCGGGAGGGAAGGAGGCGGGCCGGGAGGGAAGGAGGCGGGCCGGGGCCGTCGCCGAGCCTCCGCCCCTCCGTGTGTCCTGGGCCCCGGCACCCGGCGGTTAGTAGGGGGCCGCGGGAGCCGCGCGAAGGTTGCCGCGGGCGAGAGGCGAGCGCGAGGCGCTGGGGCAGGAGAAAGTGACGCGTGTCCTTCGCTGTCATCCAGGGAGGAGCCCGCGGCCGCTGTCCCCCTCGGCCGCCCACGACCCGCCGGTCCGCAGAGATGTCGGCCGCCGGCGCCCGGGGCCTTCGGGCCACCTACCACCGGGCCCTGGACAAGGTGGAGCTGCTGCTGCCGGAGAAGCTGAGGCCGCTGTACAACCACCCGGCAGGTAACGCGCGCCGCGCCCGCTCCCGCGCCCGGCCGAGGCCCAGCGCCGCCCTCGGGGGGCCCGCCTGGCGGGGGCGGTCGGAGCGGGCGCCGTCCGCGACCTTCGTGGCCGCACGGCCCTCCCGCGGGGCTCGGGCTGGTCCTTCGCCCCTGCCGCGGCCGCACGGGGCCCCGGGACCGCCCGCCGCCCGCCGGCTCTGCGGTGAAGGTCGCGCCGGGCCCCGGTGTGCCGGCCGCAGCGCCCGCGCTCCCTGACCCCCCTGGGGCGCGGCCGGCCCAGTCCCGCGCGGCCTCCGCGCGTAGGCGTGACCTTGGGGGAGACCCTGCGTGGGCTCGTCGCGGCCAAACCCGCTGCGTGGGACGTGGGCGGCGCGGCTGAGCCGGACGCCGTGGGGCCTGCCGGGCCGGAGCGCGGGGAGGACGCGCTGTGAGGCGGGGGACCGACTGCGGCCCAGAAGCGGCGCTTCCCGCCGTCGCGGTCCCGTCCCTCAGCCGTCGGGGTCCGCGGGAAGGTGGCCCGTCCGCCCCGGAGTCTGCGGTGGCGGCGGCCTGTGACCTCCGCTGCGCGGGCGAGGCGGGCCGGACGGTCGTGCGGGGTGTGCACTGCACCCTGCGCCGCTGGGGCCGCTGCAGCATTTTGAGGAGAGTTCAAGGAGAATTCTTTCAGGAGCTGCTTCAGTTCATTTGCCTGTTGGTTTTTTTTTTTGTTTTTTTAAAGATTTCATTTATTTATTTGACAGAGAGAGAGATCACAAGTAGGCAGAGAGGCAGGCAGAGAGAGAGGAGGAAGCAGGCTCCCTGCAGAGCAGAGAGCCCGACGTGGGGCTCGATCCCAGGACCCTGAGACCATGACCTGAGCCGAAGGCAGCGGCCCAATCCACTGAGCCACGTTTTTGGGAATCAGGAGGGAGGATTGAGCAATGCTTCTGCAGTCACCGGCGTAGCGGCGACTGCGGTCCGGGCCGTCAACTTTGACCCTCTTAAGCCTGTGTCTGGGCTGCGGGGTCAGGCAGGGAGGCAAAGGAGGAGCAGTCTCCAACTGGCTGGTTCTGCAGGACGCGTTCCAGGCCTCGGCCCTAGCCACTTGTCCTTCCTGCTGTAGTCGTCGTGCAGTCAGGAGCACTTGCCTTCCCTCGCAGACTGAGCATCAGCTCTGGGATTTCCTGATCACTTCGGTCCCTGGAGCTCCATTTTCATGCGGGGGGGGGAGAACTGGCTCTGAAGCCGGGCAGAGGTACGTCGAAATCTTGGCTGTGTGACCTAGATCCTGAAGCCCCCAGCCTTATTTTTCTGGTCTGTAAAATGGACATAAGAATTATCATTTAAGGGTTGTTGTGAAAAGTAAACGATATGATGGCATTAAAACCTTTAGCGGGGGCGCCTGGGTGGCCCAGTTGTCAAGCAGCAGCCTTTGGCTTGGATGGCGATCCCAGGTGGGATCAGCCCCACGTTGACCTCCCTGCTGGGTGGGAAGCCTGCTTCTTCTATCCCCCGCTTGTGTTCCTCCTCTCGCTGTGTCTCTGACAAATAAATAAATAAAATTTTAAATAAATTAATTAAATAAAACATTTAGCAAAGTGTTTGCACTTAGACTCAAAAAATGTTGGTTCCCTCCCTTCTAAGATTTTAACCAATATACATAGTAAGAATATCTATCACTCAGAAGTATTTGTGAATAAAAAGTTGGAGGCACACCCACATGAAAAAAAAAGCATGAAAAACATAACTGTCGATCCACTGGTACTGAATAAAATCTGAGGAAACACTGATTATTCTCCAAGAGTCATCATAGTGACTAGGCAAGGTTTTTATGTACTGTTTTGCATACTAGTATCTTACTGGATCCTCATGTAAACCTTAGACTACACTCACATCCTGGAGGGTTTTACAATGATATGCAAGGCTGGGATATTAATAGTTGGATATCATACATTGCGGATTCCAGATATCTGAGATTTAATTTTATCACTGGCAGGATGTCTAGTCAGGAAACAAGAATGTGTCTTTATATGGATTTATACTGGAATTATGATAGTATCATGTGTTGCCACATCGTAATGATATGCGTTATAGTGAGACCTGCAGCCTGCATCATTCATGTATGTGTTGTTCCTGGCACATTGTGATCTACCTTCGTAGAGTGAGAACAGAGTTCCGACCAAATGTGTGTCCTGGCAAACTCGGTTCTCTTAAGGTATGTGACTCTGCACCAACCAGCTGCGTAGCTCTACTCCAGGCGTTTGTCAGAAAAATGACCTTGAAGTCGTGATGACCAGTGTTTACTCAAAAGCTTAGTGGGGGGAAAAGAACATTATTAGTGAAGGAGTGTCATTCCTTTGTATTTTTGAGTCCCCAGATGGGGTGAATCATCTCAAAGTATGCACAAAATGAAACATTGGAATGTAGGAAGAAAACAATACAGCTTCTATTAATGCTTACTATTATTTTATCGTTTCACATTTTCTATTCTGCACATATCTTATAAAAGTAAATCAGTATAGTTATATATATAGTTATGTAGAACACAGTTGAGAGTTCTGTGGAGTCAACATATGTACATATACACATTTGTGTAAGTTATAGTGTGTATAAATACATACATACGTAGGAGATACTTGCTCAAAAAAAGGTGTGGTTTTTTTTGTTGGTTTGTTTTTTAAGATTTTATTTATTTATTTGACAGAGATCACAAGTAGGCAGAGAGGCAGACAGAGAGAGAGGGGGAAACAGGCTCGCCGCCGAGCAGAGAGCCCGATGCGGGGCTCGATCCCAGGACCTTGGGATCATGACCTGAGCCGAAGGCAGAGGCTTTAACCCACTGAGCCACCCAGGTGCCCCAAAAAAAGGTTTTTTAAATGATAGGGTCCAATGTTCAAAAGTAGTTAGGAGACCACAGCTTTAAAGACTCCAAAAACTATCCTAAAAGGTGTTCTCAAGGTATAAACTTCCTGTTATAAACAAGTTTTGGGGATATAATGTACTGTAGTTAACAATACTGTGTTATATATTTGAGAGCTGCTAAGGGAGTAGATCCTAAAAGTTCTTATGACACGAAAAAAATGAGCTAAGTGAGGCAATGGATACTAACAGAACCTATAGTAATAATTTTGCTGTATAAATATATATCAAATCATCATGTTGAACATCTTAATATACTGTTATATGCCAATTATATCTCAATAAAACCAGGGAAAATGAATAACAAATAATAAAAATACCTAAAAACTATCCTTCGACTAAGTCAGCCCAGGAAACAGTTTTATGAACCATATCATTGTAGGTACCTCACCGTAGCTCTGCTTTTCTTGAGTTACATTTTGCCTTAAGTAAAAGAACTTTTGAAAACATAGTTCTGTGAAGTCTGTCCCAGTGCTTAGTGGGCTTTGCTGGGAATTTTCTCTCCATTACATGGTATTCTCCCTTTGAAGGCTTCAGAGCTCAGTAAGTAAGATTTGCATTTCTCCTAGGTAATAGAATTGTTTTTTCCTTTTTATCTTAAATATCTAAAGACTGTGTTTTAAAATAAAAAACAGAGGCATCTTTGTGGCTCAGTTGGTTCAGTGTGTGACTCTTGATTTTGGCTCAGGTCATGATCTCACTGTGATGACACTGTGCCCTGCGACCCCCTCTGCACTGAGTGCGCTCAGCTTGAGATTCTCCCCCAGCTGGAGCTCGCTCTCTCTCTCTCTCTCTCTCCCTCTCAGTCAAATAAATAAAATCTTTAAAAATAAAATAAAAACATATTAAGCGAACCCACATTCGCTATGTCCGTAAGAGAATATCTTTATCATGAAAATTCAAAATTAAATACTAAGCGGGGGCACCTGGGTGGCTCAGTTGGTTAAGCCTCTGCCTTCGGCTCAGGTCATGATCTCAGGGTCCTGGGATCGAGCCCCACATCGGGCCCTCTGCTCAGTGGGGAGCCTGCTTCCCCCTCTCTCTCTGCCTACTTGTGATCTCTGTCTGTCAAATGAATAAATCTTTAAAAAATATTAAATACTAAGGGAAATGGTGTTATACTAGACAGTCTAATACAACTTAGTTCAGAATATATATTGTTTTATTATATAAATAAAGCCAAATATAGACCAAGTAAATAAACAGTGTAGATGGCCACGTAGTTATGAATTAAAATAGTTCTTTAGCATTTCTGTTAGAACTGTTTATTTTCTTGCTTCAGAGATTGAAGAATTTTAATGCCTGTCTAGAATAGATACGTACGTATGTATGTATATATGTGTGTGTGTGTGTGTATTTAGATAACTGGATTATATTATATATCACGTCTAATATATATTGCGTTTATATACACTGAATATATGGATATGCATATGTCATTTTTTTTCCAGTAATAACCTCTGTTACCTTTAAACTTTAAACTTTAAACCAAAATAAAAAGTTGGGATTTCACATCTAACTGTAAAATATTGATGAAAAGTAGGATATCTTTAAACCAGTAGCTGCCAAGAAAGTTGAATCGTTCAATATTTATCGAGGGCCTACTGATACCAGGTACTGTTCTGACAATTGGGATGTGTTAGTGAATAAAATAAAATTCCCTACTCACAGAGATTTTATATTCTCAGAGGAGATCGTAAAAGAAATATAGTCTGGCTGTAGTTGTTAGTTTGATACTTATTACAACTTTTGTCCACTAACCTGATTTTAAGCTGATTTTAAGAAATTAAGAAAGACTGTGCTTCACCTAGTTTATTCAACAGATACACCAAAGGAGAAGCAAGACCTAAGTAGGGCTATAAATAATGACATTTCCAAGTCACGCAAGAATATTAATTTTGGCTATAAGAGGGTATGAAAATATTTAAAGTATGGTATGGCATAGTAGAAAGGAGTATCAGAGATCTGTGTTCTTGTCCTTGCTCTGTCTGAAACTACCGTAACATCTAAGTGCCTTTTCTTCTTCAGCTCTTAAAATGAAGGAGCTTGGATTTTCTTTAAGGTCCTTGCAGCTCTAATAATCTTGACTTTGGTGCTCTTACTAGAGCTTTTCTTGTTTCAGACCTTTCAAGAAACTCATTTCATTGGGGTCAACTATGTAATTATTGTTAAGTTAGGATTTGGGGATCTTAGTTTTTAATCTTTGCTACATATTTTACGCAGGTAATTCCACGTTTCTGGGCCTCATTATCTTCCTAAATCTAGAAGTCATTGATTCTTTGTAACTGAACAAATAATATAAATTTAAAGTGGGTCAACCCTAAAATGTTCATTAGCTATTTTAGCTAATTGTTTGACCTGTTATTTTACTTCGGCATTTGTACCAAAGCCTGTTTTCAATTGACATTTTAAGAATCATTATATGCCTTTGATGTTTTAGGGGCTATCTGAGTGATGGCTGTTTCCAAGGCCTTTCCAAAAGTACAAAGATTACATGATTCTAAAATGGTAACCCAATCATGTTCTTAGTGTGAAATCAGAACTAGTTTTAGTACAAATAAAAATAAGTAACTTTTGTCAATCCATACCTATATCAAGGAGTAACATTTACAAATTCTAAGGATTTGTAAGTGCTGGTCCCATGATAGCAAAGGGGATTTCTTAGTATGTGAAACTTAGAAGAATGTTGAGGAATGTTGAAAGCAGCAAACCATAGAGAAATGATCTGAAAGGGACAAGAAGAAGTAGTGAAAAGCATTAAATGAGAAACTATTTTTCACATCGGCACATCGCGAGCATCTCAGTATTTGTATGTGTGCATGTGTGCGTGCATGTGACGTTATTCTGTGCCAAGAAGGAAGTCTTTCCTCCGTACCTGAATTCATACGTGTCTAAATTGACCTAACTAAATTTACTTGACATGAAAACGATCAGTAAGGTAAAATGAAAAGGTGAACTAAAGTAAGTTTTCTTGGGGCGTCTGGGTGGCTCCGTGGGTTAAAGCCTCTGCCTTCGGCTCAGGTCGTGATCTCAGGTCCTGGGATCGAGCCCCCGCACCGGGCTCTCTGCTCAGCGGGGAGCCTGCTTCCCTCTCTGCCTCTCTGCCTACTTGTGATCTCTGTGTCTCTGTCAAATAAATAAATAAAATATTTTAAAAATAAAATAAGTTTTCTTGAAAATTTTTTGTTCTTTGCACGATAGGTATTGCTCAGCCAGTGTTTTGACAATGAAGAAGACACTGCTTCCTTGCATGTATAACTTTATAGCTTTCAACTCTTACTATCTGTGTCACTTGTCAGCAACCTCCGATATCTCAGGAATATTGGAAATTTAGAATGTCTCATAATACATATTTGCCAATGATCTTTTTAAACTTAGTGCCTAGCAGTTGTTAAAATAATTGGAGGTTTGTTTTATAGTTTAAAATTGTTCACTAACTAAAATAGTCATACCTCTCTTGGTCCAGCTTCTAGCAACCGTAATTACGTGTTTGAAGTTTTTTTTTTTTTTTTTGGTTTGGTTGTGAGGAAGAGGAACGAGTAATATTTTAAAACTATCATCTGGCTTGGGGCAGTTGAGTAAATTAGTTACCAAGCAAACACTTACTGCAAAGCTCTACTGTTCATTAACTCTGAAGGAGCAAATACTTAAACTCATAAAGAAACCAGAACCTAGAGGAATTGTTCAGGAAACAGTTTTGAGGGTGGCGAAGAAGGAAGCATCAGTTTTGAAGTAGGAAGAGAGGAATTGGCAGAGAAGTCCAAAGCCAGAGACCAAAATGATATGTTGACTTACCCTTTAGTGATGGCGTCAAGCCTCCCGCAGGGATTAAAAAGTAAATTTAGGGGGCGCCTGGGTGGCTCAGTGGGTTAAAGCCTCTGCCTTCGGCTCAGGTCATGATCCTGGGTTCCTGGGATCGAGCCCGCATTGGGCTGTCTGCTCAGCAGGGAGTCTGCTTCCTGCTCTCTCTCTGCCTGCCTCTCTGCCCACTTGTGGTCTCTCTCTGTCAAGTAAATAAATAAAATCTTTAAAAAAAAAAAAAGTAAACTTAGTAATTGGTATTGCATATGACTCAGAGACTTTGTATGTGGGAAAGAAAAATAAGCCCGGTGTGCTGGGATAGGAATCCCAGAAGCTCAAGCTAAACTAGAGAGTTTGAAAAGATTGACTTATAGGACCAGTGCACTATGCTTCAGACTTACGGGAAGAATTTTTGGGAGCCAGATAGGGGAATGTTATGGTCCAAGAGTGGAGAGAGTAGCTAATGAGTGGAAGTCCGGTACAGCCCTGATGTAAAGGGAGCCTGGAGTCCCTGGAGGTGAGTAAATTGCAGATTCTGCCCTTGAGGATGAAAGTGTCAAGGCACATCTGGTCAGACCTAAAGCTTGAATATCCGTGACTAACAGCTGTCCTGGACGTGGTTAATTCAATACAGTTCTGTTCACAAATGTTATTTGTTAAAGAAAACTAAGAAATAGGCCTTGTCTTCACCTTGTCTAATTAAAGTGACAGAGGCATAAATTAATCATTTTAATTGTTAAGTGCAGAAAACAGGAGAGCATTATAGGGGCTGCTTCGGGGGTTCGGAGAAGGAGCATTAATGTAACCTGGAGTGGTTAAAGAAGGCTTCCTTGAGGAGACGAAATCTAAGAGATGTTTCCAAAGGATATCAGGAGTTAGCCAGGTGAAGGCGAGGGAGAGTACTGGGATAGTCTAAGCATAAACTAAGGGTTAGTCATTAAACAGCATGAAGCTAGTTCCGTGCTTGCCTAGCTTATCAGTCCACCATCTGTTAGGTAGGGCTACAGGTGTGAACACCGGTTAGCCACTAGCTTCAAGGAGGTCATAATTTGATTGGTAAATAGATAGACTACTAACTGTAGTACAGTATTTACGGTACACTACGATCGATTTTAAATCTCTTTGTATTAAAATCACATTGAATTAATGAATTTAATAGCTGTAAGAGCAATGTGAGTTAGTTTGAGAGGAATACAGAAATATCAATGACTGTGTTACATCGTGGAAGATAGTCAAAAACGAGAACATCGCCATCACTTAATACTGTTGAAGGCAAGCAATAGTTTATACTATTTTTTTGTAGAACTACCTAATAAGCAAAAGTTATAAAGACAGCAGATACCATTTTTACAGTTTTCAAATTTCTCTCAGTGTTATTAACAACTACCTTTTTTTTTAAGATTTTATCTTTTTTTTTTTTTAAAGATTTTATTTATTTATTTGACAGACAGATCACAAGCAGGCAGAGAGGCAGGCAGAGAGAGAGAGGGGGAAGCAGGCTCCCTGCCGAGCAGAGAGTGCGATGCGGGGGGGGGGGGGGGGGGGGGGCTCAATCCCAGGACCCGGAGATCATGACCTGAGCCGAAGGCAGAGGCTTTAACCCACTGAGCCACCCAGGTGCCTCTAGGTTCATTACTTTTGCTAGAGAGGTGCCTGTGTGGCTCAGTGGTTTAAGCCTCTGACTTTGACTGAGGTCAGGATCTCACCGTCCTGAGATCAAGCCCCTAGTCCAGTCTCCCTACTCAGCAGGGAACCTGCTTCTCTCTCTCCTGTTTCCCCACCACTGCTCTGCCTCTCTCTCTCTCTCAACTAAAATCTTAAAAAAAAGCTTTTTTTAAGCTTTTTAGCTTTCACTATCATACATATAGCAATACGTCATTTATAATAAATATTAATAGAATTAGTGAATATTTAATAGTTCCTGAGGCTCATATCACAAAATCTCTATACTTTCTAATTTCTCCAACTCAGAGATTATCCTTAAGCGAGGTAACATGAAGTTTCATGTTCAAGGCAGAACTTTGGTAATGGTTTCCAAAGTGTCTCTTACACTTTTGATAATTTTTAATGGGTCACAAAAATACAAATCACTGACAAGGAAATCAAAACAACTTGAATGTAAGGTTGATACTGTGGTGACCTTCTAAATGTCAACAAATACACAGGATGCAGAAAGGGTAGTACAAATGATTAGAAATGGATCGCCAAATTTTGGGGATTTTGAAATGTGGTGACAGCTTAAAAGACCTGTATAACCATAAAAGACTTAGAGACAGAGAACAGACAGGGTCGGTGGAAGGAGGTGGGTGGGGGCAGGTTAGATGGGTGATGGGTAGTGAGGAGGGCACTTGTTACGAGAGCCCTGGGTGTTGTATGTAAGGGGTGAATCCGTGAATTTACTCCTGAAACCAATATTGCAGTGTATGTTAACTAACGAGAATTTTTTTTTAAGTAACTAAAATTTGAATAAAAAATTTAAAAAGAAAAAAAAAAGACATATAAAGTAGTCAGTTTGTTTCTAAATTTTTCTATTTTTTTCTTTTTTTTCAGGTCCCAGAACAGTTTTTTTCTGGGCTCCAATTATGAAATGGGTAAGTCTTGAGTTTTTGCAGAAGCTACTGAAAAAAAAAAATTCTTCAAAAGGAACTTACTAATTTGAAGTCATCTTTATGAAGAATGTACTTTTTAAATACTCATGGCCTGTCTGGAGATGATTTCATTCAAATAATCTCAGATGTGTCGTTTTTACTGCATAAAGTGCACTACCTAGGTGAATTGTTCTGAACTCCTTAGATAAAAGGCCTTCTCTGAACATAATTGTTACCAAAAAGCTTGTAATTGGATGCCTGGGTAGCTTAGTCAGTTGAACTTCTGCCTTCGGCTCCAATCATAATCAAGCCCTGCTTCCATGGGGAGCTTGCTTCTCCGTCTCCCTCTAGCCCCTTCCCCCAACACCTCTAGCTCGTGCTCTCTCTGTCTCAAATAAATCAATAAAATCTTATAAAAAAACAAACAAAAAACCCTGTAATTGTGAGCCCTTGAAACTGAAACTTCATTCTAAGATTTTATGACTAAGTCGAACATTTAACTAATTAGAACCCCCCCAGATTAACTTTTATTATTAATTTAGTATGTTAACTGAAGATACCAACACCAAAATGCAGGCAAGGGAAGTTAGTCTCAAAAAATAGAAAAAAATTATCTAAGGGTGTGTATTAACATTTGGTAAAAATGGTAGAGGCTAGGACTTCTGACTCCAAGACCAATGCTTTTTACCTTATGCCAGAGTTTCCATTCCTAAAGTTCTCATTTAGCTGAAAAGAGGTAATTGTGGAAACAATAAAATAGATAATTCATTTTCTCTTGAAACAGCCGGTTTGGGCTGTAGCCGCAATTCTCGAAATGTCGCCCCTAGACCTGACGCATCGGCGTGCCGGGAACGTGTTAGAAATGCAGACTTGTACTCCATCTCACTTGTACTAAATCTGAAACTCTGGGACTGGAATGCCCAGTAATTTGTGTTCTAATAAGCCCTCCCGGTCATTCGGACGCTTCTAGAATTTGAAGAGCACTGGTCGAGTCCTGGTACCGTACAAGGACTGGGAGGCCTTTTTTATTTTTTAATTGTGGTAAACTACACATAAAATTTGCCATTTTAGCCATTTTTTTAGTGTGAAGTACATTCACGTCTTGGAGCAGCCAATCTCCAGAGCTCCTTTTGTCATGCAAAACTAAACCTCTACCAGTTTAACAGCTCCCATTCCCCTCCCCAGCCTTGGCAACCACATTTTACCTTCTGTCTCCACGAATCTTACTACTCTTGGTACCTCAAAGAAGTGGAATCTGACAGGATGTGTCTTTTCGTTCTTGGCTACTTGGCACCGTGTCCTCTGGGTGGGTCCATGTTAACAATGTTAACAAGTGTCAGATTTTCCTTTTTTTTTTGAGTTTGAATAATGCTCCATTTTACGGACACCACATTTTGGCACAACATCCATTACAGATTCACGCTTACGTTGCTTCCACCTTTCGGCCATTCTGAGCAATGCCGTGCGCACCGGCCCTGCCGTCTGGGCTCTGGGCCAGATACCGAGAGGTGGAACTGCCGCATCACTGTTCCTTTGAGCTCCTGCCCCGGCTGCACCGTTTTCCACGCCCACCAGCAGCTGGTAAGGAGCCCCGCTCCTCCTAGTCGCCTGCCGGCGGCACTTTCTTCGCAGCCGCGTCCTAATGGCTGCAAAGCGATCTGCATTTCCTCATTAGTCAGGGGAGACTCTCTTTCCTGTGCTTACTGACCACTCGTGTATCTTTGGAGAACTGTCTCTTCAGGCCCTTTGTCCGTTTCTTAATCGAGTTGTTGTTGAGTTGTTTTAATCTTCATAACCGTGTTGCTTTAAATGGTCAGAACAATGTCAGAAGCTCAGTTGTAAAATCTCAGTAGCTGAGAATGTTAGAACTGGCTCCCCCTCGGTCTTATGACCTTGGGCACGTTAAGTCAGCTGTTTTGTCCCCTGACCCGTAAAATCACTAGAGTAGATTCATGGTCAGGAGCTGCATTTTACAGAGAACTAAGGAGCAGTTCTTTTCATTATTATTATTTATATTGTTAAAAATCAAAATTCAACCACAGCATCCAATATAGCAAGTAGAAGGGAACTCCCAAGGGCTACAGAAAGAGAAAGTTTTTAAAAGCAGGACAATAAAGTCATAAACTTTTAGAAAAAAGGATTATTTCCAGGTGAGGTCACCTTCATTTGGAGACAAAAGAGAGGATCTCAGTAGATGAATTAATCTCCTCTTTCTCTGGGGAACAGGGAGAGAGTGCCCAGGTGACTGATTACCTCATTGGTGCGAACCAGAAAATTCCTAAGTGACCAGTTAGGACTGCATCCGGGGGAGGTTGAAAGTGCAGCCACATGAGGTGTTGGCGACTTGGCCTAAGTGATGCCCCTTTGGGCCTGTGGTTTTCTTTTTAACAATATTGAGAAAAGGTCCCATCAGTTAAAAAAAAAAAAAAAGTTTAAGCACATCACGTTTATGCTTGTGCTCACTCAGAATGATGAAGTTCTAGAACAATAGGTGAGGTTCGGTGGTGAGGTCCGGAACTGATGACCAAGAAAGAATTCTTGAGACATGTTTGGTGTAAAATGGTGGTTTATGAAAGCCTGGGGACAGACCCGTGGGCAGGAAGAGCTGCTGCCCGGGGCTGTGAGGGGCGGCAGATCGCTACCCTGGGGGTGGGGGAAGTAAGGAAAAGGGAGATTTCAGTGGGACTTTCATATGCTAAAGAGGACCTTCAAGACCCTGGATACCAGAGTACCAGAGGCTTTGCCATCCCAAGGTCCTTTTGCCCTTTTTAGCAAGCTATTAAGGTAGTTGGGAGATTCCTAAAGAATGTCACACAGGTCCCACCCAGGAGTTGGGGGCGTGCAAGGTGTCAGCCTTTTGCTTTGTCCCCAACCGGCCTCCTGTTCCCTCACCAGAAACACCGGAAACTAGCTTTCCCTTGATCTGGCAGTGCTGCGTCCGTCCAGCCCTCGAATCTGCCAGGTTCTTACAGACGCAGCACGTTCGCTGTCCTGCTGGCCTCTCTCACAGCCTTTCCCGCGGCCCGTGTTGGCCAACACCGCAGGGGAGAGGGTGCAGGATGTTCCCAGCAAGTGCGGCCGCTGCTCAGGGCGGAAAGCCAGGCGCGAAGAGCAGAGCCGTGTCAGACCCGCGCAGAGTCCACTGCGCAGGGAGTGACGCTGCTCTCGTGGCGCGTCTTTAAAGCCCTTCTCAGAGTAAGTGTCGCTGAAGTCGTGAATGACGGTCCCGTAACTAACTGTGCCTCCCTGGCACTTCATTCGGATCTTTTCTGGACTTGGCAGGTAATTCGGAAGTCCTTTGCACTCACTCTCAATTATTAAAGACAAAATTCTGTACATTTGGCTTATGTTTTGTGGCTGTGTAACTGAACGAGAGTCCCCGATGTCGCCGCACCCTACACTCCGTCATGCCATTGGAACCTTTACTCCCAGGAGCGCGAGCGCAGGTCTGGCCGTCCGCCTCCGTGTGTCCGAACCCCACGTCCTCCTGAAGCAGGCGAGAACGGTTCGCTCACGCACACGTTCCCGGTTGGTGGGAGAACTCCGTGGATCCGGAGACTCTTCAGAAGTGGCCCAGGACAAGAATTCTAGGGTCCAGGGGCACCTGGGGGCTCAGGTCGTGATCTCAGCGTCCTGGGATGAGCCCTGCATCGGCTCTTGCTCAGCGGGAACCCTGCTTCCTCCCTCTTTCTCTGCCTCTGTTCCTGCGCTTGCTCTCCTGCTCTCTTAAATAAATAAAATCTTAAAAAAAAAAAAAAGTCTGGGTTCAGACTGAATTCTGAATAGCTGCTGTCCCGGGCCGCATGCCCCGAATTAAGAATTTCAAACTGTACTTGCTCAGAACCGCTGTGGAGTCCTTCTTAGCCACTTGTGCTGAAACCAACGTCATTGAGGTCAAAGTGGATAAGGCTGAAGTTTTTATTTGCGGATGGATCCGCTTGTTCTGAGTTCGGATGGATCACACTGTGGTGCACCCTGTGGTTTTCCCTGCAGGGTTGGCGTGGTCAGTGGTGTGCACCCCGTGTCGGGCTCCCTGCTCCGTGGGCACCTGCTTCTCTCTCCCTGCGTCGCTTTCCACCCTCCCCGCAGCTTGTGCTCTCTCTCAAATAAGTGAATAAAATCTTTTCTAAACAGTCACAATCCTGGAGCATCTGGGTGGCTCAGTCATTAAGCCTCTGCCTTCGGGTCAGCTCATGATCTCAGGGTCCTGGGATCGAGCCTGGGCTCTCTGCTCAGCGGGGAGCCTGCTCCCCACCCCCCGCCTGCCTCTCTGCTTACTTGTGATCTCTGCCAAATAAATAAAATTTAAAAAAAGAAGAAATGACCATGTTGTATACTTTGACGTTAAAGAAAAATTATGCAACTTGAAAACTAAAATTAGAGTTTTTCTGATACTTCCACTTTTTTTTTTTTTTAAGATTTATCTTTCTATTCCAGAGATAACGCACATAAGAACACAGGGTTGCGGCAGGGTGGGGGGGGGGGGGTGTTGGACACAGGGAGAAGGAGAGAGAAACTCAAGCAGAGTCCATTCTGAGCACAGAGCCTGACATAGGGCTCAGTCCCACTACCGTGAGATCACAACCTGAGCTGAAACCAAGAGTCAGGATGCTTTACCAACTGCACCACCCAGACGCCCCTGGTATTTTCACTTTTAAAGTAGAATTAACATTGACAAAAATATGAAAGGAGGAATCTACAGGTTACCTTCAGTAGTTTTCCAGCACCCTCCGCACCAGTGGTTTCCAACATGTATAATTTCTTATGTAGAAAAAGTACCATTTGTTAGGATACCTACACACACTACTGATTTTCAGGTGTATGAGGCTGTTTCATGTGGTTAACATAAATTCAAAAAACATTCCTGAACTATTGTAGTTTTTCGTGAGGATACATTTCCTTACTGCGTGGATACTAAAACAGTAGCAACAGTCGTGTGGAAATCTCTGAAATAGGTTTGTGTTTTATTAAAGTTAAGAATCATTACTGCACAGTCATAATACCTTTTCTCTTGCTGTGTGTTAACATTTCCAGGGTTTGGTGTGTGCTGGATTGGCTGACATGGCCAGACCTGCTGAGAAACTCAGCACAGCTCAGTCTGCTGTCTTGATGGCCACAGGTAAATCAAATGAATATTCTCTGTGTTCCATTTAGGACATTCAGCATTTTTGCTTTGTTTTACATCAGTTTATTGAACAGTTTAATGTTTGAAGCGCCTACACACACTCAAACACATAAACACACTCACATAGGAATTAACGGTGTTCTCTCTGGGAAATTGTTATAGATAGAGAAGGCAGAAGAGGGTTGCTGTGAGTAAGTATCTGCATGGATTTAGTTTTTTATGTTTTTTGCCATGAACCTGTTTTTAAAAGTGGGAAAAAATCATTGCCCTGTAAAGATTCCCTGTTGATGTAAGAACTACATATTTTGTGCAACACTGAACTACAGCAACGTTATTAGACTCCAAGTATAGCATTTCCTTTTCCTGTATCCTGCATTATGCTGTCGTGGTCTTGTTTATAATTGTTTTCTCATGCTGACTTTCAGAAGGTACTGCAGCAGGACCTACGCTTCTTAAAAAATAGTTTGTGTCAACAGGGTTTATTTGGTCAAGATACTCACTTGTGATTATCCCCAAAAACTGGAGTCTGTTTGCTGTTAATTTCTTCGTGGGGGCAGCAGGAGCTTCTCAGCTCTTCCGAATTTGGAGGTAAGACTATCAACGGTGTAAAAAAAAATCTGCCTCAGAAGCCACCCAGGTGGCAGTGCTGGGTTTTTTTTTGTTTGTTTGTCTGTTTTTAAGATTCATGTGTAATGCTGGGATGGGATATGCCTAAAGCAGAAATTCCCGGAAAAGTGGGGGCGTTAAGCAGTATGTTTGCCACCTGGGTTTAAAATCTGTGTGATACGTAGATATGTGGCCTGTGCGTACAGTCTGTTTTAAGACAACACTTTGTGAAATACTAAATAGTTTTCTCCATGAACCTTTTATCACTCAGTTTAAATTATATGTAATAAAGTGAGACCTAAGTGTGCATGGTTATGTAGTGTTGGAAATGCTCTTTGGAGGGAGGCTACTGGTTTTGTCAAAGTGTTCCATGAGCATTTGGAAATGTTTAAAACTTTATAGGCCTCCCTTATTTTCTTTCATTTCATTTCATTGTGCCTCACAGATTTTGTAAATTTTTATAAATTGAGGGTTTGTGGTAACCCTGCATCGAGCAGGTCTGTCCACACCATTTTCCAGCAGCATTTGCTCCCTCATGTCTGTGTCACATTTTGGTAATTCTCACCATATTTCAAATATTGTCATTATTATATTTATTATGGGGATCTGTGATGAGTGATCTTTGATGTTACTCCTGTCATTGTTGGGGGATGGAGAGCACCACAAAGCACACCCGCATAAGACAGTGAGCTTAACTGATAAATGTGCGTGTTCTGACTCCGCCACCGACCCGCCATCCCCCGTGTCTCTCCCTCCTCAGATCAATCTCCCTATTCCCTGAGGCGCAGCAATATTAAAAACAGGCCAGTTAATAAGCCTGCAGTGGAGCTCTTTCCTTTCCAGCGAAAGGAAAGAGTTATATGTCTCTCCTTAAAACAAACGCTAAAATAATGAAGTTGAGTTAGACACGTCAAAAGCCAGTGAGATAGGCCCAAAGTGACCTCTTGTGCTCAACATTTAGCTAAGTTACGAATGCAAGGAAGCGTTTTTGATGGGACTTAAAAATGCCACTCCAGTGGACATGTGACCAACAGGAGAGTGAAATGGCCTATCACTGACATGGAGAAAGTCTCAGTGATCGGGGTAGAAGCTCAGACAGCCACAACGTTCCTTTAAGCCTAAGCGCAATCCGGAGCAAGGCCGTCGCTCACTTCAGTTCTGTGAAGGCTCGGAGAGATGAAGCAGCTGCAGAACAGAAGTCTGAAGCCCCCAGAGGCTGGGTCGTGCTGTTCAAGGAAAAGCCATCTCCATGACATAAAAGCGAGTGCTGCTGTAGAAACTCTATTCAGAAGATCTAGCAGTTAGTTCATGAAGGCGGCCGCAGTAAACTGATCTTCAGTGTAGGTGAAACAGCCTTGTATCGGCAGCAGATGCCATCCAGGACTTTCATAGTTTGGAGAGGAGACGTCAGTACCTAACTTTAAGGCTTCAAAGGACAGGTTGACTCTTTTGCTCGGGGCTAATACTTTACGTTGAAACCAGTGCTCGTTTACAGTTCTGGAAATCCTAAAGACCTTGAGAATGACACTGAATCTACTCTGCTTGTGCTCGAGAAATGGAGCAAGAAAGCCGGATGATAGCACACCTGTTTACAACGTGGCTTCCTGAATATTTTAAACCCACTGCTTGGGGAAAAAAGGTTCCTTTCAAAATATTTCTGCTCATTGGCAACGTACCTCATTACCCAAGAGCTCTGATGGAGATGTACACCAAGATAGGTGTTGTTTTCTGCCTGCTGACACAGCTTCCATTCTGGAGCCTGTGGATCAAGGACTTGTTTCAATTTTCAGGTCTTCTTATTTAAGAAATACATTTGTAAGGCCATAGTTGCCATACATTGTGATTCCTCTGATGAATCTGGTCAAGTAAATTGAGAACGTTCTGGAAAGGATTCCCCATTTTAAATGCCATTAGGAAGATTTGTGATTCATGGGAAGAGGTCAAAATATCAATGTTAACAGGAGTTTGGAAGGAGTTGATTCGAACCCGCATGGATGACTGAGGGATTCAAGACTTCGGCGGAGGAAGTAACGGCGGATGGGGTGGACATGGCCAGAGAACTAGCAGGAGACGTGCAGCCTGCAGACGGGACAGAATTGCCGCCATCTCAGGGTCAAACTTGAACGGATGAGGAGTTGCTTCTTGTGGATGAGCCAAGAAAGGTTTCTTGAGATGGAATCTCCTCCTGGTGAAGATGCTGTGAGGACTGTTGAAATGACGACAGAGGATTCAGATTATGACATAAGCTTAGTTGGTAAAGCAGCGCCAGGGTTTGAGAGGATCGATTCCAGTTTTGAAAGAAGTTCGACTCTGGGCTAAAATACTATCCAATGGCATCGTGTGCTACAGAGAAATCATTTGTCAAAGGAAGAATCAGTGCGTGTAGCAGCTTCCTTCCTGTTTGAAGAAACGGCCACAGCCGCCCCAGCTGCAGCAACCTCCGTCACCCAGGTCAGTCAGCGCCACCAACACTGAAGCCAGACCCTCCACCGGGGAGAAGACTGCGGCTCACTGAAAGCGTAGAGGATGGTTAGGAATTTTTAGCAATATTTTAAATGAAGGTACGTACCTTTCTTCGGGACATAATACTGTTGCACACTCAGTAGACTGTGATACAGCGTAAGCATCACGTGTGTGCGCAATCATGATACTTGCTTTGGTTGTGCCAGTCTGGAACGGAACCCACGACGTTTCCGAAGTTCGCCTCTACTCAGTGTCAGCGACTGGCTGACTCTAGAGTGAGCGCATCTTAGTTGAAGGCTCTGGCTTTATTTGAAGCCCAGAACCTTTCTAAATTACAAAACAATGTTCTTTGGCTAAAAGAATTAAATGATCTCAATAAAGAAATGGAAAATGTTTTAATTTACCTCTCGGAAGGCATTCTATTCTGCAGAGTATAGTATATCCTCATTTTATTCATCTTTACGATCCCTGGGTTTATAATTTAACCCTTTCATGATCATCGAGCACAGGTTGGATAGATGAATGGATAACTCATTCTACAGTATGTCTGCTGTCTGGGCAGCATTTTTAAAGCTAACTTATGTTAATATAGACTTCGATTTGTACAGTGATTTTATTCACAAGTATTCTTCTCATCCACCATTTCATTTTAACTTTATATTAACTCAGTAGTAGAGCTAAGGAAATGCTAAGTGCGACATTCAGAACTATTTCTAGAGCAAAAATGCAGATACACTTTGACCAAAGGATTTTTGGCACCTTTCAGTCATAATAGCCGATTGGGAGATTTAGTTAAAAATACAAATATTGGACTCTGGAGCATTTAGAAAAACACTGTTGAGTATTTGAAATCAGAACTTTTGAGAAACCTGGGAGGTATGGTGGACTTTAGGGAGTACATTTCTTTTTGGGCTCACAGTGTTGTCTTCTCTCAATCTGGGACGAGTGGCCAGGGAAGCTCAGGGAAGGACTCTGTGGCTTTGTGGCTTATTCTTCTTTAGATTAATGAGAACTGAAAAAGCAGGCCTTAGCTTTACTCTCCTGCTAACTCAGAGTTTACAGTCTGCTAATAACTCAGTAACCTGCCTGCACACAAAAGTGCATTTTATTTTTAATGATTAGACACGATCCCATTCCCAATTTATTTTATTCTTAGGAAAGATGTTCCATGGATATAAAATAAAAAGTTCTAGATGACCACATTTTGCTGAATTATATATATATGTTCGTATGTTTGTTATACTCCTACATAATTCAAGAATGAAAACATTCACCCAAATAATACTTTTGTATAAGAAACGGCATGTCAGTTCGTTGTTAAAACTCTTTGGCAGGGCGCCTGGGTGGCTTAGTGGGTTAAGCCACTGCCTTCAACTCAGGTCATGATCTCGGGGTCCTGGGATCAAGTCCCACATCGGGCTCTCTGCTCAGCGGAGAGCCTGCTTCCCTTCCTCTCTCTCTGCCTGCCTCTCTTGTGATTTCTCTCTGTCAAATAAATAAATCTTTAAAAAAAAAAAAAAAAAAAAAAACTCTTTGGCATTGGAAGCCGGATGCAAATAAAATCCTGAAGTCACTCTCCCTTCTGCCTGGTTTGCCTGCACGCCCCTGAGCAGACCGTAGAGCCACAGCGATCCAGCCTCCTGATAGAGAAAGAACGTGGAGTATACTTCCCAGTCCCTTCCTACCACACATTTGTCTCTTGTGATTCGTCATTGTGTTTCTTTCTGTTTCCTTCATAGGTATAACCAAGAACTAAAAGCTAAAGCAAACAAGTAAGAGTGCCTGACCACCTGAACAATCTAGACGTGATGAGAACCACTGGGACTAATTTGGCTTATTATTTGGCTATGGATAAGGTGATATCAACTGTGCTACTATTTGGAAGGCATAAAAAAAAATCAAAATTGTAAACTGAGGCTACTACTTGATTCAACAGAAAAATAAAGCAAACTTTTAATAACAATGTTTCTTTATATATGACTTAAGGAACTTATCTATGGATATGAGTAAATTCTTTTCTACCATTTACCCATAATAAATCATACTTGCTCCTACAGACCCTTGGCTTCCTTTTGTTCTCATCTCCCAGAGACGGTTAAAAGGTTAAATCATCCGTTGCATAGAGAGGAACGGTGAAGTCGCTAGAAGTCAGAGGAAATCGAGCTAAAGAGAGTGAGAAGTGGGTAGTAGAATGGCCCAAGGATCTCCGTGTTGTTGACTTATATTCCGTAATGGATACACTGTGGCAGAAAAGGCTTCCGAGTCCTAAATTTGAATCCCAGCTCTGTGTTTTGTGATCTATGATTTTGGGCAGATTAAAGTGTCTGCTAGAGTACCCTGGACATAAGTCAGCTCTCTGAGAACACTGTGACCCTTGTCCCTGTTATGAACAGAGACTGGGCATAGATTACTCTGTGCTAGAAATAATCGGCAGACTTTTTGATTTGAGCTCCTGTTCGGAGTACCGAGTTTCCTTCTAAAAATCCTGGGAGAGCTGGTCCTGTGTAGAGCTGTAGTCAGAGGAATCAGCAAAGCAAGTTATTTCTAAGTTTTAGGAAGCAATGACAAAAGACCTTTTAAAGTAATGTATGTGATCGGGGCGCCTGGGTGGCTCAGTGGGTTAGAGCCTCTGCCTTCAGCTCGGGTCGTGATCCCAGGGTCCTGGGATCGAGTCCCGCATCGGGCTCTCTGCTCGGCGGGGAGCCGGCTTTCCCCTCTCTCTCTGCCTGCCTCTCTGCCTCTTGTGATCTCTGTCAAATAAATAAAAATCTTTAAAAAATTAAAAAATAATGTATGTGATCCAAATTTGGCAATTAGTGAAAACCCTGCACTTTGTCACTTACCCCTTCTCTCTGTCTGTGAGGAGGAAGGTTTAGAGAGTTGGATGCAGGCAAAGTGAAGAGCCCAATTATTACCGCTTTCCTGCAGAAACCATGCTGGCAGGTTAGTCCGGCATTGGGAGCACACGTGTGTTTCCTAGGGTTACGCCTTGAGAAAATATCTATTATGAAATAAGACATAGACACAAAAAAGTTTATTGGGGCACCTGGGTGACTCAGTCAGTTAAGCGACTTAAGCCTTCGGCTCAGGTCATGATCCCCGGGGTCCTGAGATGGAGCCCCACATCCGGCCCCCAGCTTATCCAAGTGCCTGCTTCTCCCTCTCCCTCTGCCTGCTGCCCTTGTGCTCTCTCTGTATCTCTCTGTCAAATAAATAAATAAAAATCTTTAAAAAAAAAAAAAGGCAGAGGATGCTTGTGCTTAGAAAAAAAGTATTTTTTAAAAGTTTATTAAAATGTATATGTTGAACTAATGTTTCCCTTCCTTTTCATTAAAAACTGCTGTTTCCTATATGGGTTCTCCAAAGCCTCACTTGTCAGTCAAATTAATTGTAGCATTTATTTTTTTTTTAAAGATTTTATTCATCCATTTGACAGATAAGTAGGCAGAGAAGCAGGCAGAAGGGGGGTAAGCAGGCTCCCTGCTGAGCAGAGAGCCTAATGCAGGACTCGATCCCAGGACCCTGAGATCATGACCTGAGCCGAAGGCAGAGGCTTTAACCCACTGAGTCCCCCAGGCGCCCCTATTGTAGCATTTAGTTGCCATTTAGATGCAATCTCAGTTCTCTTCCTTTTGATTCTCAGAAGTGCCATGGACAGACCCCAGCCCATGCTTTCTTTATGCCCCGGAACTCTCATCCATCCCATTACCGAATCTTAAAAATTAAATGACTCTAGTAAGTATCCAATCAAAAATTCTTACCACTTGAAACATACAGTCCACTGACCAGTCTCACAACTACTCTCAAAAACTGAAAAAGAATTTATATACCTGAAGTCCTTACTACCAAATGTATGTACTAAAGTCTGTAAAAGTACCTTTCGCAATGGTACAAATCACTTGATTAGTTGAGTTGATTTCTATGTCAAAATTTCTAACCCATCCTTCTGGAAACTTTCATTAAGTACTGGGTGTCAGGTCTAATGGGCCTGGGTTTCAGCTCAACTCTGCTCCATATTACCTCTGAAACCTTATTAACCTTTGTCTCTGGGCTTTAGTATTTTCAAGAGTAAAATGGGGATATGAGAGTACTTAATAGGATTGTTGTAAAGATTAATTGAAATAATGTTTTGGGGCACCTGGGTGGCTCAGTGGGTTAAGCCTCTGCCTTCGGCTCAGGTCATGATCCCAGGGTCCTGGGATCGAGCCCCGCATCGGGCTCTCTGCTCAGCAGGAAGCCTGCTTCCCTCTCTTTCTCTGTAGCCTCTCTGCCTCTTGTGATCTCTGTCTGTCAAATAAATAAGTAAAACCTTTAAAAAAAAAAAGAAAGAAAGAAAGAATGTTTTAACTGAAGACCTGGTTGATGACTGCTGTAAAATTAAATAAATGTAGGAAGTCTCAGGAAATGTTAATAAGCTTATTAATTGAAGGTAGACCCAATAACCAAAGTATACCTGCTAAAAGGGTATACTGTGTTAACCTGTTTGCAAGCATTCTGGAGTAGTAACTGTTGGAACTCTTGAGGCTTCCACAGGTTAAAGCAGAAAACAAGCTGCTTGGGGTGAGGGTCCAAAGGCAGGCTGGAGAATGTTCAATAAGAGATCAACTCTAAAAAAAAAAACTCTTTAACCTGATCTTTTTTGTCGTTTGGCATTCATTTCAAAGAAACACTGATCCAAAGTGCATCAGTGCATTTCTCTAGAGTAAACGGGTTGTCTTTTTTTTTTTTTTTTGAGTTGTCATAGGATGGTGAAAGGTTGAATCTTAACAAGGATTGACCTCAAAGCCCAGGTTCCTCTCCATAAAGCAAAACAGTTTCTATTGGAGCTTGTTTATATAATGAAGCAAATAGAAAGCACTGGTATTAAAACGGGCTTTCTCCCTAAGTATATGAGGTATGATTCTAATTATATTAAGATGGGTTTCCACAACTAGCATCAGAAAATTTTCTTGACAAAATATAATGAAATGAATCTTTTCCTCCCTCAAGACAACTGTGTTTTGTAACATTTTGAAACACACAGTAAATTTAATTGTAGGGCTGGACTTTGCTTGAGAATGACTACTTGCTTTTTCAGTTCAACTCTCTTAAATTCAAGTTTTACCCAAGTGCCACTTAAATGTTTGTCGTAGTTGTGACATCATAAGGACAGCTGCACAGTCAAAGCAAAACGGGATAGAAACCCAAACCCAGTACCACCTCGGATTGCAAGTTCCCTCCGGCGTGAACTTGACTAGAAATGCACCTGACCAGTCAGAAAGGCATGTAATTCTTTTTTTTTAATTTTTATTTTTTAAATTTCTTTTCAGTGTTCCAGAGTTCATTGTTTATGCACCACACCCAGTGCTCCATGCAATCCGTGCCTTCCTTGATACTCACCACCAGGCTCACCCAACCCCTCACCCACTTCCCCTCCAAAACCCTCAGATGGTTTCTCAGAGTCCACAGTCTCTCATGGTTCGTCTCCCCCTCCGATTTCCCCCAACTCCCTTCTCCTTTCCATCTCCCCATGTCCTGCCTGTTAATCCTTATGCTCCACAAGTAAGTGAAACCATATGATTGACTCTCTCTGTTTGACTTATTTCGTTCAGCATAATCTCTTCCAGTCCCGTCCATGTTGCTACAAAAGTTGGGTATTCATCCTTTCTGATGGAGGCATAATACTCCATTGTGTATATGGACCACATCTTCCTTATCCATTCATCCGTTGAAGGGCATCTTGGTTCTTTCCACAGTTTGGCGACCGTGGCCATTGCTGCAATAAACATTGGGGTACAGATGGCCCTTCTTTTCACTACATCTGTATCTTTGGGGTAAATACCCAGCAGTGCAATTGCAGGGTCATAGGGAAGCTCTATTCTTAATTTCTTGAGGAATCTCCACACTGTTCTCCAAAGTGGCTGCACCAACTTGCATTCCCACCAACAGTGTAAGAGGGTTCCCCTTTCTCCACATCCTCTCCAACACACGTTGTTTCCTGTCTTGTTCATTTTGGCCAGGGAATGTAATTCTTCAAACAAAAATTTACCTCACAAAAATCCCTAAAGTTCTGAATGCAGAGTTGATAAATTTCATAGTCCTGGTAAAAGCCGTAATCATTATTGATCAAAATTGGGTGTTTGCTTATTCAGGAGATACGTGGCTTTATGATATCCTACTAACTATTGCCTAATTTTAGCCACCCTCTACGAGGTCAGAGAGTTATGAAAACTACTTTGGGGTCGTGTCCATCTCCCCGACCCTTGCCCCCCATGTCCAGATGGAGAACCTGAACCAACCAGTCCATGTAGGAGATAGGCCCTAGGACCGGTGGGGGAGGGGAGGGCAGTGCCAGCCAATCAGAAGCAGGTCGGTGCGCGTGAAACAATGAGCTGCTGAGGAGGGTGTGGCCTGGAAAACGGCTTTTGGACAAAACTGTCATTTTATGGCCATACACAGACAGGGCACATCTGTCTTCAGAACAATGTCACCCAGGTCTCTCTCTGTTTTCTGCACTCCGGAAAGATCCAGTACCTGACCTAGGCTCTGGCTTTCCCTCTGCCTCGAGGAAAGAGGAGGTATGTGGAGTCTGAGCAGGCAGAGCGGCTGCAAAGGTAAAGATGAGGTCGGCCGTCTGGGGAGAAGCCGACGGGCTGCCGGAGTTAGAGGACAGTGGGGTCCTTGGCTCGGAGCCCTAGATGGATGGACAGATGTAAATCTCTGTGTGTCAGTCTTTGAAGTGAGGCTAGAAACTTGAAATCTTAAATGTTGCCTCATCTTACGTATCTTGGATGCTCTATTTTTCGGGCTTGCTGTCTTCGTTTCCTCTGTCCCCAACTTCTCCGTGATAGCCTCCTTCTTATTGGTCCTCCAATAGCAAGTGCGGACCGTGTGAGGCGGGTGGTGGGAAGGTGCTCCGGAGGAAACAAGGCCATGTAGAATATGGTCCCTAAAACAGGAGTTTACAACTCACAGGAAGACAGCAGATCAATGAGTAAGTAAGGATATTTAAGTAGAAAATAAGGCACATCCATTTACAGATACTAAATGTCCTTATAACTCAGAGGAAAAGTTGCCTTGGCTCGAGTGGTCTGCAGGCTTCCCTGACATGACATTACGCCTTTAAGTTCAGAGTATCTCCTCTTGGGGCTCTTGTAAAACCTGATTTTACATGGTGGTAACGACAGGATGAAAGCTGAAATCCATTAGAAGTTTCTCGAAGAGATACTTAGAGAAACCATAATTGATCTAACTGATCTTTAATTTCATTTTCATTTTTGGGTACTGCTGAGTTTTAAGTAGAATGAAACCACACACTCCTTCCTTCTTTCAGGAAACTCTTTCTTGGTCTGCCTTTGGGGTCTCATCTGCCTGTTGGCTCTTTCAGTCTTCCCGATAGCCTCAGTCCTCAGGGCTTTCGGGCACGCTGTCTTCTTGACTGGGACTGAGTTGGCCAAATGATGGATGACCGTCTATCCCCATGCGCTGGGAGTGCTCGGGAGTTCGACGCATACTTTCTCTAGGACATAAGTACCTCAAGGTGTCATAAGACATACAAGTGGGTTGTAGCAAGGTTTGGCAGGAAGAGCATGGATGTTCAGATCCCACCAACCTGGGCTTCCAGCTGAGTGGCCTAAGGCAGAATATTCGCTTTGAACCTCAGTTTCTCTGTCTATGAAATGGGGGTGGGGCCTGCGTCACAGTGCTGTTTTGAGGCAGCCTATGTAAAATGCGCATAAAGAGGTCTTAATAAATTGAAACGTATGTGTCACAAGTAAATATTCATGTACTCTTCTAAAATAGAAAGTTTCTATTGCCATTTTATGAGTGTTCCTAAGACAAACTCAGGTCTTCATTTTAGATGTACCTCTTTAGCTCATGGACAAATCATTTGCTTTCTTTTTTTTTTTAAGATTTTGTTTATTTGACAGAGAGAGACAGCGAGAGAAAGAACACACAGTCGGGGAGTGGGAGAGGAAGAACAGGCTTCCCACCGAGCAGGGAGTCTGATGTGGGGCTTGATCCCAGGACCCTGGCATCATGACTGGAGCCGAAGGCAGATGCCCAGCAACTGGGCTACCCAGGCGCCCCGGCAAATCATTTTATTACTCTAGTCCCTCAAAACATGTGTCATCTTAGTGGCCAAATGCATCTGCTTTCCTTGACTAGTAGTCCTAAACTTAAAAAAAACCAACTGGGGCGCCTGGGTGGCTCAGTGGGTTAAGCCTCTGCCTTCAGCTCGGGTCATGGTCCCGGGGCCCTGGGATCGAGCCCCGCGTCGGGCTCCCTGTTCAGCGGGGAGCCTGCTTCCCCCTCTCTCTGCCTGCCTCTCTGCCTGCTTGTGATCTCTGTCAAATAAATAAAATCTTTTTAAAAAACTGCCTAAGTTCTTAGATACCTTATTTAAAACAATGGAATCTTAGCTATCATCTTTCCATTAAATGTAAGAATCAGTACGACCTTGCAGGCAAGACAGCTTTGTCCTTCCCGAGGGAAGCTAGTGCTCCCTACACTGCCCGCTGGGGGTTTACATTGTTAAGTTTGCCATCCAGTGGTTGCCAGCATTGATCCTAGTTCCTCCTTTTGGAGCAACAAAAAACAAATCGAACCCGCTTTCTACACGGTGTCCAAACCAAAGCAAGGGGCCTGCACTTGCGGAGGGCGCGGGGGCCGGAACGCAGAGGCGGGGCAGGGTTGCTGAAGGAGGTGGCGTATTGGAACATATTTATATTCATAGTTACAAATCATGCATCGTGCATTTAAGATTTAGACTTAGCGGGATGTCCTGTATCTTGTGTTCACTCGGGTGGTCCCACACCGGGACCCACACCGGTGGTCTTTGGGTAGCCAAAGAGAAAACGGTTGAGCAGCCGCGAGCAGCCCAGAGGGGACAGAGCACCAGCCCCGCTCGCTTCTCTTCAAGCCTCCCTCGGTTCCACAGCCGCTTCACGCACCTGTGCCGGCCTCTGCGGAGCATCGTGCCTGCGGCAGCCGTGCAGTCAGGAGCACCCGGGCTCGACAGATGCACCCCCCTGCCGAGGAAACGTCTCCAGACTTCACTCCTCAACCTCTTGTGAACTTCATTCTCACGTGGCCACACTCAGTCCTAACCGGAGGGAGAAAGCAGAGGGATTAGTGTGTGCAAAGTGCGGGCCTGCGTTAGACTTTGCACAGGGACCCTTGTCTCTGTTTCTTCACAACATTTCCAAATACTTGAAGATAACTGACATTTCACCCGAATGTCATCATCTCCGGACAACATTTCCAGCCTGTCACTCATTATTGACCTTTAAACAAAGGGGGCGGAACTAAAACCAGTGCCCCGGAGCAGATCTGAACACGACTCATGCCCCTGAACATGTTGCATAGGAGCCAAAGGGCCAATAAGCACATGAGAAGGCACTTAATGTCATGAGTACCACAGGGAGACACAAAGACACACAGCACTCACCTGCAGAAGTGGTGGGAACGGAAAGACTGACATTAGCGAGTGCTGGCCAGGACACAGAGCGCCTGAAGTCTGATGTCTTGCTTGTAGGGCGCACACTGGTACGAGCAGTCCGGAAGACTGGCAGGATCCGCTCCAGTTCAATATATGTGTGTCCTGTGACCCACCAACTCCTAAGCAGACATCCAGGCAAAGTGCACACGTGTACCACAATGGTTTTAACAGCCTTGTTTCTAGTAGCCTAAGACTGGAAACAGCCAAAAGGTCAGCAGTACAGTGGATAAGTACTCGTGGTATAATCAGCTGGTGGAGTACTAGACAGCACCGAAAAGGAAGGTTCTTGATATACATACAACACAGATGAGTATCACCAACATTTTTTTTTAATTTTATTTATTTGACAGAGAGAAATCACAACTAGGTAGAGAGGCAGGCAGAGAGAGAGGAGGAAGCAGGCTCCCTGCAGAGCAGAGAGCCCGATGTGGGGCTCGATCCCAGAACCCTGGGATCATGACCTGAGCCGAAGGCAGAGGCTTTAACCCACTGAGCCACCCAGGCGCCGAGTATCACCAACATTTGAGAAAAAGAAAGAGTACATATGGTATGATTCCATTTATGTAAACTCTAGAAACTGATAAAGGTTACCTATGGTGTTAGAAATAAGGAGAAGGGCAGGGCGCCTGAGGGGCTCAGTGACCTCAGTCTGCCTTCAGCTCAGGTCATGATCCCAGGGTGCCGGCATCAAGCCCCTGCATTGGGTTTGTGGCTCAGCGGGAAGCCTGCTTCTCCCTCTCCCACTCCCCCTGCTTGTGTTCCCTCTTGGTGTCTCTCTCTGTCAAATAAATAAATAAAAATCTTAAAAAGAAAAAGAAAAAAGAAAAGAAAAGGAGAAGGGGTCACCTTCAGGAAGAAGGGTGGGGGTGTGCCCGGGCCATGACATGAGAGGAGCTTCCGGAGTGCTGGTAGCGTTCTCTCTCTTGATATCAGTAGCAATTACATGGATTGTTTACTTTATAATAATTCATAAAACTGTATACATATGAATTATTCATTTTCCTATGATATGCTTTAATAAGAGTGTTTTTGAAAAGATAGCATGGGGGGCACCTGGGTGGCTCAGTGGGTTAAAGCCTCTGCCTTCGGCTCAGGTCATGATCCCAGGGTTCTGGGATCAAGTCCTGCATCGGGCTCTCTGCTCAGCTGGGAGCCTGCTTCCTCCTCTCTCTCTCTGCCTGCCTCTCTGCCTACTTGTGATCTCTCTGTCAAATAAATAAATTTAAAAATCTAAAAACAAATAAAAGACAGCATGCAATTTGCAGTAAATCTCGTTTAGCCAATGCACTTGATTTCATTAAAATTCTACGTATAGAACTTTGCCTTTGTTCTTCTGAAATTTTATTATTATTTCAGTCAATTAAGACATTTTAAGATCTTGGGGCGCCTGGGTGTCTCAGTTGGTTAAACGTCTGCCCTCGGCTCAGGTCATGATCCCAGAGTCCTGGGATCAAGTCCCACATCAAGATCCCTGCTGAGCGGGGAGCCCGCTTCTCCCCTCCTTCCACCTGCCACTCCCCTTGCTTGTGCGTGCTCGCTCTCGCTCTCTCTCTCTCAATCTCTCTGTCCGATAAATAAAATCTTTTTAAGATCCTGATTCTGTATTCGGACATTGGCTTTCTCTCCAGTTGTATCTTTAAGGCCTCTGGCCTGCCCGTGGGAGCTTCCTTCTGAGTGGACTACAGAACATAAATCAATAGCCTTTAGGTAGGGTTGTTGACTACGTTAACAGATAACTATGTTTTTATCACCTAAACTTTCGTATCTTACCCACAAGGATGTGAGAAATTGGCTAAATGCCTTGTTAAAGTCGAGATATGCTTTATCTACAGTATTCTCTTGATGTAAAAGTTTAATAACTCTTCAAAAAAGGAGATCACTTTGCTCGTAGCTGAGAGTCTGGCTCCTTTGCACCAACTCTTGCTGATCTAAGTGCCCGCCTACCAGCACACATCTGAGTTACTACAAACATTCCCACTCTGTCTCCCACTGCACACCGCAGCGCTGCACTTTCGCGCTTGCGGGAAATCATGCTCACATAATTTTCTTTGGCCAGTGTCCTGAGTGGAAGAGAAATATGTCGCTTCTGAGAGGACACGTTAAGAATGAGTCTGTTCCAGCAAATCCTCGTCTTGCTGGCTGGAAGGTCCCAGCCTGGATCCCAGAGTGAAGGCAGTAACAGAGCAAAGCCTCAGACGACTTACAACAGACAAGGGAGAAATGAACAGGAAATAGGCCTTTGTTATTTCAAGCCACTGCCATTTTGGAGTATTTGTTAATGGAGCAAACCCAGCTTCCGCTGACGGATACAGTATATTTACCGGTCTGTGTGATCCGTAGCCTCATCTCTCCAAATGCAGAAAAGAAAGTGACCATCTCCAGTTGTCCTCTCTTGCTCTCAAGATTGCTTCGGTCCGTCCTTCGTGTCTGTGTCCCCGGGGCTGGCTACTCGGGTTTACTTGAAGTGACTGGGTGCTTTGCTACTACCTTCTTGGCTTGGAGTTCATTTCTTTCTCAGAGAAGCAATCTCTGTTGTGCTTTTCAGTTCTCCACAGTGAATACGGCAGAAATATTCTCCTTATTCCTCTTGTGATAATTTCCTTGCTTTTAATAAAGCCTAAAACTCCCTCTAAGTTCTCTTAACTTCTGCATTTTCCCTGAGTCCCAGCTCATTCTGGGGGTTCAATCTTCTGCGCCCCCCCAAGTTCACGTGACCTGCAATTACTTATTTGATCTACGTGTTCTCTATTAGCTGTTCCTAGACATGCTGCGGTTTTTATTGAATTTTTAAATGCTGCCCCCCTTTTTTTAAACCTTAGGTACACATTTCTCTATCTTTTATTCACTTCTTAATATTTGAGTTTTCCAGAGCTTTTCCTTTCAAAGGTTATTCAATACTTAATATTTAGTACTCAATTTAGAGGTTTCTCTACATTTTAGACTTTGCTAAATATACTAATGTTTCCCCCCTTTTTTTTTCTTAAATGTTTTTCTTAAGTCTATGATACATGTTATCTATCTCACTTTTTCCTTCCAATGCTCTCACATACCCCAGTATGACTTGTGTCTGGTTGAAATTACCAACCAGTTCCTTCCTCACAATCAGGAACAGTTCCTTTTTTTTTTTTTTCCTTTTAACGCTCTTAAGATCTCTATCACTGAGGTGCCTGGGTGGCTCAGTGGGTTAAGCCTCTGCCTTCGGCTCAGGTCATGATCCCGGGGTCCTGGGATCGAGCCCCGCATCGGGCTCTCTGCTCAGCGGGGAGCCTGCTTCCCCCTCTCTCTCTGCCTGCCTCTCTACCTACTTGTGATCTCTGTCAAATAAATAAATAAATAAAATCTTTAAAAAAGAAGATCTGTATCACTTCTTCCAGGAACTTGGATTGCTCTGAAAATGTTAGGTATGCCATTTCTGTTCATGGGATAGAGCATGATTTTTACACCATTCAGGCATGAACATTTAATTGACCCCAACAGCTTAAAAAAGGCCTTAGGAAATTATGGTTTTTCTTAGAACTAACTGGGCAGTAAATTAAAATTTCAACATTTGCCTTTTAACTTTCAGTTTAAAGCCTTACGCACACTCATCCCTTTGAATTCATTCCCTCTGTAATTTAAGATTATACCTTAATATACACTTACTTGCTCGTATGTGATATGTTGCCTTACTTCTCACCTTTATATAAATATTCACCCACGTAAACCCACATCTGCACTTTTCTGTTGTAATTTTCAAAAGTGAGAAAGAGGGGATGAAGACTGGGAGGGAGGGAGCGAGGGGGTGAACCATGAGGACAGAAGCCCGAGGAGCGGAGACGGAGTCGTTATTGCCCCTCCATTCTCAGCTTTTCTTTGTAGTAGGTCTATTTGAGGACGGTTTGCTGTGACCAAAAATTCCTGAACGTTTGCCCTGAACATGAGCACCAGAAGAGAAGAATCACAGGACCGAGCCATCGTCCGGATAGCAGCTCACTTGCCGGACCTCATCGTCTACGGAGACTTCTCTCCAGAGCGACCCTCCGTGGATTATTTTGATGGAGTCCTGATGTTTGTCGATATTTCAGGCAAGCACAGAGGGAATCTTTGATGTGGGTGAACACACAGGGCTCGCCTGCAGTGGGGTGCCTTCTTCGAGTTTCCACGCTCTCGCAGGAGGTACTCCTGTGGAGAGGACAGGAGGGAGGAGGGATAGCCTGTGTGCTGGCCCTTCCGTCTTCCCTTCCCCAGCATGTCCAGTCATGGGCAAACCTTCAAGATACCCCAGCCCCAGGCCTGGAACTTCGGGCTCCGTGCCCCTGCCCAGTCTCACCGAGTCCAGCTCCCAAGCCCCAGGCACATCCCAGGCACACTTGACCTCCACAGGTGTTGTGCACATCTCAGCAGTAAACTTGTCACCTCTTCAGACAGGTTTCCGTGTTGTGTGTCTTCATCACCATGGAGTGAAAGTTCTATACCAGTTAAAGGAACGGCAGTCAACCCCGTACAGGGTGGGAAACTTGGAGGGCAGAGGTAGTGGGCCTCCTTCCCTGACCCCTAAAGTAATAAGCGTCCATGGGAGGCTCCATGGTTGACCTGGACCAGCCAACGACCATGGAGAAGAAACCGTGCCCGTCCTCCGAAGCTGGGGCTCAGTGCTCTCCAGGGCTTCCTCTTTTCCTGGCTGTGTTTGGTTCCTCCAAGCGGCCGAGGAAATGAGGCGGACGTTCGTTACAGGCTTCACCGCCATGACTGAGAAGTTCAGCACGGCCATGTACATGGACCGAGGGGCCGAGCAGCTGGTGGAGATCCTCAACCACTACATCAGCGCCATAGTGGAGAGTGAGTGCCCCTGGGCTCCCGCCCTGAGTCTGTCTCCTTGGCCGCCTTCCCGAACTTTTTGCTTGTCGCCTGATAGAACGCGATCTTGGTTTTCCTCGTGAAATGTGTAAGAAACCGGTCTTCCTTGAAATACCATGCCGCGTGCGCGAAGGAGAGCGTCACACCTCGCCGATGCAGACCCTTTAAGGAGAGAGGGTTTGCGCCCGTTGAAGGACTGACTCTGAGGTTCCCTTTAAAGAACTTGCGTTATATTCAGTGACTCGAAACAGCCAGCGTCACCACGACCGAGATGTCGTCGTGACGAGAATGCTGTGTGAGTGGACAAGTGAGTTTTACTAACTCATTAGTGCTCTGTCTTCCAATGACGAACTCAGAAGCACAACTGACTGTCCACCCTCTGCCGACCCTCTGGTTTGAAATGTTAATTTGAACTATTCGTGCAGAGAAATATTTACTCCGTCAAGGTAAACTCAGGTCTAGTCTTTCTTCGGGCTAATGGGCTAACGTCACAGGCCAGACACAAGTTCATGCTGCTTAAAAGCAGACACTGTATCTAATTCCTGTTTGTGTCCCACTCAGCGCAGCAGGGCTCACATGTGTACGGAGGCATAAATTAGAGCAAAAAGTGCCCACTTCAGCCGTAAAGCCCTAACGACAGGGAAGTTGGTAATAAAACGCGCGTTGACCGTCGTCGCGGTTTCCCAGTTTCCTGATTCTTCTGTGGAATCTGCCCCTCGTGCACTCACATGCCTCTCACGCCCCGGCCGATGACCTGTAGCGACCCGTCCGAGCATCCCGGACCACGGCGCAGGTCGCGGTCACTCCTTCGCTCCCGTCTCCTCCGGTTCCCGGGAACAGAGCGCGCTGGCCAGTGCGGTGCGCTGTTCTGTCACGCTCCGCGGGTGTGAGTGACGTGCGGGACGCTTCCCCAGGAGGAGCTTCCTCTCCGAAGTGATCTCTTGACTGAATTTCTAGTCCATGGGTGACGATTAAGAACTTGGAGTTTAATTTACCTTATTTTCTTCTTTTCTCAGAAGTGCTGATTTTTGGAGGGGACATCTTGAAATTTGCAGGTATGGGTGCTCGTGAGGTGGGGGGAGGAAGGAGTGCGGGTGCCCCTGCCCCCCGGAGGAGGCGCCTCGGGGAAGGCGGAGGCTGGCGGGAGGCGTGTTTGAGGAGTGAGTGTCCGTGCACGTCAGACAACAGATCCCCAGGGCAGCTCAGAAGCCTTCGGGTGCGTCTGTCCCTTCAAGGTGACGCGCTGCTGGCCTTGTGGAAGGTGGAGCGGAGGCAGCTGGAAAACATCATCACGGTGGTGGTGAAGTGCAGCCTGGAGATCCACGGACTGTTTGAGACGCAGGAGTCTGAGGAAGGCCTGGACGTCCGCGTCAAGATCGGTGAGCCCCGAGAACAGAGAGACGCCCCCGCCCTCTGGGAGCGGGTCCCCACGCCCGAGGCATCTGTCCCTGAGGGGAAAGCCAGAACGCGGTGGAACGTAGTGGCTCAGCCCACCCGTCACGTCTTGGACCCTGGGCTGAGGCTAACCAGGAGCTGCGGCTCCCGCCCCTAACGGTTAAGATCTGGGCGAGCCCCGAGGAACCTGGGCTCACTGCCCCCTCGCAGGCTCTTGCAAGCACGTGGCTGTGAGCGCCGAGGTGGCACCGGGCCCGCGCTGAGCACCCGCCAACTCTCCCGCGTTCCTCCTGCTCCCGTGGCTCACCTCGGCCCTCACGCAGAGCGTCTCGCACTCTGCCCCATTCCGTCTCCCGTGGCTCCGGTCCCCAAACCTTCGGCTCTCAGGGGCGAACAATCAGAGGCACGTTGTCGGGGCGGCGCCCGGACCGTCAGAATACCTGCTCCTTCCCCCCGGCCTTTCCCCTCTGGCCGGTGCCTCAAATTCGACCCGAAGGGTTTCTTTTTAGTCAAAGCGTCAGCCCCTGAGAAAACGCAGACCCTCTCCAAAAGGAATTACTAAGTTGTTCTCCGTTGCTCTTCAGTACAAACAAATTGAAAAGGGATACAATAACGTGGGGGACTGGAAGGGCCATCTGGAGCGGGAGACGTCCCGGGAAGGTGAAAACCAGGAGCCGAGTTTCTAGCTCGGGAGGAAGGAGAGTTCCGGAAGGTCTGGGCCGGCAGACGCGCCTCCTGACACCTCTGCCAAGTCCCAGAGACTGCTTTGCTCTGAGGTAGCGCCGTCCCACGAAGACTGGGACTGTGCCGGGCACTGACCCAGAAACTTCTTGTGCTTGCCCCCTCGCCAGCCCTGGCCGCCGGCCACATCACCATGCTGGTCTTCGGAGACGAAACACGCAACTATTTTCTGGTGATTGGGCAGGCGGTGGATGACGTGCGCCTTGCCCAGAACATGGCGCAGATGAACGACGTCATTCTGTCACCGAACTGCTGGCAGCTCTGCGACCGGAGCATGATCGAAATTGAGAGGATCCCGGATCAGAGGGCTGTTAAGGTAGGTGCGATGCGGCCGCTTCCGGAAAGTTCCGTCGGTCTGCGCCAGGGCCCCCCCGTCAGGAAGCCACTGGGAAGGCGGGTCCTGCAAGGCTCCTGGGCGGGAGACTCGGACGGGATGGCCCGGGTGGGACTTACAGGCTTTGGTCCAGGAGCCAAGGCCGGGCGTTCAGGAGGCAGAGACTGGGCTTCTCTGCTACCTGAGCAGGTGGACTTGGGGCGCGGAGGCCTTGGGCGGAGCTGGGGCCCTGGGGAAGGAAGAGGACTGGTCTCTTGCTCAGTCCCCAGGAGCAGAGGGTTGTCATTTGAGGGCTGCCCCTGGCCGTCGGGAAGGGATCGCTGTGGGTGAGGACAGGAGGGGCCGCGGGGGCGGCCACTCGGTGCGGGAAGAGACTTTTCCCACGGCCCCACCCCGACACGGTGCCGGAGCTGAAGCCGGACACCCGCAGGCCGGCCCGTGGGGTGTGGCGGTCGGGGAAGGGGACTCGGCGTGTGCGGCGGGGAGCGGGGCTGTGCCGCGGCCGAACCGGGCGGAGCGCGAGGCCGACAGAGAGGAGGTGGAGGGCCGGGAAGCCGGGTGGAGGCGGGAGGCTCTCCCGCTCGGGCCTCAGTGTGCACCCCGGGCCCCCCCTCCGCCGGCGCCGGCCGCAGGACCTGGTTGGCGGACAACGCCGCTCCCTGACCTCTCCAGTTATTCCTTACACCTTCAGAAATTGTCCCAATTTTCCTTACTTTCAGACTCACAGAAAAGTTCAGCATTAGTACAGAGTTTCCGTACGTCCTTCCCTCAGCTTCCCCGATGGTGACATCTTCCATCACCAGAGTGCGGTGGTCGAGGCCAGAAAACCAACAGCAGCACGACCGCTCGCTGATGAAAGGCCTCCCGTGGGCCTCACTAGTCTCCCACAGGAGGCTCTCCGTGGAACGTTCCAGCACTCTATCCCCGATCGCGCACTACATTTTGGCGTTGTTTTTAGTCTCCTGCAATCGGTGGCCATTCTTCAGTTTTTCCTTGTCTTATTTGACCTCGATACTTAGGAAGAGCCTTGACCATCTTGATGAATGTCCCTCCATTTGGTTTGCCGGATCCTTTCTCATTACTGGACTAAGGTTACTCACCTGGGGTGGGAGGCAAGAACACCACAGAGCCGAGGTTGTGTCATTCTCAAGGTTCCACAGCATGGGGTTCCCATGGTGTGACTCTTACTGCTGGGGATGCTCCGACTACTTTTTTGGGCATCGGCCCCCTTTGTCCCTTTATCCTTATGAGAAAGAAATGATAGATGGTTTAACCGGGTTTTGTTTACATTAAAATGTTACGAAGGAAAGAAAGAGGAAAGTTGTAAGAGTGGAAAAGTGTGCAGGTGAGCCCCTGGTGTGGCCTGTGTGTACACACTGAATTTGAGATCTCATGAAATAATCAGAAAATTGTTAATGTAATCACATCCAAATGAAAGATCGTTGTTGTCTAAGTATGCCAGTCTCTGTTAACCCTGTCCTGGACATTCAGAAGCACACTCCCTCCCCTCTCTGCTGAGAAGTTCTATTCAAAGGACCAGACAACCCTCGGGATAACCAAAATCTTCTTCTTTTTTCTTTATTTAGGTTAATTTCTTAAAACCACCTTCTACTTTTAATTTTGATGAATTTTTCACAAAGTGTATGACTTTCATGAATTATTACCCTTCTGGTGACCACAAAAGTAAGTAGACTCCATGAACAAGAGCCTTTGCCTTTACCAGTGGCAGTAGTAATACCAACACCCGGGGCTCCATCATACCTGGTCTTACCAACGCCCGGGGCTCCATCATACCTGGTCTTACCAACACCCGGGGCTCCATCATACCTGGTCTTACCAACGCCCGGGGCTCCATCATACCTGGTCTTACCAACACCCGGGGCTCCATCATACCTGGTCTTACCAACGCCCGGGGCTCCATCAAAACTGGCTCTCGGTACGGCTCCTGGTCCTCAGCAGCACACAAGAGGGACCTCCTTCCCACTCCTCAGGACACTGATTCCCAGTACCCTCCTCAGGCCCTCCTCCTCTGCTCTGGCAATGACTCTTCCCCCTCATCTTCTAAACATGTGCAGGTTTGCCCCATGATGAAAGGAAAAATAAAACCTCTGTGAACCCTACTTTCCCCTCCTAATTTTCACCACCAAAGTTCTCAGAAGAGTAATCTGTACGTCTGTGCCTCCTTCTATCTTCTCATTTATTTATTCACCCGGGAAACTTGCAAGAAAATTGCATGTGCCCCAGAGGGCATGTGTTCAGCTACTCTAGCGTCTAGAGCCCCTGACATCTAGCTTCTAGCCATTTCTCCCATCTACTTAGACTGTTGAGGTCAAGGCCACCCATGACCATCAACTTTCCAAAGCAGGTAACCTCTCTTCAGGCCTCATCTGAGCTGGTTGGCCTCAGACTACTCTCTTCTTATGGACACGGGCTTCTCCTCTCCTTGGGTTCATGAATATTCTTTCTCAGTTTTGCTTTTACACCTTAAGCCACCTGTTTCCACTGCCCATGCTTTATCTCCTTCCCATTCCTTAAGTGTTGGTTATTCTAGGGCTCTGTCCTTGACCCTCTAGTCTTTCCTACTGACCTCTTGGAGATCCGTTCTATGCATCCATGCTCCTCGTTCCTAGGACTCCCGGCAGACTGGGCCTAGGGTGAGGAAAGGAGAAGCCTCAGGTGCGAAATTAAGGAGGCGCTCTTCGTGGTCTTGCCAGTTGCTTTGCCTTCCGTAAGATCCAGCCCTAACTGCCAGAATCCAGCCCAGGCTTTTATCGATTCCTAGACTCAAAGAAACTGCCCATGGGTCATCTCTACTGAATGCCAAACAGGTACTCCAACATTAGCATGTTGTTAAAAAATGGTTAAAGACAATCTAGGTGATGCAAAACAAACTCAAATCCTTCTTTAGGAGACCTGCAAAATGGGGCAGAAGGCAGCTCTTATAAGACGGGCAATAAAGAACAAGGAAGCAACAAATAGAAAATACCCAGCTGCTTAGGCCACACGGTCAACCTTGTTTGGGCTGAGAAGCTGGAGGCTGGCTTGGCATTTGGGGATTGCCTGGCTAGATATCCTGCATTTCCGGTCAAGTGGGGCATTTCCAGGGACGTGACAGTTCCCGAAGTTTTGGTTTGCTGACGTAGCACCACAGGCTTGGGCCTAAGAGTTGATTTCGACCCTGTCTAAGCTCTGAGCTACTTGTCTTTCTCCCATGGTCGTTTCTTCCTCCACACTGGAACTTCGGGAGCATCTCTGAATTATCCTTCTTCCGTCCCGTCTGCGTATGGGTCTTAGACACTTTGAACATTACAGAGAGTAGATGATACTTTACTAAGCCGTAGTATATAATGGGGCAGGAGGTTAGGCAGGAAACTGTTGTAGAATTGACCAAGAAAGGCCAAGAACCCAAAAGCCACCCAGGTGCCCCTAACCTAGACCTTTATAACAACCCCGCTCCCTTGCCTCTCTCCACAGTCCGTTCCATATCATTTCTTCTTCCTGTTTTTTAAAGATTTATTTAGGGGCGCCTGGGTGGCTCAGTGGGTTAAAGCCTCTGCCTTCGGCTTAGGTCATGATCTCAGGGTCCTGGGATCGAGTCCCGCATCGGGCTCTCTGCTCAGCAGGGAGCCTGCTTCCTCCTCTCTCTCTCTGCCTGCCTCTCTGCCTACTTGTGATCTCTGTCTGTCAAATAAATAAATAAAATCTTTAAAAAAATTAAAATTAAAAATAAAAAATCAAGATGTATTTATTTATTTGAGAGAGAGGTGGGAGGAGGGGCAGAGGGAGAGAATCTTGAAGCCCACTCCCTGCTGAGCACAGAGCCCTACACAGGGCTCCATCTCACAACCCATGAGATTACGACCTGAGCAGAAACCAAGAGTAAGGCTCTTACCCAGCTGACGTCCCCATCATCATTTCTTAATCTCCAGTACTCCGCGGGGATTCCAGCCAGGCTAGAATCTTCACCCGTCCTTTAAAGCACTGTGCTCATTCTTGACTTTCACTGATACCATCCCTCTGCTAGGCTTGCCCTCCTGAGTCCTTCTAGAAAGATGCCAGAAGTCATTCAAGATGCAGTAAAATTCTCTAGCTCTCCTGGGAACCCGTCCCCGATTGGGCCACCTCACACTGACCACTTCTTCTTCTTTACGATCTCTTCGCCCATTTGAGCTTTTCTGTCTCTGTGTGGCGTTTCCGCGTAAATAATGTCCGGAAGCCCGGTGAGGAAGTGGCTCCAGGAAACTGCCCAAGCTTCCTCATTACGTTTTTATTCCCACGTAGTGCCTAGCATGGTATTTTGAATACAGTAGGCTTGGGATATAGTCAATAAATGGGTTAAGTGGAATTTGCTTCTAAATTTATATCCTTTTCAGACTTCATTCTTATTTTTCATCTCTTTTTTTGCATTGTTGTTATTCTATTACGTGCTGAAAACTTTTAGCCACTTTTTCTTCCTTATTTTTTTACTTCTTCGCGCTCATTCCTACCACCGCCTATTAGTCTATTCTTGAGTCTGAAACCGTCAACCTCCGTTTTTCCAGATGAGGAAATGGGGGCCCCCAGGGCAGTGAGGTCACTTGTCCAGATTCACACAACGAGTTGCTATCGAACCGGGAGTGAGAAGCCCAGAGACCAGAAGTCTCCTGAATCTTTCTCTTTCTCCTCTGTCAGCCCCTTCCGTCTGTCTTTCTCACTGTCCACTCCTCATCTGTCCATCCGCATCCCTTGTGGCCATTGCTTTAGCTCAAGTCTGGAAGTAAAATTCTCCCCACATTCCAAAGCATGAAGACAGGTGTAACAGGGTTTGGAGCTCCATGTGAGAGAATTCTGGGAAACCCGCAACTTCAGAGAATCTCTCATTGGACTTCCTTTGGTTCTCTTTGGCCACGAGGTGTCCCAGAGCCCCTGACTGGACTGTGAAGACCACCACCCAAGGGAACGGGGACAGGGAGACACCTTTCTCTAGCTCTGCAGAACCACGCTCGCTTTTCTGATCCCACCCCTCCTCCTGCTCTCGTAGACCTCCTGAGGCTTGCGTGCATGCTGGAGTCCGACCCTGAGCTGGAGATGTCCCTGCAAAAGTATGTGATGGAAAGCATATCGAAGCAGGTATCTGCACATTTGATTCGTTGGCTTTTATTATCAGGGATCTTGGACATCAGGAAAGTCGAGAAAACCAGTAGCCAGTAAAATGTTTCACTGAACTAAAAGAAGATGGGGCGGACGTTCTGCATGCGTAGGAGATTGCAAAATTTGTTCTTCGAATCAGGATATTTTTAAGAGTTAAAGGAGGCATTATTCATATTTACACTCTGATTACAGGCATAAACCAGGACTGTGCATTTTAGACAGCTGGGCAAATGAGAACTTTTTCCCAGCAACCAGAATGTGTGGTCACCCTTTGTCTAAGCCCGGAGTGGAAGGAACTCAAATGAATTAGCATTGCTACACTGTTCTCTAAGTCACTGGCTCGCCTTATCTTGAGCTTTGGCAGTTAACAATACAGAGAACTGCAACGCCCAGAACTCCCTCCATCCCCTAAAATTTCCCCTTTTTATTCGCCTAGATCGCTTAGGGTTCCTTAGACGTATTGATTCATGCGACCCTCAGCACTCAGCATAGGCCGGGCCTTCTGCTCTCACGTACTGATCCTTCACAGTCCTTGCTGGAGAGCTTTATCCCCATTTTATATGTGAGAAAACTAAGACCCAGAAGGATACCAGGAGCTTTTCCCAGATTATTAAAATAAGAGACATAGCTAGGATTTGAACCTTGTTCTGTCGGAATCCTACATTTTTTTGCACAGGCTGTACCCCTTCCTGATACATGCACGTTTTAACCCTTAATTCCATCAAAATGTAGTTGTGTCGTGGAGGAACTCTTCGGCAAGCCTGCACGGTGGACAGCTGCCTTCCCAGTGGGAAGTGATAGCCAAACTCACCCTCTGCCTTCAGCCCAATTTAAAAGCCTCCCCTACCTGCCACTGTGGGGCTGCTGAGATTTCTGAAGCTCCAGAAAACCCTTCCTCCCTGAGTCCAGGAGAAAGGACACACTATGCTTTCTTAGGTGCAACCAGCCGAGAGCAAGGCTTCCAGGAACAGGGTAAAAGATAGACTCCATGAGTCAGCAGGAAGGCTGTTGGGAGGAATGACGAACACTGGCTGAAAAGATACAGCTGGGGGGGCTGAAAGCAGGCAAAGACAACCTCTCCCCACAGGCCCAAGGCTGCACCTAGAGCACAGAGCTCCTCAGAGGTGCACACAGTTCAATGGAATCATTTTGAACTCATTTCTTTGCTAGATTTCATCTTTAAATCTTTATTTAATATTAATTTCTTATTTAGTGATTTATTGAAGAAAAGTTATCACATTGATTTGTTGGACACTATGAAATCATCTTTTTTAAAAAATATTTTATTCATTTATTTGAGAGAGAGAGAGAGGGCATGAGTGGTAGGTAGGGAGAGGAGGAAGCAGGCTCGCCACTGAGCAGAGAGCCCGATGCGGGGCTGGATCCCAGGACCCTGAGATCACGACCTGATCCTAAGGCAGAGGCCCAACCCACTGAGCCACCCAGGCACCCCTATTAAATCATCTTTTATGAAAAGTATAAAATTACCTAAAACCAGGACTGTCCCCGCCAGTGAGGAGGCATGACTGCAGGGTTCCCTACGCACAATTCCCTCTTTTGTCAATGGCGACTCTGAAGTTTTGTGCTATAGCTATTCGGAGAGAAAATGCAATGATTTCCCCCCACTGGTTTGCTATGCGCTTAATTTAACAAAATTCAAGAAGATGATACGCAGGCACGATTTGGGAATGCGCTTCTCTCCTTTCCCGGGCCTGTTGTGGCTGAGCGTGGAGAGCAGCAGGGGGTGGAATGAGACAGACGGCCAGGGGCGCAGGTGCGGCTTGTAAATGGAGCGTTGGCAGAGGAGCCTGGAGATTGGGTTCCCTGTGACCCTGGGAGGCTTGTAGTGTTGCTTCACGTCTCAGTTATCTAATCAGTGAAGTGGGGATAATCTGATTTTATTTCACCCGGAGATAAAGTGGGATAGGACGGGAGAGTGTTCTGGACAGTCCCAGGCTGTGAACGTTTGAGGCTGGATTACATAACACGCTGTGCTTATCGCTAAACTGTGAGAGGCCAACAGAAGCGGCACCGCTTCCTGTGACTGCCACGTTCCTCCTGGCGCCGTGGAGCTGCAGGGGACAAGGGCGTGGTGCGCACGAGCCGGTGTGGCCGCCACCCTGGAGACACCGGGACGGTGCGCTCCGTGTCCAGCGGCTGCGCTGTGGACCGGCTCTGCCGTGTCGCGCCTCGTGATTCCGAGAAGTGCAGCTCTGTGGGGTTCCCTGGTGCGACGTCCTGGAGGCGGGTTTGGGACGAAGAGCCCGGGCCAAGGACGCACGCTGAGGACAGCCGCTCTCTGCTCCCCAGATCGATGACAAGCAGCTCCGAGGCTATTTGTCTGAGCTGCGCCCGGTGACCATTGTGTTTGTGAACCTGGTGTTTAAGGACCAAGACAAGGCCGAGGTCATCGGCTCGGCCATCCAGGACGCCTGCGTGCACATCAGCTCCGTCCTGAGGGTCTTCCGAGGCCAAATCAACAAAGTGTTCATGTTCGACAAGGTGGGTGGAGGGCCGGGAACTTGAGGTGGGCGCGCACCGGTGCGCCTCGGCGGGGGGCAGGGAGGAGATGCTTTTAACCCCAAAGCACCGTCTCTGTCATGGCCCGGACACAGCCTGTGCGGCGGCCCCGCTCCCTGTGTGCGGGGCCTGTTCGTGGCGCTTTCATACCGACCCGGCTCACCCGCGGGGCTCCTCTCAGAGGCGGGTGCAGAGGCGCCGAGATGGGCGAGACAAGGTCTGCCGGCGGGCACGGGCGGATTCCCTCTGCCCTTCGGCGCTGCACGGGGCCGGCCCTCCCGCGGGTGCACCTGCGGCGCCGCGTCCGCCCGACGTTTAGGGCAGGTGTCGGGAGCCTCACACCCCAAGCCTGTTTCTCATGATCTGAACCTGCCCTGTCCATGGCTCAGGTCCCCGTCCAGCTTCACGGGGTGGGGGTGTGGAGGGAGGCCAAAGGGGATGGGGGGTGGCACCTCTAGCTTCTGGGTGTTTTGTTTTGTTTGCTTCTGGGTGTTTGTAATCCGCTCCTAATGAGGTCGGAGAAGAACAGGGTGATTGACGAATTACCACAGCAGCCTAGTGAGCATTGATTCCCCATCTCCGGGGTTTCCGTGTGTGTGTGTGCACGCGTGCATGTGAGTATGAGTGTGCGTGTGTGTCTGCATCGCGTGAGCGGAGCACTCGATGACCACCCCGCACTCCCTCCTTCATTTATGGGGCTTCCTGGAGAAAGGGTTACCCTTGAGTCCTCACGCAGCCCTGAAGCAGGGCTTCCTTTCTCCCGCCAAGACAGAGCCCGGCGCCAGCTAGGGTCTGACACTTAGACTCTTTGTGAAGAGGCTGAAGAGATCAAGGCGTTCTCTCTTGCATTTCATGAGGCTAGAACGTAGATGGGAATTTGTAGCCCATTGTCCTCCAGTTATTATCCTCTTCCCTCATAGACAACAGCGTCTGACTGAGGTAACGTTTAAGTGATTGATACTAAGAACGCCGCGCTTCCAAGCTTAATCTCTGCTCGGAACAGCTAAGGTCATGCCAAGGAGAAGCACTCTCCGTTGAAGCCTTTCTCCCTCAGCATAATAACAATATCTGAAAAGAACATTATGCTCACCAAGTGTAACTGTATCAAGTTTATATTGTATGTGTATATAATGTGATACTAAGTTTACACACAGAGCATCAAGGTTACAAAAGTCTACATATACTAAAAAGTCGTTTACAAAGACATAAATGTGCGCACACGCACACGCGCACGCACACGCACGCGCACACACGCACGCACGCGCACACACGCACCCCTCCTAGTAGCTGAAGGAACCTCGGCAGCGCTGTGTTCCGTCCCTTTGCAGACGGAGAAACTGAAGTTCGCAGAGTGTAGTTGCCCACGTTTCCACCCTCGTGAAGGGGCCTGAGAACACAGACTTTCTGGTTCCTCCTCCCCTGCTCTGTGCTGCTTCTCACACGGACGCTTCACACCCTGTAGCAGAAGATCTTGGAGGCAAGGGAGAGGCAGTGGGGCGCCCGTAGCCCAGCGCATTCTCTCTGGAGAGAAGCGAGCTCTCCTCGGGCTGGAACCCTTGCTGCCGGCGATGCACTGAAGTTAGATGACATTTACCAAACAGAAAACAGGCAGGAGAGAAATCATGAGAAATGGGACCCGACAGGGAAAGTTGCTGCCCCTCCCCCTGGGCCTTCTGGCCGGTCCCCTTTAAAGGTCACCATGCTGTGTTTGCTGACTCTCTCCCTCACAGGGCTGCTCCTTCCTCTGTGTCTTTGGTTTCCCTGGGGAAAAGGCTCCTGATGAGGTCACTCATGCCTTGGAGAGTGCTGTGGATATATTTGACTTCTGCTCTCAGGTTCACAAAATCCAGTGAGTGTTGACCCTGATCCCATCCGGTGGTCCCTGAGCCTTTCGTAGTATCTGGGGAGAGAGAACAAGGGGCAGGAACAGGAAGTGAGGAGAGGGCTGTCTGCATTCACTGTCGAGGGCTGACCCAGCCCCGGGGCAGTGATAAAGGGACCGTAGAGGCCGCGTGCAGAAAGGACACCCTTACAAAGTCAAAACGCAGCAGGTTTGCAAGAAAACAGGATGGGGTTGTGTGTTGATGCTCTGGCTTACCTCTTGGTAGGGGCTGAGCCGCCAGCACCGTGCTGGAGACCAGCATTGATTTTTAATAACTGGGAGATACAGTGAGTCCTTGGGCTGGAAATTTACATATTGATCTGGCCTCCAGATGATCTACTCACAGTAAAATGGGTAAGATGAGTAAGGGTTACTGTCCCCAGCCCTGGCTGCCTGAGAGCCCAGGCCCTCGGGTTCGTGTCCCCTGAGCACCCCGAGGACCCAACTTGTAGCTCGACGTTAACGCGCATCACCCCCTGCGCTAAATATCCCCGCGGTGTCAGCCCCCGGCCATCTGTGTGTGCAGCCATCCGCGGGGACCGACGAAGTTAGCGTTTGATGCCACGTACTACGTCTGCGTTACTTCCTTTCAAAATAACGACTTTGTTCTTTCTAGCAACAGCGAAGACAGTCAAACCACTTCCAGCCACAGCCTCTCTCCTTTGAAAGTCCAGTTGGGGCGATGAGAGGTTCTTTTCTAGAAAAGCGGCTCAGATGAATACTTAAAAATAGCAGAAAAGTGAACTGATTTATCACTTCTAAGGACTTAGTTCTGTGTCTCAAACCGTCCTCCCTTCACAGCTCTAGGCCCTGTCCAGTGGCCTAGACCCCCCACCGCGGAAGAGTTACTCATTGAAAATCCTTTCCCTCCCTGCCTCCCCCTTCGTCGTCACGCCCCTGCCCTCCCCATGTTCTCTCTGCCTATTTTCTTTCCCTTTTGCCTTACAACTCTCTTGCTTTCTTCCGGCCCAGTACCGTCTCCATCGGCGTGGCCAGCGGGATTGTCTTCTGCGGAATCGTCGGACACTCTGTGAGACACGAGTACACAGGTGTGCTGGGCTGGCTCGCCTCCCCTCGCCTTGTCCCCGCCTCTGTGGGAGGAAGGACGGAGCCGAGTGACACGTGGGCCCTGCCCTGTAGAGCATATAGTCTTCCAGGAGAAAACGAGCCCTGTGGCTTCACCCACTGCCAGCTCGACCTCGCAAAGCGCGCGTTTCTGGGGCTCTGCACGACGATCAGATATGTAGTCCTCAAGGGAGCAGTGGGGGTCTCGGCTCCTGGAATGAAGGGCCTTTCTAGTCATTGCCCGTTAACGTGAGGCACTTATGCCTCTTAATTCCCTTAAAAAATCCTAAAGAAATGTAAGGATATTGGTCTTCCTGATAACTAACACTAATCTCGAAAGGAAGTAGAAAGTAAATGTTATCTCATGGTTTCGCTGCTTTGACTTCCCCCCTCAACCCTCTTACCATTTCATATATTCGGAAACAAAGCATCTAGAATACTGGAAGAGTCTGAAACCATCAGATGTCGGATAGGATTTCTTAAATAATGCAGGGTGCAGAGCAGATGGGAGTGGGAATGGGGCAGGACTGGCCACAAGTTTGGGGCTTTTGGGACTGGGTGACAGGTGTACGGAGATGCATGACACTGTGCTTTATTGCATGGTTAAATTTTAATAATCAGTTTTTTAAAAACATTTTGTTTATTTGACAGAGAGATCACAAGTAGGCAGAGAGGCAGGCAGAGAGAGAGGAGGAAGCAGGCTCCCTGCTGAGCAGAGACAACCCCCTTCCCCCCTACCCCCATGCGGGGCTGGATCCCAGGACCCTGGGATCATGACCTAACCCAAAGGCAGATACTTAACAACTGAACCACTGGGGTGCCCTCACTCACTAATCTTTGTAAACTGTCCCCCTAGAGGGGTACTGGCATCATCCCCATTTCCAGATGAGGAAATGGAAGCATGGGCGAGTCTCAAACTACTAACTTGCCCAAGGAATTTGCTAACACACAGGTAGAGATGGGGACCGAAGCTGCATGGCTTCCTTCAGCCTGTACACTAGTGTGTTACCCTAGACTCTCCCCGCGTCTGTCCTCCACAGAAGTCCTGCATCGGGCCTCCCTCTCCCTCTGCCCCTCTACAACTCATGCTGTCTTTCTCTCTCTCAAATGAATAAATAAAATCTTAGAAAAACAAGCATTCCCAAATGAAGGCGATTCATTTTGAAAATGAAATGAAAAGTTGCCATTTTGCGCCTCATTGGGAGGTCGGTGTCCCCTACCCAAGCTTGTGCTTGTCTGTCTTGTCGCAGAAGGACCAGCTACAGCGCATCTGGGGGCCCTCAGGCCTAGGTCACTGACCATACAGAACCTTCTCCACATTCAAGACCCTTTAGTCTCCGACCACATTGTCCCCGTGGCCTCCCCGGAGAGGTGGGAACTGTGTGGAAGGCTAATCAGGTTAACTCTCTGTATAGTTTTTTAAAAACCATGGCGGAATGAGGGTGGTCGAAGGCAGGACTTCTGTGTCATTCATGAGAGGCCAAAGGAGTAAGGACGGACAATGCCCCTTGGGGACAGTATGTTTCAGATCACATTCCAATCGCTCAATGGCTGTTTTCTCCCTGGTCTTTGCCTTCCTCCTTTCTGTTTCAGTTATTGGTCAGAAAGTCAACATAGCGGCCAGAATGATGATGTACTACCCAGGGATTGTGACGTGTGACTCCGTCACCTACAATGGCAGCAACCTCCCAGCCTACTTTTTCAAAGAGCTTCCAAAGAAGGTCATGAAGGGTGTCGCAGACTCCGGACCAGTCTACCAGTGTCTGGGGCTTAACGAGAAAGTGTGAGTGTGGGGCGTGGATTTTGTGGTACTTTTTGGTAAAGAAGTGGGGAAATTAAGAGAGCAAGAAAACCCAACCAAAACAAAACCCATTGGTTGCCCACGTCAGATCTGAATCCAACTTATGAAATTAAAGTCGACGCCTTCCGCAGACCAAGGCCCAGATTTCAAAATCCTTCGACTCTTCTACCCCACTGACACCGTAGATGGCACAGGACCCCGTTCTGCCCTCCTTACTGGTCGGTGGCGGGGGAGCCTCCGCAGGTTGTGCAAACAGAACAGAGTCCCTCACCGGAGTATCTCTTTGAACCCGGATGGACGCAGTGGCCACCGTGAAGTACTCACTGATCATATCAGCCGTGTGCCAGGCTTCGATGGGGCCAAGGGCAAGTAGGAGGTCGCCGCTCCTGTAGGTCTGCAGTGAGACATGTTCCTCCAGAGCCCGGCTTAGCTGCGCGGGTGTCACTGTAGGTCTGCAGTGAGACACGTTCCTCCAGAGCCCGGCTTAGCTGCGCGGGTGTCACTGTAGGTCTGCAGTGAGACACGTTCCTCCAGAGCCCGGCTTAGCTGCGCGGGTGTCACTGTAGGTCTGCAGTGAGACACGTTCCTCCAGAGCCCGGCTTAGCTGCGCGGGTGTCACTGTAGGTCTGCAGTGAGACACGTTCCTCCAGAGCCCGGCTTAGCTGCGCGGGTGTCACTGTAGGTCTGCAGTGAGACACGTTCCTCCAGAGCCCGGCTTAGCTGCGCGGGTGTCACTGTAGGTCTGCAGTGAGACACGTTCCTCCAGAGCCCGGCTTAGCTGCGCGGGTGTCACTGTAGGTCTGCAGTGAGACATGTTCCTCCAGAGCCCGGCTTAGCTGCGCGGGTGTCACTGTAGGTCTGCAGTGAGACATGTTCCTCCAGAGCCCGGCTTAGCTGCGCGGGTGTCACTGGAACGCAGAATCCCTCAGTGGCTTCCAGGCATCTTCATGATCACGTTCACATTCCTTGAAATGACATTCAGGGTAATCCCCTGCCTTTCCAACTTGGTCTCCTGCTGTGCCCCCTTCTCTGGGCTGTCTGAATAGATTGTCTTCTCCATTGCCCACCCCGTCCCCAGCCCGCTGGAGAAACTGCAGTCAACTTCTGAAACCCAGCTCGGGGACCTCTTCCTCCATGAGGCCAGCTCTGGAAGGGCCCAGCCCAGCTCAGGCAGCCCAGCTTTTTCTCCTCTGTGTGCCTCTCGGGCACGTACCCAGCACAGTTACTGACCTCATAGGCTTTTCACTTCCTACATTGTGAGCTCTTCGCGGAGACTGACTATTTCTTGTTCATTTTTACATTCCCAGGCTTGGGCCCCAGTAGTAATGAATGCGTGAGTGAGTAAATGGGACGTGGAAAGGTATCGATTCTTCGTGTTAGCTGGAATCCAGGTCTCAGCGGTCAGACAAGAGTCAGGGCTACAGTGGGGTCGAGGAGTCTTTCTCAAGGACCTTTGTGTCCCGGGGCAGCACTGCACGTGGCACGCGCAGACCATCAATAAAATGCCGTTTGAGTTCGAAATGCCACAGTAAGGCTGCATTCTGGGCAGCCACAAAACCTTGGTGGCTTAGTGGAGGCCACAACAAACATCTGTTGGTCCCACAAACATGTGGGGTTCAACTGATCTTGGCTGGACTTGGCTGATCTTGACTAGGCTTGTTCCCGTGCCTGGGGCTCAACGGGCCGTCGGCTGATCCAGGACGATGTCAGGGGGGATAACTGTGGAGTCTGGTGACCCGACGGGGACCGCTTGGCTCTGTGTCTCAGCCTGCATCACCCTGACCCAGGCATGTAGTCACAGCAATATTAGAAGAGCGAGAGAGCGCGAGCCCAACGCCCAAGCATTTCTCCAGTCCCTGTGTCAGGTTTGGTAACTTCATGACAAAGCATTCACAAGGCCGAGCCCAGAGTGAATAGCACCGGCACAGATACAAGTAGGGGTGAAAAGGGGGGCGTCGATCAGTCCGTCTACCCCAGAAACCCAGGACTACCCGATCCTAAGGCTGGCCTCCTCATCGTTTTTCTGTACCATTTCTGCAAATACGAGAGTGTGGAAGTGCAAATACCAACCGGGCCTTGCCTGCCCCCACACTCACAGTTTGGTAGGGAGGCGCCCCACAAGCACAGGCAAAATCAGCGTTGCGGAGGAGAGTCGGCATGTGCGGACAGAGACAGGACTGCACAGCACGGTGCTGCCGGCAAGGGAGCGGTCCCGTTGCCTAAAAAGGCTCCTTCAAGAAGTGATGCGCAGCGGGTAAGCGCTCCGCCTGCGGCTTGTCGGTGCGGATTCTGTCGGTGTTCTCCGGCACTGTCCCCACTACCCGTGGGATCTTGGGCAAGCTAAACTCTCTGCACCTCGGTTTTCTCCTCTGTAAAATGGACATACGGGTGCTGTCTCAGTGCGGTCTTTGTCAGGAGTCAAGGAGGGTGGATGCAGGTGAAACTACGCCAGGCACAAAGCGTGGGCTCGCCAGAGAGGGGCCGCTGCTGCCCGGGCACCTGGTGCTGCTTTCTGGCTGTGATGCCCGATGCCACAGTCATGCCCCTGGGTCCCGTCATGGTGTCTGGTTTCCCCAGAAAGGGGTTCGGTTCCACCAGCGCAGACTCACCAGGCATGTACTGAAGCTGTCCCAGGCTCCAAAGTTGCTTGGGCTCCTTCTTCCCAGGTAAGAATTTCTCTTTTCTCCTCCCCCAGGCCGGGGGCAGTCAGGGGATAGGAGACGTTCCGGGAGCCGAGAAGGAAACACTCTCGCTGTTGGCATTTCCCTGTCGTGACTCTAACTTCTTTTCTTTTCTGTCTCCAGCATGTTTGGCATGGCGTACCTCAACTGCAGCAGGAACGAGGGCTACCCTCTGCTGGGTAGGTAGTGGGCCTTGATTTTTAACCTTCTTTATCGAACCGTAGCACAACACACGGAAAATACAGCAGCGTTACGTCTGCGTCTCACTGAACTCCCACAGAACGAGCCCACAGCCACCCTCCAGGCAAAGCAGTAGGAACACAGCCGTCCCCCGGGAGCCCTCACAGCCCCGAGATGTCTAACCCTTGAGGTGACTCAGGCCTGTTTGTGGCGTCCTGGAAGTGAAGCCGCAAGCGCGTCCTCACACGCGCCTCCTGTCGGCCGACTTTACGCCACGGGCCGCGGTGTGCCCTTCCTTCTTCTTCTTCTTCTTCTTCTTCTTCTTCTGCCGTGGCTTCCGCTTCTTGGTTTCTGTGGAAACGCTGCCATCGGGATGCTGGTACCTGTCTCATGGTGAACACACGTGCGCGGTTCTGTTGAGGTGTGTGTCGGGGTGAAGCTGTCAGGACAATGGGCACAGCTTGGTAGGTGATGCCAAGTAATTGTCCCAAATGGCTGTGTTGGCTTATGTTCTGACGAGCGGGTTATCATGGGTGTTCTGGTCGCTCCTTGTCCTTACCAACAATCAGTTTTACCAGTCTCTAATGTTAATGGCTCAGTTGGTTATACCGTGGCGTCTCCTTGTGATTTCCATTTGTACATCCCTGATACGGCTGAGCTCCTTTTTCAAGTGTTTATTGGCCCTTTGGACATCATCTTTTATAAAGTGTCTATACAGATCTTTTGTTATTTATTTTTCAATTAGGTTCTATGTTTATTATAGATCTTTTGAATTTTTCGTATATCCTAAAAATGGGTACAGTCTCTTGTTTTTCCTGTACGTAATTTTCCCATTCTGCACTTACCTTTCAATTCTCTGTGTGTGTGTGTTTAAGATTTTATTTATTTGTCTGTCAGAGAGAGAACACAAGCAGAGGGAGCCACAGAGACAGAGAGAGGAGGAAGCAGGCTCCCCGCAGAGCAGGGAGCCCGATTCGGAGCTCGATCCCAGGACCCCGGGATCATGACCTAAGCCGAAGGCAGAGGCTTAACAGCCGAGCCCCCGGGCACCCCCAGGATATTTTATTCTAATGTAATCCAGTTTATCAGTCTTTTATAGCTAGTACTTTTGTATACTATTTAGAAATTTTTCTTCACCTGATAGTCATGGAAAAAATTTTTTAAGATTCTCTTCCGGAAATTTTGTTTTACCTTTTCCATTTAGATCTGTGACCTAAATCTGGCAGTGGCGGGGTCTTTTTGTGACTCGTGGTGACAGGAACCCTATCCTAAGAAAGCTGACTTGAGACTAGACTGCCCAGGGAAGTGGACATAAAACGAGGGAGGGATATACCCTCAGGGGAGAGACCCTCCTAAAGATCTGCCCGTGGATTCTGAAGGCAGCCATTCCTAAGAGCACTTGCGATTTCCTTCCGTTAGACTCGAGCATCCCTAAAAGCATCATCATAGCTTAAACCCCGGGCCCAACTGCAATAGGACCATTAGGAGGAGTCTCTGTCCCACACTGTGGGGGAATGTCGGGACAGAACCCTGATTTCAGCAGAGCCTAAAAGAATGGCAGAGGGTCGGCAGCAGGTGTTTTTCAGAGTCGGATCACTTCTTGTAACTCCAGACCCCAGACTCCCGAAGGCCGGAAAGGAGAAAGAACACTCACTCTCCCTCCTCTGGGGCTTTACCGTCCAGCCTAGGATACGATTACTGTGGGAGTGAGTGACAGCAAAAGGAAGTCCCAGGCCCCCTCTGCAAGACCAAGGACTCAGTATGGCAGTCATGTTAGGACATGGGGGCACAATAGGCAATTTCTCCCTGATTCCACGGTGAGAGGCAAACATCAAGCCCACATATCTTTTCCTTAAAGCTCTTGCTGAGAAAGAGACTGTCAGAAGTTGGGGCTATCGAACTGCCCTTGTCTTACAAGAGCTCCTGACAGTGAGGTTGTGTGCTCACCAACAGCACAATGTCGACAAAACTATAATCAAAAAAGTGCGTTTTTAAGGTCAAAAATACCTGCAACAGCCCCAGATCTTAGGGCTGGTTTAGCCAGAAGCGAGGTGCATGTGCTCCACATCAAGACGGCCAGACTTCAGTTTAGAATCCACCGAAAGACAGTCCCTAAGGTCTTACCTGTAGGAGTTCCACGCGGACAGGACACAGAGAGCTGCGAGATGCTGCTCGGTGGCCGTCTGGCTCCGTCTTCTGAGTTACCGCACGAGCCTCGGGCCAGAGGAGAGCATCACAATCTCACAGGACCGGAGAGCAGATACGTCTTCAGAAAGGGGATCTTTCACCCAAAAGAAGCCACAGAGCCCAGAAATTTATACCACCAAGTAAACGCTTAACTTCTTGGTCTAAAGCATCCAAACTTAGAGGAATGGCCCTGCTTTGCAGTAGACATTCGCTCACGCCTGGGGATGTGTTTGCTCCAGTGACCAACCCAGCAAAGGAGGAAGACCCAGCCCTGAAAGGGTCTCCGGCACTTTCTGCGGAAATCCACACTCCTTTGGGACGAAGCTCGGCCCCTCCTTGTGTACCGCCCAGGTTGCAAAGACCGCGGGCTGACTTTAAGATTTCAGCCGGGGCATCCTGTTACCTATATTTAAATACACGCCAAAAAAATAAGCGCATCAGGTTGTAACCACGGCGATGTTTATTTTCTCCTAAGTTTTCTGTATTTTTCACACTGAGCGTATGTTAGCTTTATAATCAGAAAAAGACTGTAATTTATTTTTACCAAGAATGTAGGTTGTTCCTAGGAAAGAGCTAATCTATACACGATTTCTGAGAACAAATTGAATTTTCTTAACACGAATCATGTTTCTAGTGGCCCTGGGATAAGGATAATTTCTCATTGATAAAGAGCACGTTTCTTTCACAGCATTAGAAATGAAAAAATACCGTATCTGTGATTGTTCAATGTAGGAACCCTAACTTTAACACATTTCTTTTCCAATGTAAAAACCTGCAGATTACTTCTAGTGAGTTACGGAAAACAAGAAAAAGGAAAGGAACACGTGCTCCAGGGCCAGACAATGTTGGCTGAGTTCTGGTTGTGTGATCTAAGCAGCTGGTCACACGGAATCTTGGTTTTCTGTGCTAAAGCTAGATGGATACTGTAACGAACATTATGAAAGTACTTGCCCTCATAGCTTGTGGGATCAAACAAAACTGTGAAACTGCATGGTTAGCTGGAAAGCTCCAGAGAAAGATGTAAAATTTTTAAAGTGCACAGGATCTCAAGACAGTTCATGAACAATTCCATGGAAATTCCAAAGGTATTTTTAGAAGTAGTATCACTGTGTGCTTTTTTTGTGTTTCTAGATTATTTTATGTTGATTAGGTTTTCTCCTTTTTTAAAAAATAAAACAACAGGACGTGATAAGGAGATCAAGTACTTCATGTGTACCATGAAGGAGTTTTTGGTGTCCAACTGCAGCCGCATCCTAATGTACGAAGGGTTATCAGGATACGGAAAAAGCCAGATACTTATGGAAATTGAGTATCTGGCCCAAGGAGAGAACCACAGGTGAGTGTCTTGCAGTGACCACTTTTTGGGAACCCAGAGAAATGTCCTTAAAGGATTCGTTTATCCTAGTGCTCCTCTCCCTTCTGTCATTTGTCCTATGTAACCCTCCCACAACCCGTCAGTTACTGGGTGTCCTGCCCTCTGCGCTAAGTAGATAATCGATGATAAACATGTCGAACTAAGAAATGAGAAGCAGGGCTGACCCCTGAGATGCTGCTGTGACGCCAGCTGGGGCTTGGACATGGCCTTCTGTCACCGGTGTGCAGTTGGAGCGCGGCTGGCACGGACCTTGAGAGCAAGGCAGGGCGGGATCTGCAGAACAAGCCAGAAAGGTGTCCGGCCCGTGGCCAGTGAACCGCTAGTTCCGACCACTTAGCCCTGTGAGTGGGGATGGAGAAGGACAGGCCTCTGGATTCTCCTTGGAAGGCAGAACTAAGGTACTGCTCTCACACCGGTCAGCTGTTTCCGTAGGAGAAATGTCACGAGGGCACTCCGGGACAGCCACGTGGCACTTTGCGGCAAGGGGCCGTGTGGTGTTCGGTAGCAGTGGCCAGTGACGGTGACTCAGATGAGGACGACGGGGTCTGCTCATAACCACGCACTACTCTGTGCTGTTCTTCTCTTCCTCTGTGATGCCAAGCCTAAGAAGGGCTGGTCTGTAAGTATCTTTAACGTGGCTGAGGAGAGAGTTCATAACGAGGAGACACTTACTCATTTGTTTGTCCCATCCCTTGCGGAGGACCTACCGCGCTCCAGGAACAGCCGAGAGCTAACTTGCTTTGCTGGGGCTGCCCACACAGCACCACGACCTGGGCGGCTCGATGAGCAGAAATGCACCGTCTCTGAGCTCTGGAGGCTCGAAGTCTGAGATCAAGGTGCAGGTGGGCTGGTTCCTTCTGACAGCCATGGGGGACGGTCTGTCCCCTGGGTTTTTCCCAGCTTCCAGGGGTTGGCTGGCAAACGTTGGTGCTCCTCGAGCTGAAGTAGCATCACCCAGTCTCTGCCTTTATCCTTACATAGTGTTCTCCCTGCGCCTTGTCTGTGTTCTCATAAAAACCCTAGTGATTGTGGATTAGGGGCCCCTCTACACCAGCACGACCTCAGTGTAACGTACATAATTCCACCCATAGCGACCCTATTCCAAGATCACTCGGAAGATCACCTTCTGAGGTACCGGGAGCTACGATTCCAACACATGAAACTGGGGGGGACATGAGTCGCCCCATGACAAGCGTCAGTGCCCCAAAGATAGGAACATCCGGTCCCCAGCCACACAGAGCTCTCACGGAAGAGGAGAGAGTGAGAATGAGAACAGGTTGCGGCGGGGACGGTGACGGGAGTGTGCTAGCGAGGCCTGGGAACCCACGACAGAGAGGGGCCGGGACCCAACGTTAGGGCACCGGGGAGGGTTTTCAGGAGGCTACACGTGAGCGGAGATTTGCAGGTAGGCAGTGACAGGGCTGTGAGCAGCGGCAGGCTGCAGTGGGAACCACTAAAATCTTGTAAATGGGGGAGAGGATTTGCATCGATCCAGCACCGGCGTCTGGAAGGGGGTTCACGGAGTCGTGGCGCTAGGCGGGTTTCTCCGCAGTGTGGGTGACAGTCTGCGGGCTGGGGGCAAAGTGGTGGACGTGGGACCGCAGAAGAGGACACGGCCAGGCTCAGGTGGGCGGGCTCCGGGACGCGAGGTGAGGGACGGCGTCGGACGCAGGAGTAGACAGCGCTGCCAGACAGCTTCGGAAATTGCTGTTGCAGCAACAGAACAGCAAGAGCCAGAGCGTTCCTTCAGCCTTGATTATTTTCACACAGTGTATCTAACGCGCTCTCGGGCTCTTGGTTTTCTCAAAACAGGACCATTGCTATCGCGTTGACTAAGATCGGCTTCCATCAGAATTTCTATACTATCCAGATACTCATGGCCAACGTTCTGGGTCTGGACACCTGTAAACATTATAAAGAACGACAGACCAACCTTCAAAATAAAGTGAAGACTCTGCTGAACGAGAAGTTCTACTGTCTCCTGAACGACATCTTCCACGTCCAGGCGAGTGGCCGGGGTGCGCCTCCGCAGCAGGGAGACGTGGGCACCGGCAGCGATTGCTGCCTGAGGTCGGGCGACGTCGCGTCTCTCGGCCGCGGATCACCCTTTCCTTTTCTCGTGTGGAGAGTCTGGGTGACGAGGAAGGGGCTCCCCACCCTCCCCAAGTGAGCTGCCGCCTTCCCGAGACACCGCAGGCCCCTAGAAATACCGCACGCCGAGAAAATCCCCGTGGCCCCTGCGATTCGTCCTCCCTCGCCTTTCCGTCGGAGCTCCCGTACGAACTGAGGCCAGGCACAGCCCCGTGCTCCCGCAGGTGACTGCCGGGGCAGAGACAGAGTGTGTCCTGGCACGTCCTGTGTCTGTTGAGTTCAGTGACGTGGGGAGCACAGCTGGAAGGGACGTTATGAAGCATCTAACACATGAGGCTTACGAGGCGTTGACGGTCCAGAATGGTAAAGTGATTTGCCGCAAGTCACACGGCTAGTAACTCCTTTGGCTTTTCCCCAGACTCAATATTCTCACAATTCTTTATGCAGTTCCCTATTTCACGAGAGGTTTCCAAGATGACCACCTTAAAAAAGCAAAAGCAGTTGGAAGCCTTGTTTCTGAAGGTCTTGGAGCAAGTAAGAGCGTCACAATCGCAAGTGGTGGGGCGATGGGGCGGAAAACGGGAGGTGCCCGCGGGGTTCAGCGCTTCGAAGCTGTGAAAGCTGTGACCTAACACGTCCCCCATCGCCGCCTCCCAGACCTCAGGTCCAGAGTCTGTTCAGAAGTTAGCTGATCTGGAATGAGTCCCTTTAACATGACTCCTGAGGGTCAGCCTCTTCTTAAAACCAGCCCTCTTTCCTTCTCCCTCTGCTTGAGATCCGAGGGCGAACGAGTGGTTCGTAGGTAGGCTCCGTCGTCAGACTACCAACATCTGAACCCTTAGGCCTATCACTTGCTGCCTGGGTAACCTAGAGCAAGTGACTTAACTTGTCTGTGCTTTTGTTTCGTCATCCCCAAAAGAGGAAGTAGTCGTACCTGGCTCACAGGGTTGTGTAAAACGCTTAGAACAGTGCCTGTTTGGGACGCCTGGGTGGCTCAGTTGTTGAGCGTCTCCCTTCGGCTCAGGTCATGATCCCAGGGTCCCTGCTCATGGGGAAGCCTGTTCTCTCCCACTCTTCCTGCTTGTGTTCTCTCTATCGCTGTGTCTCTGCCAAATAAAATCTTAAAAAAAAAAATGTAACGCGAACCTCCCCATTAATCAGAATGTCCTCAAGGTCAGTGAGGAGTAAATCTCTGGTGACAGAACGGGGCCGACCAGTAGGCTTGTTGAGATCATGTAACCAAACAGGGTGTGATACTTTATAATGATTGTCTTACGAAATCTGAAATTTTAAAGTAGCCTTTGGTGCTTTCGTTTGTAAAGACAGCGACGGGGAGAATGGGTGAACCAATGGTGTTCCCAGAGGAGCCAGAGAAAGGAAGCACTGTGGGGAGCCCCGAGAGTGGGGAGGTCTTCTCCACGGGGCTCCCACTCTGTCCAGACCAGGCGAGCTCTTACTTTGTTCAGTGCCGTGTCCCCAGCTCTGTGCACCCCGATGGGTGCATAATAAACGGTTCACGCGTGAGCGAGTACGGCAGACCTGCGCGGGAAAGGCAGCCGGCCAGCTCAGTCTCCCTCCTCAGCCCTGCGCACGGAGTGCCCAGCCCAGTCGGGGCCCAATTAGTGTGTGTTGGATACATACATGTCGGCTGAGCAAACGTCCGTTAGATAAACCCAAGAGATCTTCGTTTGCAAGTAGATTAAAATGACGTGTGGTAAACTTATCAGTTCTTTTTTTTTTTTTTTTGAAGATTTTATTTATTTATTTGAGAGAGAGAGAGCACCAGCCAAGGGAGAAGGCAGAAGGAGAAGCAGGCTCCCTGCCCACTAGAGGGCCCGATGCGGGACTCGATCCCAGGACCCTGGGACCATGACCCTAGCCAAAGGCAGACGCTCGACGGGCCGGACCCCACATATCAGTTCTTCTAATGTAGTGGGCACTTTCACGTGGCTACAACCCCATTTACCCTGCAAAATTTGCATTGTATTCGCACGAGGATTTGACAAAGTCAGAATCCATTCCAGCCAGCTCTGTCTAAATTTACTGCCACAAATTCCAAGATAGTAGACTCCAAATTAGTGCAAATCTGTTGGAAAGATTTTAATTTAGCACCACAGAAGGGCCATGTGTCCTTGGGGGACTATGAAGTCCATGATGGGATGACCCTGGAGCTTTGGTACTAGCGGAGCAGAATTCCTTTCCCCCATTGCACCCTGCCATGCCGTCCCCTCCCTCCCACTTCCCCTCCCCCTCCCCTCCTCTCCCATCCTCACCTCCGCACTGATATGGATACTTGTTTTAAAAACTCACGTTAACAAAATCTTAGAAGTAGAAGAAAAAAGTGCATACACATGCGTACCCATACATGGATGGGTTTTTTGAATTTTTGAATAAAAATCCAAAGTCCTCCAGCGTTTTTCTGTTTTTCCATTTTGTCCAGACAGTGAAAGAGGAAAGGATTATTTTCATCATCGACGAGGGCCAGTTTATTGACTCAGCCTCCTGGGCCTTTATGGAGAAGCTTATCCGGACGGTTCCTATCTTCATCATCATGTCCCTGTCTCCCTTCACCGACACGCCCTGCACGGCGGCCCGCGCCATAATGAAGAACAGGAACACCACCTACGTGACCCTCGGGGCCGTGCAGCCCAAGGACATCCGCAACAAGGTCTGCCTGGACCTCAACGTCCGGTGCATCCCCAAAGAACTGGACACGTGGGTATCCTGTTTCTCTCCCGAGGTCTTCTCGCCCGTGTCCATTCCCCAGATCCAGACCGCGTCACGATTCTTAAGACACACCGGAAGGTGCCTGTTTGAGCATTCCCGCTGGTCCTATCTTTCAAAAGAGCCGCTTGTCACGGTTGGTATGACGGACCGGCTCCCCTTTTCCTAGTTAGCCCTCCTGTGACACCTTCCCCGGCTCCACTCAGTGACATCAGTTTGGTTTCCCTTCATCATGCTGGGTGTGGGCATGCTCCGTTTAACCAACAGTGACAGAGGGCGTTGTCGCAGAAGGCCAACTGGTAAGCTTGAAAGACACAACCTGCGACGAAGCGAGGTCTCGCTCGGCTCTCTGCACCGTAGGCCGGAAGCACCGTTTGTCTGTGGCAGGTGTCGAAGGCGGGCTTTTTCCGCCGCTGCTCTCTGAGCTTCTCGGGGACTCCCCACTGCGGTCCAGACAGTGGTCACCTTAACAACACGGCCACTTACGACCCACCTTGGTGTCTGCGTCTGTTCTTTCTAATGAGTTTGCTTTGCTTTTGCTTGGTGTCTGGGACAAAGTCTCAAAGTAACTCCAGGCATGAATCTGGCTCTTTCCCTTTGCCTCTCGCTCGTCCTCTCTCTCTGAATGTGTACATTTTGTGTGTATGTGTACATATATGTGTGCATTTACCTTTTGATCTAGCAACCCAATTCTAGGAATCTGTCTCAAAGATGTATTAACAAAACTATAAAGAGACATAAGGGCTGAGTTTGATCGAAGCATTGTTTGCGTTAGCAAAAGACTGGAAACAACTCAGAAGTCCATCTCTAACGGACAGGTAGAATGAAACAGGTTACATGCACGCCGTGGAGAAGTACATAGCGTTAAAAAGCAGGAGATGTACTGACAGGGAGGGATGGGCAAGATGTAGTCTGTTTTTTTTAAGATCTTACTTATTTATTCGACAGAGACGGAGACAGTGAGAGAGGGAACACAAGCAGGGGGAGTGGAAGAGGGAGAAGAAGCAGGCTCCCCGCTGGGGAGGAAGCCTGATGTGGGGCTCGATCCCAGGACCCCGGGATCATGACCTGAGCCAAAGGCAGACACCTAATGACTGAGCCCCCCAGGCACCCCAGACAGGATATATTCTTGAGTGAAAAACAAGGCATAGCATGCAGTAGGGGTGACAAGCTGTCTTTTAGGTAAGAAAGAGTGAAATACATCTGTGTACTTTTTTATATCTTTAAAAACAAACATTGAGGGGGCGCCTGGGTGGCTCAGTGGTTTAAGCCGCTGCCTTTGGCTCAGGTCATGATCTCAGGGTCCTGGGATCGAGTCCCACATCGGGCTCTCTGCTCGGCAGGGAGCCTGCTTCCCTCTCACTCTCTCTGCCTCTCTGCCTACTTGTGATCTCTCTCTGTCAAATAAATAAATAAAATCTTAAAAAAAATTAAAAGAAACAAACAAACAAACAAACATTGAGAAGATAAGCCAGAAACTAACTGACATGGTAACTTACAAGGCGAGCAAGGGAGGCAACACCAATTATATAGATTATCTTTGAATAAAAGTCTTGCTTTATTCAAATGCTTTGAAATGCTTTGAAGAAATGTAATTTTTTTAAAAAATGGAAGAAAGAGGGGGAAAAGCAACCCTAAAAAAGGAAAGCAAGTGGAAACAAATAGGCAATACTATTATTTTCAAATAAGGAGTTGTTTTCAAATAATTCGATTAGAGTCAAATATTTTCCTTTCTAAGAGATGGTTGTCTGGTGTGAACAGGTCGCCGTGTTTCTACTGCAGGTACCTGGTGGAGGGAAGCTGTGGGATTCCGTTTTACTGTGAAGAACTGCTGAAGAACCTTGACCATCACAGGGTACTTGTTTTCCAACCCATGGAGTCTGAGGAGAAGACCAACATGACCTGGAACAGCCTGTTCAGTGAGTGCCCTGGTTCAGGCTCCTGCAGAGAGGGCAGGCAGGGGCTTTTCCACAGGCGACATCCTATAGGGTCAGGAGGTTTGGGGAGGTGCAGGGTGCTGGAGCCGTACCCGATATCCGAGGTGGCGAGAGGTGACGGAACTGGTGGGAGAGCTCGGGAAAGAACACGAAGAACAAACACCGGGGCACCCGAACGCTGGTGACGCTGAAGCGGGAGATCCACGGCAAGTGAGGGGAGAAAACTGCTGCACTTTCTTTGGCCGTGATTAACATGGGGGTAAAGGAACTCAAACCCTTTTTTAGGTGTTTCGTGATATCTAACTGCGGCTCTAATTTGCTTCTCCCTAATTGCTAATGATGTTGAATATCTTTTCATGTGCTTTGTTTTTTTGTTTTTTTTTTTTTTTTTGCCATCTCTGCATCTTCTTTGGTAACTATCGCTTCATGCATTTTGCCCATTTTCTAATTGGATTGTTTGGGGGTTTTTTTTTTGTTGTTGTTTTTTAAATGTTGTGTTCTGAGAGTTTCTAATCTATATAGATATGGATTCTTTGTCAGATGAGGTTTGCAAATATTTCCTCTCAGTAGCTTGTCTTCATTCTCACCCAAGGGTCTCTCAAAGTGTTTTAAATTTGACAAAATTCCATTATCAATTTTTTCCTTTTATGAGTCATGTTAAATCCAAAATTTTTTTTAAGATTTATGTATTTATTTCAGAGAGGGGGAGAGGGCACAAGTAGGGGGGAGCGGCCGAGAGAGAGGGAGCAGCGGGCTCCATTCCAGGGCCCTGGGATCATGACCCAAGCCACAGGCAGACGCTTCACTGACGGAGCCCCCAGGCCCAAATCCAAGAACTGTTTGTCTCTCCCTGGACAGACAAAGGTCAAAGCTTCCTCCCCTGTTTTCCTTTTTCTTGAAGGTGTTCCATCTCACATTTAGGTTTGTGATCCACTGAGTTAATTTTTGTCTAAAGTGTGACACTTAGGTTGAGCCCTTCTCTTCCCCTTCCTACCCCCAACGCGTGTCCACCTGTCCCAGCACCATCGGTCACATGGCTCTATCTTCTTCCTTGGCGTGCTTTGGCGCCATTGTCCAAAGTCAGCTGGACATGTCTGTGTGGGTGGGTATCGGTTTCCTATTTTGTTCCATTGATCTGTGTGTCTGTCCCTTTGCCAGTACCATTCAGTGCTGGTTACTATAGCTATCCAGTCTTGAAACCGTGGGAACAGATTCCTCCTCCTTGTTTCAAAATTGTTTTAGCTATTCTGGTTCCGTTGCCTTTCCATTTGAATTTTAGGATCATCTTGTCTGGGGGCACCTGGGTAGCTCAGTCGGTTGAGGGTCCAGCTCTTGGTTTCAACTCAGGTCGTGATCTCAGGGTCATGAGATTGAGCCCCAAGTCAGCTCTGCTCTCAGTGGGGAGTCCACTTGGATTCTGTCCCTCTCCCCCACTCCCTCAAATAAATAAATAAATCTTTAGAATAATCTTGTCTGTATAAGAAATCTTTGCGGGATTCTTTTTAAAGATCTGTTTATTTTAGAGAGAGGCAGCGAACTGGGGAAGGGGCAGAAGCAGAGAGAGAATCCGGAAGCAGACTCCTTGCTGAGTGCGGAGTGCGGAGCCAGACGTGGGGTTCAGTCCCAGACTCTGAGATCATGCCTGGAGCCGAAACCACGTCAGCTGTTTAACCAACTGAGCCACCCAGGTGCCACCTTGGAGGGATTTTGATAGGAATTTCAATATATATGCATTACATTGTATTTCAATTTGGGACAAATTGACATCTTCCCCCCCCCTTTTTTTTTTTAAGATTTTACTTATTTTACTCATGCTTTCTCTCTCTCTCCCTCCGTCTCTCTCTCCCTAATGTATAAATAAAATCTTTAAAAGAAGAAAACTTGTAAAACTAGAGAGGTTTAGGTTGCAAACAGTGTGAATGGACCACATGCCACCGAACTCTCAACATGAAGACGGTTAACTGTATGTGAATTTCTCCTAAATTTTTAAAACAACAACTATACGCAATACAGGATCCTGGCCTGGGTCCTGCGTCGGGAGGAAAAACCGCCGAAGGACATTGTTGTTGCATCACTCGACAAAACTGGAAAAGGGACAGTAAATGCCTGTTTCGGTGTGAAATATTCTGAAACTGGGAAATGTACTCGGGGGGTGTAAGAGGACCTCGTTCTCAGGAAATACCCAGTAAAGCATCTGGGTAAAGGGGCATGAGTTGTTCAGCGTCAGATGCTGCAGGAAAAGTACGTACATGGCGAGAAAACGGAGGCCGTGGCGGATGAGGCAAAACGTTAACGACAGGTGAATTTGAATGCAGAGTACACAGTCTCACTCTTACAACTTTTGGTTAAGTCTGGAACTTCCCAAATAAAAAGATTTTTTAAAAACACCTGACATTCAGTTGTTTCCCACGGAGCTTACGATGAAATGCCGCCTCCCAGCGGGGACTGGGAAGGCTCCAGGACCTGATTCCCGGACCTGCGTGGCCTCCTCCGTGCTCTGAAATGTGTTCCCGCTGCGCGGGCTGCGTCCCTGGCATTTCCGGGGCTGGGGCACAGGCCCTGCTCCTTTCTGCTCCAGACCGCCATCCCCCTCCTCGGGCACCCCCCACGGAGGGCTCCTTCCCCGCAGCCCAGGTGTCGCCTGCCCAGCGTGACTTTCTCTACCTCCGCTTCGGTCTGTCCGAAGAAGCCCCCCGGCACTGACCTTCTTGTGAGTCTCTGTCACCAGGTTTATTTCTGTCATAAACCGAATCACACTGTGACATTAGCCTCCGCATTTATGTGTCTGTTGCCCCTTGTCTCTCCGCCACTGTTGCAAGTCGAACTTCGTGCGCAGGACGTCTCCGCTCCGGGATCTTTGACCACAGAGCAACGCCCAGGACCTCGGGGCGCTCGGTTGCCACGGGCTGAGTGGCCGAAAGCTGCTGCGTCCTAGACAGGGACACAGGAACGTGAACACGCACGGACAACGTCATGCCCAGGAACCCCACTTGCCCACCCTAACATGCGCGTGCACACTCGCACATGGCCCCTTTTGGGGTGTTCTACCCTGTCCTGGGCTCCCCGACTCCCAGGGAGAATCTGCAGTCCTGTCCCCGCCACACGTCTCTGTCCCCGCCGTACCTCTCTGACCAGGCAGTCCTCAGCGTGGCTCCCGTCCCAGGGGCTGACGACGACGACTCGCTTCAAGTTCTGTCCTTAGCCCTCGTCTTCGCCTGCTGGTTCTTTCTCCCCGCGCTAATGCTCTGTCCCCTGCCTTCACGGGTGTCTGCGCCCCGTGGTCTCCCACCACCACTGCGCTCTCCTCTCCGGGTGCTGCACCTCCGGGTGCTGCACCTCCGGCTGCGCGGGACAGTCTTCTGGAGCCGCTGCCCCTCGGACTCCACCCGCCCGACCCCAGGCAGCGCCCGCCCTCCCCACTGCACCTCCTCCCGCATCTGCCCCCTTGGTTCTTGGCAACACCCCATGAGCTCCGTCCCCGCCTCGCTTGGACCCGGCTCCTCGCTGTGCCGCGGGACCCGGACGTCCTACCCACCATCTCGTGGTCAGGCTCCGTCGTGACTGTTCTCACAGTGTCCCCTCTCCCGTGCTTTGCCCGCCCCACCCACACCCAGGGCTGCTTTCCGAGAAGCGGCCGGTGGCTGACGGCTGTCCCCTTCCCAGACACCTGTGCTGTCCCGGGACTTTGCCAGGAGTCAAGTCCAGACTCGATAGTGCGACGTCAACACCCCCGTGGTCTGGTCCCAAACTGTGTCCCCAGTGCATGTGCCCTGGAGGGGCTCCTGCGGCCCCAGTGACCTCACGATCCCCCCACCTGCAGGGCATCTGTGGCTTCCGTGCCCTGCCCTGGTCGGCCCTTGCTCTTCGACCTGGAAAACCTTTCATCTTTCTCCGTGCTGTCGCGCTAAGTCCTCCTCCACGAGGCCGGTCCGAATCCACGATGACGGAGCCGTGTCTCCTCTCTGGGCTCCCAGCTCCCTGCGCTTTGCTTTCTACCTCCTGCATCTGGCCTGGCGCATGACTGGTCGCTTCCGTGTGGGTCTCTAAGACACGGAGCTCCTCGGGGTGGGTCTGTCGCCGACCCCGGCCACACGGTGCGCAGGGGGTCCTCACTCTGACCGACACGGGTCTCATCCCCAGGCGGCTTCTCTCACTGGCGCGTTCCCGCCTGGAAGTGCAGCTCCGTGCACACACCTTCTCTCCAGGAGGACCGTAGCCGCACTCACCTTCCCGTTCCCACGCCACAGCCCACGGCGACCCATGAGTGGCTGCAGGAGTGAGGAAGGGATGTGCTGTGAGTGCCAGGACACACCATGACCCGGCAAGTGCGCGCCAGCCTCCCTGTTTTAAATATCTCGTTCCCATGACCGTGTTGTAGGTCGAGTACTGTCTCCGGAGTGCGTTTGCGTCCGAGTGCGGGCACCTGAATGTGCCCACAGTGTCCGTTAGTGTGGGCTGCAAGACACGCCCCGATAGCCTTTGAATCAAACTTCTCTCAAACTGCGTATACTACAGAGACTTCTAATAGTGGTTCCCAGTGCTTTTGGGCAGTGGGGCACAGAACGTTTTGAGTACATTTAGGTGGTCTTATATTAGTTTCCTTAAAACATTATCCCAAAATACTGGATGAAGGGCACCTGGGTGGCTCAGTGGGTTAAGCCTCTGCCTTCAGCTCAGGACATGATCCCAGGACCCTGGGATCCAGACCCGCATCGGGCTCTCTGCTCGGCGGGGAGCCTGCTTTCAGCTCTAACTGTTGCTCTCCCTGCGTGTGCTCTCTCTCGCTCTCTCTTTCTGTGACAAATAAATAAAATCTTTAAGACCCACCTTGAAGTTGGTTGCAAAATCGAGATCATGACAGGACAATGACTCTCGTGTGTTCTTCCTTTTCATCTCCCTACAGAGAATTTTAGTAGGCCAACCGAGGAATTAAAAACACTGACCCCTGATTATGAGGGCATTGAAGACGCCTGTAACCTCGCCAGTGGCGTCAGATTGAAAAACTTGTCACCGCCGGCATCATTAAAAGGTAAAGGAAATCAGACCCGGTGTTCTAGGACCTCGCCTCCCCTTTCCCTTCTGTAGGGTGGCTGTCGGAAAGGGAGAGAGGGAGACAGTAACAGACCGCGGCGGCTGGCCGTGCAGTGTTGCCCCAGACAGTCGGATCTCCATGGAAGGCTTAGCTTTTCTGCCTCTGACCTGGAGCGCCTGCTCCCCGGGGGCATGTTCTGGAATCGGTTTTGAACATAGTTTAGTTCAACTGCGCAAACGAGTGAGGTGTAGTAGTACATTTTTCATTAAATCAAAGCCAAATAATGAGGGAGAAAATCGAATACTGACTTTTTCTGCCACTTACTTTTATAAGAAATGGCAAGCGTAGAATTTATATCCGAGCTGTTTCTTAGTCCTTTCAAGAAAAATGACTTTCAAGCAGTGTTCTGGTATGGATTCGGCTCCAAGTCGTGCCATCCACAAATAACTGAGAGCGTCTGAAGGCTGACCTGGGGACCCCTCCAGGTCTCGGTGCTCAGAAAGCATCGTTGTTCAAGCGCTGCGTCTGCGAGCGTAGGCGGGCAGCCAGCTTGGCTTCCGCAGTGTTCTGTGGGCAGGAGGTTCAGATTTTGTCCCGACAGGGGAGGTCACGGAAGGACATCCTGGCCAGGATCTCACCAGGCCACGCTTGGGCGAGAGGTTGGAATTGGCGCTCGAAGCTCTCTGGCGTGTGCCCTGAGCGCAGAGATGGCGGCGGCTGCCCCGGGAAGGAGGCCGCCTCCGGCAGAGGCTGCAAGGGGGTCAGTGCGGGGGCAGGCGAGGGTAGCCGTAGAAGTCAACGTAGCTGGCAGCCGGCGGGCATGCTCCTCCGACTGCCGGGGCCCACCGTGACCTCCCGCCGCCGCACAAACCCTGTCACGCTCTGGCCCCAAACTCGAACCCCCGCAGTGGATCTCGTTCCGGTCTGGTCCCCACACCGGGCGCGTCGCGGGGAGCGGCCCCTGCGCCCTCAGCGCCCCCCCCCCCCCCGCTCGTGCTCTGAGGCAGGCCCTCGGCGGGGAGGCCCTCGGGCTGGGAGGCCGGGCTGCCGCACACCGGGCAGCGCGGGGCAGGCCGGCCCGAGTCCGGATGCACCTGCTGCGGGCAGTGAGCGCCGGCCCGTCGCGTGGCTCCCCGCAGAGATGTCGCTGGTGCGTCTGGACAGCATGAGCCTGTCGCAGCAGATGCTGGTGAGGTGCGCCGCCGTCATCGGCCTGACCTTCACCACGGAGCTGCTGTTCGAGGTCCTGCCGTGCTGGAACATGAAGATGATGGTCAAGGCCCTGGCGACGCTCGTGGACGCCAACGTCTTCGACTGTTTCCGCAACGGCAAGGAGCTGCGCACCGCCCTGAAGCACAACGCGGCCTCGTACGAGGTGAATCACCGCTCGCGGTCCCTGAGGCCCGGCCAGGGCATGGGTGAGTGCGCCCCCGAACCGCTCCCCTGCGCTTCTGCCCAGCCCCGGGCGGCCGCGGACCCCATGTGGGGCGGGGGCCGACCGGTGCCCTTCTGCCCCCGCAGCGTGCAACGAGGGCGAGGAGCTGCACGAGCTGGAAAGCGCGGTCATCGAGTGCCACGTCATCCGCTTCTGCCGGCCGGTGATGCAGAAGACGGCGTACGAGCTGTGGCTGCAGGCCGAGAAGACGGCCATGCACCTCAAGTGCGCCCGCTTCCTGGAGGACAGCGCGCACCGCTGCGACCACTGCCGGAGCGGGGACTTCGTGCCCTTCCACCACTTCACCGTGGACATCCGCCTCAACACGCTGGACACGGACACCATCAGGAAGATGGCCACGTCCCACGGATACAAAAGTAAGCATGGCTCGGCCCGGCAGTCCTAACTCTTCCTGGGGCCCCGCGTGGGTTTGGACCCTGAGGGCTCCAAGTCCCCCGAGGCTGGGTTCACGAATGGCTGAAGACTTGAGTCGTGTAGACCTCGGGGGCGGGGGGGCACGTGTGAGCAGCTGAGTCCATCAGAAACAGTCTTGCTGTGACGCCCACAGAGGGTTTGGAGCTCAGGACTCTGGCAAAATGGGGTGCAGCCGAGCTCAAAGGAAGATATCCAGAGGCATCAAACTGACGCGGCTTAATTCACACCGAGGATGGAGTCCAAGGCCGGGGCGCGGGGGAGGGGGGTCCTCGCATGTTGACGTTGAAACGAGCCAGAGGGAGACGGAGTACCGCTTCCTGGCAGGTGAGAACGTTGCTCTGCAGTCAGGTTTGAAACAAGGTTCCCTCGGAGAAAGAATGTGAGTGGGGGGGACCATGCAGGGCTAAGCGGGTCAAGGGCTCCGGCTCAGGGCAGCGGTTCCAGATCATCTGTGACGCAAATGTGAGGAAACTGCAGTCTGAGAGCGCGAATCAGCTACACGGTCTGGATCCAAGGGATCGGGTACCATGGACTGTTAGCACAGGCGTGACGGGCGTGAGGCAACCCCAACTCCAGCCCTCCCTCATGGGTGATCAGGGAGCATCACACGACTCTGTGCCCCAGCCAGAAGCCTTGGTGATCATGGCTAAATCTGGCTGGGAAAGCAGAGGATGTAAGGACAGGATTCTTATATTTTATGGATATTAAAAATTAGAAAGAAATATATCTAAAGTGCCTAGCACATAGTAGGTACAAAAATAATTTTTAAAAAAAATTTAATTATGGGGCGCCTGGGTGGCTCAGTGGATTAAGCCGCTACCTTTGGCTCAGGTCATGATCTCAGGGTCCTGGGATTGAGCCCCACATCGGGCTCTTTGCTCCGCAGGGAGCCTGCTTCCTCCTCTCTCTCTCTGCCTGCCTCTCTGCCTAGTTGTGATCTCTCTCTGTCAAATAAATAAATAAAATCTTAAAAAAAATGTAATTATTTGTTTGAGAGAGTGAGAGAGCTAGAGAGAATGTGAGTGGGGGGCAGAGCAGAGGGAGAGGGAGAAGCAGGCTCCCCGCTGAGCAGGGAGCCCGATGTGGGGCTCGATCCCAGGACCCATGACCAAGGTGGATGCTTAACCAACTGAGCCACCCAGGCGCCCCCCAAAATAAATATTTATTCTCATTCATTCTTTATTTCACATGCGTTCTCCTTTGACCTTCGTGTTAACCTTTCAAGGTGGAAGGCTCTTGTTACTCTATACGTGCGGACACTGAGGTTCCGGCAGAGTCAGCAGCTTGTCCAGTGCGGCAGAAAGAGCGGTGGACTATTCAGTCGCAGGCCAGTCTCATCCCCAAGCTCATGCTGTGCCCAGTGCTCCTGAGCTTCCCACAGTGCAGGGTGGGACCTTTGGGCAAGGCTGGCAGGGGAGATTGGAAGAGGTTTCTGGATGCGGCCATCAGTGGATCAGAGAGTAAAGAAGACGAAGCCGTCTCCGCCCTCCATCAGGAAGAAAGCAGGTTGCACCGTGGCACAAGCCTAGTGTTGACCCGGAACCAACACTGTCTCATCTCAAAAAAGAGAAGTCAGACGTTAGGTTCCGATCCCTCGAGTCTGGATTCTCATGGATCGGTTGGGAGAAAAAGGCAGCCTGGAGCCATTTTAGGACGTCTTGGGAGTATGAGAAGAGCCCTAGATGTTGGAATGGAAGACTCAAGAAAATAACAACTTTTAAGGACTTGAGGACCGAGAGAGGGCAGACCCCACAACAGACAAAACAGGCGCCCAGAAGGCAGGCAGTGAGGGCGGACAAGGATGCATGGGCAGATCCAAGAGCTTCAGGGATGATCCCAACATAGAGCCATGTTCAAGGATCCAGAGCAAGTACCGGCAGGGGAGAGTCGACTGAGGAGATACGAGACAGGGGAGGCAAGGGGCAACCCGGGGGGCTCAGCTGGTTAAGTGTCCAACTCTTGATCTCAGCCGGGGTCTTGATCTCAGGGTTATGAGTTCAAACCCTGTGTTGGGCTCTCTGCTGGGTGTGGCCCCTACCAAGTGAATGAATGAATGAATGAATGAATGAGGAAGGAAGATTCCAGACTATGTGAGTCTCTCCATGTATGTCTTTATATATATATATTTGGTGGCAGTGGGGGGGGGTAAAATTGCAGTTGATTTGTTTAAGATTTATTTATTTTAGAGAAGGGGGAGGGGCTAAGGGGGAGAATCCTAGGCAGACTCCCTGCCAAGAGTGGAGCCCGACACAGGGCTTGACCTCACAACCTTGAGATCATGACCTGAGTCAGAATCAAGGGTCAGATGCCCAACCGACTGAGCCACCCAGCCGCGCCCACAGTTGGTTTTAAGCAGGCTGGTGAGGGTTGTCAAAGAAAGCAACTTCAGGTATTTTTGGATTCTCCAATATACCTTAGCGGTTTCACTCGGGCGCTTCTGTGCCCTCCTGTGACTCTGAGTAATGTCTGTGCTTTTGTCCGCCACTCTGCCTGCCTGAGGCCAAAGCTCTACTATTTCTCTTGTCAGAACTTTCCACCTGTTTAAAAGGCTATCAACTAGACATCTTTAAAATTTTTCCTAAAAGTTTTACAGTAGAAACAGGAATGCCAACCCCCAGTGCCCCACACACTTTCAGTACTTCTCAGGGGCCGACATCTTAACTTAGCTGTTCTTTCTGGTCATCGCCCCCACAGACGAAAGGATGTGTTCATACAGTTAAACAAAACGAAACAAATTCTGGCATTATCTGTTTTCTTCTTAACTTGGTGAACAGATACAGCATGCCAGGGTGAGAACTTAGGCCTGTCACACTGCTGCTCAGGACCAGTACCGCGAATGACTGCTGTTAGGTAAATCATTAAGAAGACCGTGTAAATGCGATTCATTCCAGAACCAAGTAATATACTGCAAATGGAGTTCTTCACGAAAGTCTGTTTTTCCTTGAGTTTCTAGGATAATTTTTTTTGCAATGTCTTCTTTATAATATCCTGTCTTGGTTGGATACTCTGTCCATTATCCCTGAACCTTGTACCTGTAGGTCACACTGGTAAAGGACGCAGCGTTGACCTGTGAACTGTGCAGGTTCACTTATACGCAGAACTTTTTCAGTAAATACAGTAGAGTACTAGGAATGTATTTTCTCAATAACATTTTCTTTCTTCTAGCTTATTTTATTGTAAGGCTAGAGTATATAGTGCATAAAACATAGAGAATATGGGTTAATTAACTTCATGTTATCAATAAGGCTTCTGGTCAACATCAGGCTGTTAAGCAAAGTTTTGGGAGAGTCAAAAGTTACATGTGAATTTTCCACTGCTGGGGGGCGCAGGGGTCGGGTGTCCCTAACCCCTGTGCTGTTCAAGAGTCAGCTGTAATTGGAAGAGTTCAAAGACCATAGGCATAGATTAGGCAGTGAGGAAGTTGATTCTCTTTTCAATTCTCTCTTTCCTCAAGTCCTCCTTAAGTTATATTCTTAAGTCTTGATCCCCACAGATCTGCAGTCCATGGACTTCCTCATGGGCTCTGTCCTTCCGTTCCCTCTACCTACTTCATCAGAGACCCGTCCTCTCACTCCTTCGCCTTCTGAACAGGTAGTGAACCCCCCCCCCCAACAGTTTGTTTACTCATTCAACAAACAGAGTTCCTGCTCTGTGCTAGCCCCAGCTTCAGGCACGTGGGATCAAAAGAGCATTCGTTCTATTGTGGAGAAACAATGGAGGAAAAAACATAACAAAGTTAGGAATCTACAGTATGTTGTGGGAGGTAAAACTGGAAGAACACTGAGAAGAATGTCTGGTAGGGAAAGGGGGATGAGGATGCAGAGTCATTAGGGGAGCCCGCACTGAGGGGCGAGATTCCGAGACAGACAACGGAAGGGGTGATGGCCGGGGGGGCATTCCAGGCAGAGAGGATAACCCCACAATGACCCCGGACAGGAACTCATCCCTTCCATTCTATACATTGTGGGTTTATGGTTTTTAAGATTGTTTTATTCTCATTTCAATGGGGTAAAATGTCCTGGACCCGGAGGTACCAGAGATAGACAAAGGAATTCAGTCTGTCAGTCTGAACCTGAAGTCTTATTTGCAGGTGTTTGAAACCATGAGATGAGCAAGTGGTATCTTCGCTTTTCTCCTTGCTTCTGAGAACCTACAAGCATTTTGTATATATTTTTTCTTCTGAATTTTACAGATCCCCTTTGAAGTAGGGAACTTTTAAAAAATATATTCTTCATAAATGAAGAGAATTGAGAACTAAAAATAATATGATTCACCTGCGAGGCAAATGAGAGAATGCCAAAAGCATATCTTGTACTCCCCAACTTTGTTTCCTTTTCAAAGCCGGTATTGCTCATCTCCGCATCCCATTCTATCACTATTACAATTTGAAACATAAAAAAATAGGGACATTGAGGGCACCTGCGTGGCTCAGTCAGTCAGACGGCTGCCTTCATCTCAGGTCATGATGCCAGAGTCCTGGGATCGATGCCCGTGGGTTCTCTGCTTGGCGGGAAGCCCGCTGTTTCCTCTCCAGCTTCCCCCCTGCCCCACTTATGTTCCTTCTTCCGCTGTCTCTGTCAAATAAATAAATAAAATCTTGTTTTTTAAGATTTGTTTATTTATTCATTTGACAGACAGGGATCACAAGTAGGCAGAGAGGCAGGGAGAGAGAGAGGAGGAAGCAGGCTCCCTACTGAGCAGAGAGCCCGATGCGGGACTCGATCCCATGACCCTGAGATCATGACCTGAGCTGAAGACAGAGGCTCAACCCACTGAGCCACCCAGGTGCTGCTGAATCTTTAAAATATATATATATATAGATAGATAGATGTTGAAGGAGAAATAGCATTTTATTTTTCTTATTGATTTTTTTCAAAAAACTTGCATTATATTCTGCAAATATTTACTGAGCATCTACTGTGTGCTGGGCAGTGATCTGGTGCCAGAGATATAGTGCCGAAAATGATAGACGTGTGTCTATTCTCATATATTAGAATTTTTATGAAGGCTGGCGATAGATGTGACAGATAATAAACAGATTAATTAATAAAACCATAAAAGAACCTTAAAGGCCTTGATAAATAGTCTGACTTCTATTTTAAGGGGGTTGGAAGACTTTGGAGATTTATTAATTAGAATTAGTATTGGCTACATGTGATGAGGACCTAGCTAGAGTGGCTTTAATTTATTTACTGTTAAATTTATTTCTATCTCATGTAAAATGTTTTGTCTGATCATTGGGACTAATGTGAAGGCTTCATCATCATCAGAAACTCTTGGTCCGAAAATGGCTGCTGGAATTCCAACCATAATGTTTACATTTAACACTAGAAGAAGAAGAGAAACCAAAATAAATAAATAAATTTTTAAAAATTTTTAAAAAGAAAAGAAAAAGAAGGAAAGGGATGTCCCCCTCCCTTTTAAGGGATCTTCTAGAAATCCTACACAGAACTTAGTCACACGAGCATATCTAGTTGCAAGGGAGGCTGAAAATGTAGCTGCCCTGAGTAAAATTGAATTTTATTTGTGAGGAAAAAAGGACAGTAGAATTGAGATAGGAGACCAACAATCTCTGGCGTGGAAATCTGAGTCATGTTTTTAAAAAAAAATTCTGTCTTCTCTGTGGAGAACAGATTACGGAGAGGGGACTGGAAGGGAGATCAGTGTTTCACGCTTGTCCAGATGCAATTTGGTGGTGCCCTGGGCTGGGGCTGGAGTAAAGACAGAAGAAGATGGATTCAGGTGTGTTTTGCGGGAAAGTCCACAGGACTTCTGATGGGCTGAATGTGACGAGGGAAAGAAAGAATCCAGAACAGCGCCTAGGATTTTTGCCATTGAGAAGACGGATATATGCCGCTGATGCTTAGTAAGATCAGAGTATGGGTTGAAAGAGAGGTCCACGAGTTCTGCTTGGGTCATGTTAATTTTTAATGCCCGTTAGCCGTTCAAGAGGCATTTGGGCACATGAATCTGTGGAATCTGTAGTTGAGGGTAGATGTCGGGCTCAGAGATTAAACAGCTGGCAGTCGCGGGCGTGGGGCTAAAATCCATAGTCAGGGGCAGAGGAAGTCGCCTGGGGAAAATGTGGGTGGAGAAGGGAGCCCAGACCGAAGGGAAGCTCCCAGCGCTGGGGTGTTGACCGAGGCGTGGGTACCAGCACAGTGGGCGGCCGATGGCGAAAGCGGCCAGGAGAACGGCTGTTAGAAAACCTGGTGGGAAGAGGGAGGGGTTGATTGTTTTTAGTGCTTGGCAGAGGCGTAGTAACAGAGGGACAAACGTGACTTTGGATCTGGCAACATGGCAGCCACAGGTAACCTTTACAGGACCAATTTTAGAAGAGTAGAAGGAAAAGGCATAATTCCACTTCTTCCGCGTCTCGTCACTAGAAACACGCCAGCTGGCGGTCTAGGGAGAGAGGCGGGCAAAGTGTTCCCTACGCAGTGTGACAGGAAGGACCATGACGGAGCTCTGCACAGGGCACAGGTGAGGCGGGGCACTAAATCCATGGGGACGAGGGCACAGAAGGCTTTCAAAAGAAGATGATAACCGGATGCTTAAACTGCATGTGTGGAAATCGAGAGATCGGTGGAGGAATGCGCTGGCCTTGGAGCTGGGAGACCTCGATTCCAGTCCTACTTCCATGCCTAACAGACAATCCGAGACAGTCCCTTCCCCCGTCCTGGGTTCTTCCTTCCTTCTGCATGGGGGAGATCCGACCATCCTCATTTGTTTCTGTTTTAAGATCATTAAGGGATTTTCTAACCTCTTTGTCTTTCTAACCTTGAAGTCTGGATAGATGGAAGGTTTTTTTTTTAAACATTTATTTTATTATTTTTAAAGATTTTATTTAATTATTTGACAGAGATCACAGGCAGGCAGAGAGAGAGGGGGAAACAGGCTCCCTGCTGAGCAGAGAGCCCGATGTGGGGCTCTATCCCAGGACCCTAGGATCATGACCTGAGCTGAAGGCAGAGGTTTTAACCCGGTGAGCCACCCAGGTGCCCCTAGACGGAAGGTTTTGAGTTCAAAGCTCTCTGCCCTTTAGTTGGCCTTTGAAGTATGTACTTAAATGCCTATATTTCTCCACTGGAAACAGACCTTTTATTCAGTTTTAGTTGCTGCAGGGTAAATTAGGATAATGTTACCATCCATAACCAACCCCAACACTGCAGTGGCTTAACACTCTCAGAGCCACCGCAGGTCCCTCTGACATGGGCCGTTTTGCATGAACAGCATTTTGAATCCAAGGCAACCCAGATCCAGCAGATTCAGAGAAAGCTCTTTCCCTGCCCCCCAGCTGCCTGCTTTACCAGCAGGACAGCATTTCAAACAGGGATTCCTCCGGACCTGACGCCTCCCTGCATAGGAAGACGACCTTTGTTTCCAACATCTCCTCTCACCTTCCTGCTAATGGTCTTTCCTCCCTTTGTATCCTCAGGACACCCCCACTCCCCACCCCTTGTCCTTGGCTCTTACAAGCTTTATGTCTCCTCACTGTCCTTGGAATTTCCACGTCTGCATGGATTCCCCTTAATGACATCAATTAAGTTTGATTCCCCCCGTGAATCTGTCTCACGTCAATTTGACTTAGTTCAGCTAGAAGGACGCTGAGGGGCAGAGGAAGTTCTTCCATCCGCCCCAGTGACACAAGAGAATAATTTTTTCCCTGCACATGTAATGAGCCAGTGACAGTTCTGACAAAGGTCTTGAACACGGTAAGTCAGGGGCGCAGGCTGCTTCCACGCTGTCCTGTTGCCGTCCCCTGGATACTCGCAATGATCTGCTCTCCGGCAGAAGGACAGAGCGGAGGCGGCACCGGCCCGTCGCAGCTCACGGGTGCCACACAGCACGTCTGCCGGAGCTCCGTCTCCGACGAATCGCGGGGACTCGCTGGCGGCGGCTGTGTGGGCAGCCGGCGCTGTGTCAGGAGAGGGGCAGCGAGAGCCTTTGGCGGACCCGACATTTCTCCCGTGTGGAACGGGTCCTGACGCACACAACTCATTTCTTTGTTTATTTTCTAGCTGAAGAAGAGATCACCTTTTCCAAAATAGAGACTCCTAAGAAATCGGAGATGTTTTCTGAAAATCTCAGGTACAGGCATACGTAATCGTTCAGGCATAAACATTTGTCATTCGGTACAGAATACGGTTAAAACCTTCTGTCTGTGCGAGTGGGGACGTGGCGGGGTGTGTGCATGGGGAGTTTGGTCGATGGCGTCTACGTCAGGGTTATCTTGCTCTTTTATCAGTTTTTAAAGATATTTTCCATCAAAAGCGAAGTGTGGTTACGTCTTCCTCCTATTTATTTCTGCATTTGCACAGTCCTGAGGAAATAAGAGAAAAGATCTTGAGTTTCTTCGATGTCATCATAACAAAAATGAAGACGTCGGAAGAAGACATCATTCCTCTGGAGTCTTGCCAGTGTGAGGAGATCGTAGAGATGGTCACCATACCTCTGGCCCACCACTTTCTGGCTTTGGGAGAAAACAACAAAGCCTTGTATTACTTCCTGGAAATTACATCTGCTTATCTCATCTTGGGTGACAATTACATGGTAAGGTGTTCCCGCCTCTCCAGCCCCGACCCCGCCTTTGAGACCGTTTAGAGACCACAGCGCCTGGAGGGCAGCTCCAGGTGCTCTCGTTGTACTTCATGTTCTTGACCCCTGCCCGACCCCTTTCCTCTGAAAATCGAATCCTGAGAAGGGAAATGACCCGAGATTGAGAAATGAAAGAACAAATTGCAACCAGCATCACACACTGTCTAAAACAGTGCCATTCTGAGAAACCTGCCAGGAACTGTCTGTCTAGATGGGAAGGGGGTGGACGTCCTATCTCATCCCCAAAATGTATCGATGCTGCCGTTTCAGCAGAGGCTTCCCCAGTAATGTCCCCGTGGCACTGGCCTTCTGTCCTCTCTAAACACCTGTGAGCACAAACACCTATAGGTCTTTGGATGAGCACAGATTCTGGTTTTTGTCCTGTGGTCCCCAAAGGAGCTCACCCACTTTGGTCCTCGTGTCATTTTGCTAAATTATCATGCATTTCCTTTAGACCCCCAAAACACTAGTGTTTCTCGGGGTAATTGTAAATAATATTCCAGGGCAATGTGCCCCTAGAAATGTGGGGATTCAGTGTATGTATAATGAAGTAAAAGAATTCATTCTTAAGTAAGTTGGGAAGCACTGAGCTGAATAGCTACATAGGTTTCTTTCCTGCAAATATTTCATGGCCTTAATATGCTAAGACATGTGTAATCGTCTAGCAGGTCTGGCTAGTTCTGTGTTTCTCCAACATACTTGACCCGAGACCACTTTCTGTAGCGCAGCTGGCTAGACTGGCCTTGCATGAACTCACTTAGGGAACGCCCCGGCCCTTGCTCCATCTGACCCCCATTTCTGCGTGGACAGGCCTGCGGTCCCTGTCTACACTGGCGGTCTCTTCCATACTTACAACCACTTTTGATCACAGCAGCCCAATTGACCCTCATTCCTTAGATTTTTATAAAATTTAAAAATTAAGCCATTAAAAATGTTGGTAAGCCCTAGGTCTCTCACACTTATGTTAAAGATGAAAGTCATCCATGCGCGTGAGCTGTCAATATGCATATTAGTACATGTACACACACACAGAGACATCTGGGAAAGGGGGATATGGTCAGTGAGTCCCAAGAAGAGAAGGTTTAAGTGGCCCTGGGGACCAACTTGCGAAGTGCCCCTCTCGGTCGGCAGGGAGTGGGGTGGCCAGGAAGACAGTGAAGGGAAGCAGAACCCCGTGCAAGTCACCCAGAATGTGCCATTGCGTCCTCCCTCCCATCAAAAATAACCTAGTAGGTTCGGGTCAGCTCACTTTCCCTCTTCTGCCTTTCACTGCCGTCTTGGTCTGTGCGACACTTGAGGATTCACCTTCCCTTATTTAACTCTTCAAATCTGACCTTGCTTCGGTGCTCACGGACCAAGGCCGTCCTGTCTAACCATGTCCGAGTAGGTCATAGGCGAGGTAAGGAGAGCTGCTCAGGGCCTTGTTCCTGAAGACGGCCCTGGCAAAGGAAATGGGAGTGGCTCATAACTCGTCCAAGAAATGGAGATGAGCTTCTCCTAGACGTGGGGACGCCATCGGGGGCAGGGCGCTCATTGTTGGACTTAGGGGCCATGGGGGTGGAATTACTCAGAGGAGGAAAACAGTACAGAATACTGTTTCTTTGCCCTGGATCCACCCCCTCAAGCAAGTGATCCAGTGGACAAAGACGGGCCTTCAGGTGGCCAGGATCTCCAGCAGGGGCTTGACCTACCCGGCGCTGCCTCGAGTCGGGAGGCCTTCCTAGTCCGGAGCCGGGGCTGGGGGCGGAAGGGGGTCCTCCGCGGCAGCCGCTCTTGCCTGTTCTGTCGAGGCTGGGCGGTGGTCCTCCGTGGCCCGAGCCCCGCTGAACCGACACATGTGCCCTCCGCCGGCTGCAGGCATACACGTATTTGAAGGAGGGAGAGAGGTTGCTGAAAATGCTCAAGGACGACAGATCCTGGAATCACACTTTTGAGTCTGCGACCTTTTACAGCCTCAAAGGTCAGGTAAGAAGCCGGTGCAGACAGGGCCCCGTGTTGCCGGTCCCAAGGGCTTAGACAGAAGCAACGGAAGCCCTCCCCGGCCTTCCTGCAGCCTCCCTCCCGTCCGCAGCCGCCAACCCCGGCCCCGGCAGCAGAGGCTCAAGCCCAGCTGCTCCCGCTGCTGCCGTCTCCCTTGTCTTCGCGGGGGACGTCGTCCGAGGTTTTCTGACAAGCTCCACACGTGGACACGAACTTTGTCCCGCTCCCTTCTCCCTGTAGGTCTGTTTCAACATGGGCCAGATGGTGCTTGCCAAGAAAATGCTGCGCAAGGCCCTGAAGCTCCTTGGCAGGGTCTTTCCCTCCAACTTAATCTCCCTGTTTCTTCACACCCACGTGGAGAAAAACAGACGCTTCTACTATGCGAATCAGCAGGCCCCAGAGAGCTCGCCTCCAGGGTAAGGGAAGGAGCTGGGAGGAGCTCGAGGTCTCAGTCCCCAGCGAGAGACTTGCAGACACGCCACCCAAAGCCTGGGCCCCTAGTGGGTGTGGGAGGTCTGGCCGCTCTGCCCTGAGGCTCACTGGTGCCCGGGGGAGCCAGTCAGGGAGTGGGAGGCTCCCAGGCAAGGCGGGGTTGCCCCAGATCGCGTCCCAGCAGCTTTTGTGAAGGGGAGTGTGGGGAGCCCCCTGCAAGCTGAGCGCCCGTTGCCTGCCTGGTCAGTCCCTTCAATCCCTCCGACCCGCCGTGTTTCCCGGAAGCTGGTGGCACCGCGGCTCCTCACAAGCCTCAGTGACACGCCATTTTCCAGCCAGGGGCACAGATACAACACCGGGGTCGTCCCTGCCCCACACTGCCGTAGAAGGTCCCAAAGACCTCGGCCGGAGGACAGATGCCCACCCATGTACGGATCTGGATGGGGACGTGGGGATGTGAGGGGCGTATCCATCAGTCAGGATTAAACCAGCAAGATTTATACTTCTCAATGGATGTAAATTGTACCTATAAAAATCTATAACAAAATGGTGGGGGAGGGTGGGGATCGTGGGTGGCTCAGTCACTTAAGCATCTGACTCTTGATCTCAGCTCAGGCCTCGATCTCAGCGTGTGCGTTCAAGTCCCGGGTTCGTAGTCGTTGAAGCTGGGTGTTCCGTGCATGTAGTTCGTGATATTTTTCTGCTTTACTGTGTGTATGTTTGGAATCTCCCACAACAAAAGTTTTCGGATGTATTCTGCCTATCCATTCGGTGCCAAGGGGAATGCCGCCTCGCCGGGCATCTGGGGGGCTGACGGAGGACACGTCTCCTGTGCTGAGAGAGGCCGGGGCAGTACCCCTCCAGCTTCTGCCTCAGATGCAAACATCTATTTCTAGGAGCTCGTTGCTCCTCACCCCCTCCAAGCCCACTGCCTTGCCCCAGAAGTGTTCCCTGGCATGTGGGGGAGCCTGGAGTGGAAATGAGCTGCTTTGCAGGTTAGGGACAGGCTCGTGGGAATGGTGTCTCCCATCTCAGGAGACACCAGGAGGGAGGGGGCTAGGAGAGTGCAGCAGAGATCTCTCTAAGAGGTAGGAGGGAATCAGATTGTCTGAGCAAATACAGCATGCCTACCGAGTCCACTTTGAAGTTCAGATGAGCCAGGAATCCCTTTTTTACGCTTTTTTTAAGACAGAAAAAATGAGTGTGCATGAAGGAGGAGGGGCAGAGGGAGAAGGAGAAAGAATCTTTTTTTTTTTTAAAGATTTTATATATTTATTTATTAGACAGAGAAAGATCACAAGCAGGCAGAGCGGCAGGCAGGGGTGGGGGGAAGCAGGCTCCCCACTGAGCAGAGAGCCCTGTGCGGGACTCGATCCCAGGACCCTGAGATCATGACCTGAGCTGAAGGCAGAGGCTCAACCCACTCTAAAGCAGGATCCCTGCTCAGCATGGGGCCCAGCCCAGGGCAGGGCCTGATCCCACAACCCTGGGATCACTACCTGAGCTGAAACCAGGAGCCCCAAGTATTTTTTAGGATACATGCATGTCACACAAATATTTTGATCCCATGCACGCTCAACAAATTATTGATTGTCTTGAAATGCAGATTTAACTGGGCATCTCACATGTTCATTCCCGAAGTCTGACCCGTGTCGTTAACAGTCATATTTTACAATAGGATTAAGAAATTCCTTGCACGAGGAGAAGGGGGAGATGCTGTGAGGAGGAAACCGCAGAGCTGCGGGTTTCCGGCACCACCCGGTCAAAGGGTTCTGATCTCAAGATGAGGACAAGAAGCAATGTTAATGTCAGAGTTTCTGTGGCCCTCATGACTGTCTTATGCTGTGAGGGATTTTACCTTGTTTCCTGAGAGGCTTTAAAAAGTAACTTCCACGACAGAATCAATGTCGTTAATTCCTAAATTGGAAGTACCTGGAATTTTGGGCTTTGTTAACTCACTAATATTGCATCCAGCTCGCTTATCGTAAAGATTAGGTTCCCGATTCTATCATCCTAGAAGGGACTGTTGGCTACGTGATCAGGCGAACGGCTTGTTGAAGCCAGGATTGAGACCCCACCGGTGTTTGTAGGTGGTCATGCGTCCTCCCCTGAACACCGTCCAGCACAGGCGGTTCACCGCCTCCCGTGACATTCCATTCCCTTGCTGGAACGTGTGTTAGTCCGCTCGGGCTGTCGTAACCGACACCGCAGACTGGCTCCTAATGAGCAGAACCCTATTGCTCACGTCTGAGATCAGAGCCTCGTCAGGGAGGGGCCTCTTCAGGTCACAGAATTTATCTTCATATGGTGGGAAGGGGCTGGGAGCTCTGGGGTCTCTTTTACAAGAGCCCAACCCGCTTCGTGAGGGCTCCACCCTCATGGCCTAATTCCCTCCCAAAGGGCCCACCTAGGTTACCCTCCCTTTGGGGGTTAGGACTCAGCGACTCAGCGTATGAATTTGGCGGAGATGCCTTCGGGTCACGGCAGAATGCGACTGTGAGAAATGCTGATTTCCTTTGTGGAGCGTTGAGGCCCAGATCCCAGTAGCAATGCTCACTGGAGGACAGGACACCCCGGAGTGGCCAGGCTGAAGGGGACAGAGCCCCGGCGCTGCCACCTGTGGCCGTGTGACTGTGGGTTAGTCGTTTAACCTGTCTGAGTCTCACCTGCGTAAAATGGGGTTCATTATTTCCCCCTTTCTTCTAGGCTTGTTCTCAGAATCCAATGGGATGAATTATATAAATTTGCTTCTAAAATAACTTCATTTAAGTAGCGATGACCTGATAGGGGACAAGTGATTTGCATAAATTATCTTAAGAAATCATCACAAAGTCGGTACTTCGCCCCCATTCGGTGGGGGAAAACGTGCTGCATCAAAATTCAGGTGCCTGGGCTTCACCTGCTCGTCACCGAGGCAGGACGCGTGCTCCCCCGGCTTAGACCTCCCAGCCAGAGCGAGCATTCTGTCCCCAGGTTCCCTTCCAGTCCGCAGGCGCCGACACCGTCTTTCTCTGTCCCACGCGCTTGTCTGCTCTCCCAGGAAGAGGAGGCTGGCGCAGCTCTACGGGCAGATGGCCTGCTTCTCCCTGCTCTGGCGCGTCTACAGCTTCAACTACTTTTTCCACTACAAGTACTACGGCCACCTGGCCGCCGTGATGCAGGTGAGCACGGCCCTGGAGACTCAAGACGACTTCCAGGTAGGTTGTTTCCGTAGCGGCTTTTTAACTTTCTGCATCTTGTTTAGAGGGAAACTCTTCAAGATCACGTTGTGGGGCGGGGGAATAAAGCCCTTCAGAGCTGGGCTGTTTGCCGAGGCCAGACACTCTCAGACACTCTGGTCCCAGAATCACGTTACACTCAATAATTCCCGAGGACCTCAGAGCTTTTCATTTCTAGGCGTCTTTGGTGCAGAATGGTGGTGTATTAAAGCACCGGGACAGGACCCGTGGGCAGGAAGAGCTGGGCTGGGAGGGGCGGCTGGTTATAGGCTATGGGGTTGGGGGAGTAGGAAAAAGGGAGGTTTCAGAGGATATTTACATGTTAAAGAAGACCTACAGGATACCACAGGCCTTGCCATTGTCAAGCTGAGGTGGTTTCCCACTAGCAAGGCATTAAGGGTAAGATAGTTGGGAGATTCCTGGAAGAATGTCTCACGTGTCCCCCTCCAGGAGTGGGGGGAGGGTGGAGGCCGCAGGTGACGGCTCACGCTTGGTCTCCAGCCAGTCCTCCTCCCTCCTCAGCCCAGAGACAGTGAAAGGCAGAGATGCCCTCGGGGAGCTGGACAGGACCACCCTCTGAAGGTTTTCTGTGGTTGTTTTGGCCTGGCACCGTGTTTTCCGCACACGGCAATGCCCTGAAATCCTGAAAGTGGCTGGGACTTCTTTGTGCCCCCCCCCCCCCCCCCCCCCCCCCCGCCGCTGAATGCTCTCAGGACTCCCAGGCAGAACTCGGTGTCCACGTTGTTGGGGAGGAGGAAGCTCCTGTCCTCTTCAGGGTCCTTCTAATTGGACCAAGAGTCAGTTGACATGAGGCAGGTTAACAGGAGAAAGTCAAGTTTAATAGCGTCTCTGGGGGATCCACAGAGACGAGAAATTCCAAAGACGAGGCCCGAGGAGCTAGGGAGAGGGGTTGGGGCCTGCGGGCACCAAGGGGAGGGGGACTGTCGGCAGGAAGGTGCGTTTGCCCTGCTGTGCACAGGAATTGCTTAGTGGAAGCGGACTCTGTCAGTCGCGCTCTTCCCGGGAAGCGGCCAGCCGAGAGGCAGGTAACCGTCCCTTCCTTGAAACCAGTGTGACACCGGATGTTAATTTTATTTCAGCTTAAAAATAAATTTGTTTAAGCCTTAAAAAACGAGTTTTTCTTGAATGTGCTGGGTTTTGATGGCCCATCTGGGAGCAACCTACCCTTGGCCCCTACAAAGTGATGAACTGGGAAGTCTTTAGCTAGATGTGGGAAACTCCGGGAGACAAAACAAGGGTCACGAAGCTGAAGCCGTTTTGTCTGAAGACTGATCGGGTCCCTTTAGAGAAAAGCACATCACGTCTAGGTTTCTTGTGGGGCAGTGACTTCCTCTTGGACTGACTATGAGGAATTAAGGGAAATGGCCGAGGGCACTATAAAGGGGGAAGGGACTTGAATTCCTGGCCGTGAGTCTGTCCCCAGCGTTAGGGCCGTCCCGCACCCGGGATATGGAAATGTTCACAGAGCCCATCGGATACAGCCCTCTGCCCGTCCTCCTCCTCCGGCGGCTCCCCAGGTGACTAAACCAGCCGTCTTAGACCTCCTGCCAGCTCCTCAAACATCCAGCTCAGTCCCCTTGTCGGATCTTCGCAGCGGACATCTCCTTGGCCTGCAGAGCCCCTCCCCTGGCCTTCACTGGGCTCTGTGCTGAGCAGCTCGAGGTCCCCTCCTCCACAGGACTTTCTGGGCCGCCTCGCCCACGGAGTCTCCAACCCGTCCCTGTCTTCGTAGCTCTTATTACCGGCTGACATCATCTTGTCGGCGCCCTTGTTCCTGTGTCGCCTGAGTCCACTACTGGCCTGTCATGTCCGTGCGAGCAGGGCCCGCGGCTGTTAGGTTTTCCACGTCCTGAGCTCCAGCAACAACATCTGGCACATAGTGGGGTCTCAGCAGATGTTCAGGGAATGAAACCCTTTCACCCCCTCCCCATTGGGGGCTGTTCTTCACATGGTGGCGTTGGGGGACAGGAGACTGTGATGGGAAAGCCAAAACTGGAAAGTGAATCCACAGAGGCCGAAGGCAGAGCAGCCGGGCAAGCGGTCCCCTGGGTGCTCAGAAGCAGACGAGACAGTCACTGTTGGATAACAGAAGGAACCAGAATGAGGACCGAGAGAGCGATTTCCGGAACTTCCCCTCCCCGCGGCGTGACCGCTGCCACATGACCTCCGAGCTTCATACTCGCTCGATGAAGTAAAGCAGTTGGACTCTGTGCCCTGGACCAGATCCAAGGGGTCCTGGGCTCCGTCACACTGTCGGACACGTCACCGTCCTGGCCGTCGTCTCCTGGCCCATAGCTGCCGGCTGCCCTTCCCCTCCGGTAGCCCCACCGCAAACAGCCCAGATCAGGGGCACAGAACCCTTCCGACGGGCTTTGTGTCTGTAACACAGAACATGTGGCTTGAGAGTTCTGGGAAAGAAGCCCCTCGTCCCGCCGTCCTCCCGCGGACGGCCCTTACTGCGAGCCCTTCGGCCATCAGAACCTTCGTGAGCAGGAGCGGCCGCCGCCTCACCCGGCCCCAGGCTTTTACATCCTGGAGCAACTCGACTGTTTAGAAGCGTCGTTTCTGGAGCCGCCGACTTCCCGGGAGGTGTCTCCATCCGTTCACAACACGCTTTCCTCTCTTTGAAAGCAAACAAGCCAGACCCCTTTCTTGTTTATTAAATGACAGAAGTAGCCGTCCTTGCTACGGAAAGTGAACATCACAGAGATGTTGAAGGTGGAACGTAAAGTCCCCTTGTCCCTCAGATCCTCTCCCCGATGTGCCCATGCCCTGGAGCGCACCTGCCCGCTTCCTGCTCCAGGGTCTTGCAGTCACAGAGAAGCCGCTGCTTCCATTGTTCACAAATTAAAATCCTTATGTTTGGCTTAAGGACTCCGTGGGAGCCATCGAGCGTGTCCTGAATCGTCCAATAAACAGGCAGCAGAGACCCAGGCTAATGTCTGCCCCCAAGCCCGAGCCGCGCCCCAAGGACCAGCTCCGTCCTCAAGCTTAGTGAACACGTGTCCACGGGCCAGCCCTGGGCAGCGACCCTGGCTTCCTGCCTCAAGTCCGTCTCAGCGCCGCCCTCCCCTCCCCGCTGCTGCCGTTTCAGATCATCAAGGCCTACCTGGACTACTCGCTGCACCACCAGCTGGCCGGCCGCCAGGGCGTGTGGTTCAGACACGAACTCGAGGCCATGGAGCAGATCTTCAACCTCCCCCTGAACGGCGTGGGCATCGAAATCGTGTCGTATGTGGCCGACAAGCTGGCCTACACCAAGCTTCTGATGGGTCACTTGGACTTGGCCATTGACTTAGGTAAGGTTCGTCGGGCAAGAAGGGGCGCGCGGGACACAGGTGACACCGTGGAGTTCACTGGAGTCGCTTCCTTCCCAGGCTCTCGAGCCCACAAGATGTGGGCGCTGCTGCGGAACCCCAACAGTCACCACACAGTCCTCTGCTGGCTCAGCAAATCTCTCTTCTTGAAGAGCAGGTTTGCAGGGGCTCCTGGGGGGCTCCGTGGGTTCAGCCTCTGCCTTCAGCTCGGGTCATGATCCCTGGGTCCTGGGGTCGAGCCCCACATGGGGCTCCCTGCTCGGCGGGGAGTCTGCTTCCTCCTCTCTGTGTCTCTCTGCCTGCCTCTCTGCCTGCTTCTCTCTGCCTGCTTATGATCTCTGTCTGGCAAATAAATAAATAAAATCTTAAAAAAAAAAAAGAAAGAAAAGAAAAGCAAGTATTTAGCTGAAAGCATTTTCCAAAACTAGAGGGAAGACGCTCTGGTAATTGAGCATCCAGGGCTCGCTTTACCCTGGCCGTTGGGTGGCAAAGGACCAGGATTTACAGTGAGATGCGACTGATAATCGTCGTCTTTGGGATACCTGTTCTTTGCACAGTGTTCTTTTTTTTCTTTTTTCTTTTTAAGATGTTATTATTCTTTAAAGTACTGTCTACATCCAATGTGGGCTCAAACTTGCAGCCCTGAGATCGAGAGTCGCGCACTCCCTGACCGAGTTGGTCAGGCGCCCCCGCACACACACTGTCCCTAGTCCGTTTACTCCGGCCAGTGCCTGGAGGAGGGTCGGCCAGCCATGCTGCTGTGGGGATCAGGCTTTCCCTGGAGGGAAAGGGCAGAGCCTCATGGGGAGGTAAATGCCCAGAGAAGAGCACCCGGGACCAGACGCTCCAGCCGACGTGGCCTGACTCTGGTCGCCCTGATACGAAGGTCAGGGACAATGGTTTGAGCAACGAGCCCGTCTGAGATTTGGGGGGGTCTGAAATCTGTGTCAGGGCCGAACGGGTCTGGCGTCGTGGGTACCGTGGAAGCAAGACCGGCACCCACTCCGTCCCGTCCACCCAGCACCTCCTGGTCTTACCACCTTCCTGTGCCGCAGAAACAAGCAGCTGATCCAGGTGCTGGGGTGGCTGTGGGACCTCTCGGTGACAGAGGAGCACGTCTTCAGCAAGGCCTTCTTCTACTTCGTCTGCCTGGACATCATGCTTTACGCTGGTACGTGCGGCTGGGCTACAGGAGAGCAGGGTACGGCGGGTGTGCTGGCGGGCGTGGCCGCGGTGGGGGCCAGGGTCTTGAGACCACCGGGCTTCGGGCTGGGAAGAACTCGAGGCCTAGGAGGGGCAGAGCGTGGTGGGACAGCGGAGGAGCCGTCTGGGAGGGGCAAGGAGGACAGTTCAGTCCCGAGGAACCTGGGGGGCGCGAGCTGCCAGCTGAAGGATGCCCAACCTCGCCCCCGTGCGGGGACCGGCAGTGTCTTCTGTGCGCCTCTCCTAGAGGACTTGTCAGCAGGACGGACCGAAGACTTCGTGCTTTAGGACAGGGCAGAAGGGCTAATGGGTGTGGGCACTGGCAGCTGTTGGAGGTTTCAGGCGGCCGCCGTCCGTGTCCACAGTACACCGAGGGGGGCCAAGCTGGCATTCGGTCCCCGCCACGTGGTTCTGGGTGGGGACAAGATGCTGCGGCCAAGGGGGGAGGCAAGGGTGAGGGGTGGCAGGTCCCGGGCCGCACTCGGGCCAACTCTGGCCGGGCTCTCCGGGGGCGGCTGGGTCAGACCCCCCTGCCCGGCCGGCGCTGTGGATTGTGCCCTGCGCGCTCGCGTGCGTGGACGCGGGGCCTCTGGGCAGTGTGGTCGCCAGCTTGTTGCCTGCCACGGGACCCGCTCGATTCATAAAGTCAACAGAGGTTCCGGGCCCTCCCCAGAGGCGGGACATCCCGCTGGGGGCTCCAGGCTAGAGCAGGACCACCCCGCCCCACCGCCAGAGCTCTTCTGCTTCTCTTCTCTAGGGTTTGTTTATAAGACGTTTGAAGAATGTTTGGAATTCATACGCCAGAATGAAGACAACAGAATCCTCAAGTTCCAGAGCGGCATCCTCCTGGGTCTCTACTCCTCCGTGGCTATCTGGTAACGGGGGGCGCGTGTCACCGAAGTCCCGAATTTGAACAGGTTGAACCCTGAAGAAGACTTCTAGGAGATTAGACAAGAAAAGAAAAAGAATTGACGATTTATACGTGAGCTAGATTGAAGGTGGCAGTCTGGGCTTCCAAGGGAAGGGCCTTGGGGGTCCCCTCGTTCCCCGCCCTCGGGCAAGGCCACCTGGGCTGTGTTCCGTGCAGCAGGCGTGGTGAGGAGCAGGGAGTAAGAAGCCTTGCTTCTGGGGAGGTTTGGGGGCTTGAGGAAGACGCCTAAGAGCACCATTCCCCACCCCGCCCCCCCACCAAGATGGAATGACGCTGGCCGGTGTCTGCAGGTGGCCGGGCGTCCTCGTTCTGAACCCGGCATCAGAGCTGACCACTCCTTAGCAGGCGGCTCCGGAAGGCGCTGTCCAGCCCCAGTGAGACAGGCCCCTGGCCCCCATGCGGCAGAAAGGAGCCGCACGAAGCTCCCTGTGGGATGCCTGCCCCTCGGGGTGGAGAGGGCCAGGTCCTGGGCTACCCACCCCACCTCGCGTCCCACTGTCACTGACCACCCGTCCCTCCAGACCCCGGAGCAGTGAGGGAAGCCGGGGAGGGCAGGTCGCGGGGCTCCCGCACGCGAAAGGAACCCGCGGGAGGGAAGCAGCACCCTTGGTAACCCGCTCACCCACCAAGCCTGGGGCTTCACGCCTTTAACGCATCGAGTGTCTCCCTCAGGACAGCTGCAGTGACCGTTGTACCTTCAAGGAAGCAGGTCGGCAGCAAGGTTCCAGAACGTTCACTAGCGTCCTCCCACAGCTGTGCCCCACGCCAGCCCCGTCCACTTCCCCGTCTCCTGCATGCAGGCCTCTAGTCCAGTCTGTTGCGTCGTGGTGAGACTAATGGGCAACAGGGAGACATTCCTAGGCAAAGTGTCCCCCACCAGAGCCGTCCCAGGATTGAGCAGAACTCTTAGAAAACTCCCCGGGAGAAATCAAACTCTGAAACTTAACGGCCAGGATGAGCCCGAAGAGTCAAGCCGGCTTGCCCATGTGCATTAACATTCAAGGAATCTAAGGTCCAAAACTCATCCTAATTTTTTATTCTGCTCTATCTCCTTTCCACAGCTGTGGCCTAGGCCAGGGCTTGTCACACTTCAGTGAGCACAGCTGGTTCACACTCGTCCACACGGCGCCCTGCCCCCTCCCCCGTGTGTGATCAGCGGCGTGGCTGGGACCTGCGAGCCCCCTTTCCAAAGAGCGTCCGGGTGACACCGGTGACCCCAGCTGTGGCCGCGCTCGCAGGAGCACTGGCCTCGGCCACCTCTCTCCCGACTTGGAGCAATGTCTACGTCCCGGGATTTAGAGCCCCAAGCGTCCGACAGCCGTTGCTTTAAAACAGCCCAGAGAGTTAAACCACTGGTTGCGAACGTCACCCGAGCATCCGTCCGAGGACCCCGTTGGCCTCAAACCACCCGGGCCCTCGAACCCTGCCCAGCGTCCCAGCCCCCTGGGGAGCGCACGGCCGGCTGCCCGGCCCAGGTCCTGGGAGCTGGACTCGCCGAGAGACGCGGGTCAGAACCGCAGCCCATTCGGAGCTCCCCGGTTCACGTCATTCTGTGGTGCCGCAGGTATGCCCGGCTGCAGGAATGGGACGGCTTCCACGCGTTTTCCAGCAGAGCTAAAAACCTGGTGCCCAGAAGAACGCCCACCGCGCTCTACTACGAAGGGGTCAGCAGGTACATGGAGGGGGAAGTCCTCCACCTTCAAAAGCAGATCGAGGGTCAGTCCGAGAATGCCCAGGACAGTGGCGTCGAGCTACTCAAGGTGAGTCCAGGCGGAGCTGCGCCTCCAGTGGACTCTGTCTACCTCCTCGTGATAAGTCTTGTTTCAGATTCCGGAACTTACATGTTCATAGTACGAATTTTTAAGGTAACCCCCTCCCTCCAAATCTGAAGAAAATACCAATTGCCCACAACCTTACTACCCAGTCATAACCGCTTTTCACCTGCCGAGACACCGCTGTTGAGGTTTTCTTCTGTGTGCGCACACGCACGTTTCCATTTTTATAAAACGAAATATCCTGTGAATGGTTTCCTGGCGGTACATTGTTTTCTACAGCGCGAGTTAAAGGGAAGATTTTCTCTTACAGATAAAATCTCAAAGATCTTGTTAGACACTATGCCAAACTGTTCTAGGACGAGATTTTTCGTAGCATTTTCCCGCTGCTGCTGTGATAGACATCTTGGAGGGAAGTCTTTGCACACGCAAGTTTAAAATATTCAGCTGATCCTGAATGTGTCTTTTAAGTGAACTTCTTAAAAAAACAAACTTGTAGAGTGAGTTTTCAAACGCTTCAGTGTAAGCGTCAGAACGTGCGTATCTTCCACTCACTGAACAAATGGTGCTAAGTGCAGAAATGCACGGATAATGAACACAGCTGGCGGGTCGTAACCAGCAGGAGCAGCTGTGGGAGTGCGGCGGGGCAGCAAATTACACCTGGCGCCCGCCTCTAGGTTTCCAGCCTGGACAGGGCCGGCTCTCCAAGGGAGCTGCATCTCCGGTGGGCTTCACCCTTGTCTGCCTTGTTCCCTTCAACACCGAGCACAGTGTATCTGGGCCCCACTGCCAGGTCCCCAGTTACCACAAACCTAACAGCTTAAATAACACAAATTAGGGGCACTCGGGTGGCTCAGTGGGCGAAGCCTCTGCCTTCAGCTCAGGTCATGATCTCAGGGTCCTGGGATCGAGCCCCGCATGGGGCTCTCTGCTCAGCGGGGAGCCTGCTTCCTTCTCTCTCTCTCTGCCTGCTTGTGACCTCTGTCTGTCAAATGAATAAATAAAATATTTGAAAAACCCACAAAAATTTATCTGTAAAGATGTTATCTCGGGTTGATAGCGTACATAATGGACTCATTATGTATGTGTGACTTCGTGTAATTTGATAGAGTAAACGTCTTTCCTCCGTGGAAAGATGGACTTATGAGGGACTTGAGACCTGCTAACCTCCACGGCAATCAGAAGAAAGAGGTGTTTATTTTCTTTAACCATCTTGCACGTGATCTAGTCCAATGTCCTCTCTGTCCTCAAGTCCCGGGCACATGACCTGTGACGAGCGAAGCAACCGTCACTATCACTTCTAGCAAAGTGCACCATGTGTCCCGCAGGGTCCACTAGACCCACCAGCAGGTGCTGACAGGGAAGCACATCGAGTGAGCAAAGCAATGAAACTCCCCGTCCCAGAGCCAGGGTGGGTTCGAGACACCGCAGGCGCCGCCGGGCTTAGAGTAAAGATGAGAAAATCCCTTCTCTGCACTCCCGAGGAGCCTGGGGTTTCTCAGAGTTGGAGAAGCAGGTAGGGGACAGGGCCTGGGGCTGGGAAGACGTGACGGAGGGAGCGCAGAGAGTGCAGGACCGCGATGGAGCAAAGTGTGTCTCCCACAGAACAATGCCCTGTTCACAGTAGATGTTTCATTTCTTTTTTTCCTTAAGATTTTACTCATTTATTGGTCGGAGAGAGAGAACAAGCAGGGAGAGTAGCAGACGGAGGGGGAGGCAGGCTCCACGCGCAGCAGAGGGCCTGTCATGGGGCTCGATCCCAGGCCTCTCGAGATCGTGACCCGAGCCGAAGGCAGAGGCTTAACCGACGGAGGCACCGAGGCATCCCTAGATGTTTCATTTCTTTTTTTTTTTTTTTATTTGACAGAGAGAGAGATCACAAGTAGACAGAGAGGCAGGCAGAGAGAGAGAGAGAGAGAGGGAAGCAGGCTCGCTGCTGAGCAGAGAGCCGGATGCGGGACTCGATCCCAGGACCCTGAGATCATGACCTGAGCCGAAGGCAGCGGCTTAACCCACTGAGCCACCCAGGCGCCCCGATGTTTCATTTCTTAATCAGTCGGTGGACTAAATGGACACGGAGCAGGCCAGTACAGAAAGCTCAGCGTTTTGGGTCTGTCTCTGTAATACAGCAGTACGTTCGACAACACAGTTAGACGCCAGCTCACCGACCGTGAAATTAGCGGAGACGTGAGGACGACCCATCCTTGCTCTGAGAGCCCCGTAAACTTTCCAGCGAGCACTCTGGCAAAACAGCCTTCCGACTCCCCCATCGCCCCATTCTCTCCGGGGAATTAGCGCAGCGAAATAACCGGCTGGCAAACAAATTTACCTATAAACATGTCAGGCTGATAGCGCCGTAAAACCAGGAGAAAAGAAAAACAACACGCAGGTGCGCCTGGGTGGCTCAGTCTGTTAAGCGTCTGCCTTCCGTTCAGGTCATGATCTTGGGGTCCTGGATCGAGCGCTGGGGTGGGCTCCCTGCTCCGGGGGAGGGGGGGTGCTGCTCACTCTGCCCCTCCCCCAGCTTGTTCTCTCTCTCTCTCTCCCAAGTAAATAAATAAATACCCTTTTTTCCCCCAAAGAAAAACTATGTATAGTTCACAAAGAAGTCGTGGTTAGGCTGGACACAGTGCATTTAAACACTGGGATGTTTGACATAAAAATTCTGAATTTCTGATTCTTCTAAAAACTGGTGTATCTGGTGACTCTAGGCCCACATTCCTAGAGGGCAGCCGCCGGCTGGGACTGAGAGATGACACTTGGAGAGGACACGTCCTCTGTCACAACATGAAAAGCATACCTCTGCTTCTTATCAGGCTACATCCAGCCCGCTTATTTTGTCTGTTTGTTTTTTAGAGAAGGGGAGGGACAGAGAAATAAGCGGGAAGGCTTGTAACCCAATGTGACAAAAAGCTCTTTCTGGGTGCTAGGCTTATGGGTAATTCTTATTCTATGCTCCCGAGTTCTGAACAATAACTTCTACTGTTTGGTAATCAGAATAAAAGATTTTTTTTAAAAGAAGTGGTTGCAAAGAAGGGTTAGCGAGCCCCCACCTCTCACTCTAGGTCTGGGTGGACAGCTGAGACTACGCCCCTACACGTGTCCCCTCCTGGCCACGGCTTCCCACGAGGCCTCTGGAACGCACAAGGCCTAAAGCTCTAGAAGGTTCCCGGGTCGTCTGGGCCAGAGACATCCATGCGGCCAGCGACTGCTTTCTGATTCGCGTTTGCCGTGTCCCCCGCAGAGCCTGGAGAGTCTGGTGGCCCAGAACACCACCGGCCCCGTCTTCTATCCGAGGCTCTACCACCTGATGGCCTACGTGTGCATCCTTATGGGGGACGGGCAGAACTGTGACCTGTTCCTGAACACGGCCCTGCAGCTGTCGGAGACGCAGGGGAACGTGCTGGAGAATTGTTGGCTGAACATGAGCAAAGTAGGTGTGGCCGCCCGCGAGCTGGGATGGGGATGCCCGTCCTCTTCGGGCCCCGAGCTCGCGACGGGTCCGGCTTCCTAGGTCCGGAGACGTTCCCGGACCAGCTGCAAGTGGTGGGGCCGGGGCGCGTCCCCGTCCTCCCCTCGGGGCCCGCTTCCATCCCTCGCCTTCCACGGCCCTCGCTGCGTCCCCATCCTGCCACCAGGCCTGTCCCTCCTCCCGGGGCACGTGAGCGCCTGCCGGGCCTGAGCCCCCCACAGCGCCCCCCGTGGCCTCCCCGGGCTCGTTGCGCGCGAGCGGCCGGGCCGGGTCGGCGTCCGTCCACGGGCGCGCGGGGCTCCGGAGGCTCGAGGGCCCGGACCCCGCCAGAGCCCGGCCGCGGCCGCACACGGTGACCCCGCCTCACCCGCAGGAGCGCTGGTACTCGAGCTCGGAGCACACGGACGACCGCTGGCCGCAGACCGTCGCGCGCCTCCCGCCCTGGGAGAAGGTGGCGGCCGGCGCGGCCAGCGCGCAGGACGTGCAGAACAACAAGTTCCTCATGAGGGTCAACATCCTGGACAACCCGTTCTAGCCCCGCGGACCGCAGCTCCGGCCGGATGCCAGGACCCGGTTCATCGCTTCTCTGCGGCCGGGGTGGTGGGAGGGTCAGCAGGGCCCACGGGGTCACGCCCTGCCCACCTCGCCCAACCGCCTCTCGTCCTCGGCTCGACTGGCTCACTTGGGCCCGCGCGGCGGGGCAGGGACAGACAGGCTCCGGGTGAACCCATTAAAGCGACGGTTACTCACGCGCCCGGGTGTCCGTCTTTCGTGCGCGCCGCAGCCGCTCTTGGGGGAAACAGGTTTCGCTGCGGTTGAAACGCCCGCAGCTCCGAGGTGGGCACAGGTGCAGCTCCCAGTTCGCTTGCTCGACTTAGGAAAGTGACAGCGCTCCAGGCGCTGGGGGTTCTGGGGGTGAAGCCACTGCCTTCGGCTCAGGTCATGATCTCAGGGTCCTGGGATCGAGTCCCGCATCGGGCTCTCTGCTCAGCGGGGAGCCTGCTTCCCCCTCTCTCTCTGCCTCTGCCTACTGATGATCTCTGTCAAATAGAATCTTAAAAAGAAAAAAAAAAAGGAAAGTGGTAGCACCAGCTGCGTGTCCCAGACGCTGGGAGCCTCCTGCAGACAGTCTCTCTCCTTGTTGGCAGACAGAACAGTTGTTTTGTTTAAGCTTTTCGTAGACAGCGAGCGAGAGCACAAGCAGGGCCGAGCGAGAGCACGGCATCGGGGACCCTGACCTGAGCCCGGCGCAGCCCCAGGGAGCCGCAGACAGCACTGCCCTCGGCGGCATTTCGTGCCCCTGCGTGTGTGGGACCCATGCGGACTCAGCCCGCCGCTGCACGGCACAGCCCCTGTGCTGGGTCATCCCGTGCGCCCCGGTGGCCATCACAAGCAGGTGCCCCAGGATTTCCACTCGTGGGTTCCAGCCGTCTTTTGATCAGGAGCAGGTTCTCCTGGGGAGCCTCGACCTGCCCTGCTGGAACGCGTGCCTGGATTTCTCCCGGTGACTTCCGCGGCAGGGCCCCAGGCCGGCGTTTCTTTCCCAGGCCGGTATCCCACTGTCCTGCCAAGTGAAGGTGTATTTTTCATCCTGGGGGCACAACTGTGCTGCACAGAGGCCTGGGGGCCAGGGGTGGCGGGAAGACGAGCAGCCTGGGAAATTACAGGGCTGTGCGCCAGCCTCTGCACACACAAGCTTTATTCCCGTGGCTCGTCACCGAACCTCCCTGTCTCAGCGCACGTGTGAGGCTCGCAGGTGACAGAGGGGAAAGGGCTGGAAAAGACGACGTGCCGTCCAAGTAAAGAAAGTCATTCTTTGACAAGGACTGCTTTTAAGATCAACACATCCAGCGGTAACTTGCCTGGGACGATCGTCCCCTTCAAGCCTGGAAGCGGGCGACTTGTCTCACGGTGCTACATAAAAACGACTTGTTTTCTTACTGCCTTCGTTATTTCGTACATCGTCTTATTCACTCACTCACTCACTCCTCCGACTAACACGTCTGGACGAATCCCAATGTACCAGGAACTGATTACGGAGGGGACGCTGAGACACACAGACATAAAGGGCTGATCCTTGACCTCGACAAGCTCATGAAGCCATTAGAGGAAGCGGCCACCAGTGAACCCCGCTGTTGGCAGGGTAAGAGTCGAGGGTGGGGAGCAGCGCCCGCAAAAGCCATCTCAGAAGCCTTCGCTGAACTGCCTCAGAAACAAGTCCCTTTGGCTCCGTCGTGTCTTCGTGGAGCAGGTGGAGGGCAGGTCCGGTGCGGATGGGTGGGCCTGGGGGACGGCCTCGGCATGAGCCCCTCTGGGCGGGCAGACGCTCCGGAGGCTGCGCTGTCCTGGAGGGAGCGAGGCCCTCCTCCCTAGCCCCCCCCCCGGCAAAGCGAAGACGGGCAAGGCTGGAAGGTGGACGTGGTGGACGGAGGAGGCAGGGGTTCTTGGAAGTGCAGCCCCCTGACTCCCACCCAGAGGAGAGCGCCTCAGGCCGTACAGGAACCCTGCACCTGGCTTCCGGCCCCCAGCGCGCCTCAAACCAGTCATGTGACCTTCACTTTCCCCACATCCAGAATGCGCACACCGGGAGGCCGTCCTGGCCTGCTTCCTGCCGGGCTGCGAGCCGCCTCCCACCCACAGGACGGGCGTGGACGTCCCCTCTCTGGCCAGCAGATGGCAGCGCCGCCTCCCACTGTGGCCGCTGTCGCCGCGACACAAGTTCTGGTCCTGCTCCCAGCTCGGCATCCCAAGACCCTCCGAGGGTCCACTTCACGTCCACAGCGCTGGCCCGGCCGCCCCCACCCCGCCCTGCAACGTCGCGGGAGGGGCGCATCCGGCCGAGAGCTCCCTGGAGAAGGCGCCTAACCCATGAAGCGCTAACCCACGAGGAGCCCAGGGAATGGAGAAGACAGGACACACGCTTCTTTCTCTACATGAGCCTTTGACCCCGTCCCCTCTGCAGGTCCCTGGAGGCGGGGGGGCTCTGTCCTCATTCTCCACCGCCAGGCCGGGGGCCAGGGGCTGGCGCGGGAAGTGGGCGGGAAGAGCTCGCAGACCAGGGGGGTGCTCGCGTTTCCACGTGCTCGTCCTGGGTTCGCGCTCGCAGGCCCCCGAGAGGTTGGGACCCACCGTGTACTGAGCAGTGAACCGTGTGGACCCTGATGGAGGTGAGCCAAGACGACCCGCGCGGGCTGGGGGGGCTGGGCCCGTGCGGAGCCGCGAGGACAGGCCCGTGAGGGCCCGTCTGCCTGGTGGTTACTGACGCGTGGGTCCGGGACGTCGCTGAACAGGATCCCTGCCCGGCCAGGCGCCAGCTTTTGTCCTTGGGCAGGCTGACCTCTTCGTGGGCAGTTCCCTTGTGGTTTTTGTTTTTTAAGATTTTATTTATTTATTTGACAGACAGAGATCACAAGTAGGCAGAGAGGCAGGCAGAGAGAGGAGGAAGCAGGCTCCCCGCTGAGCAGAGAGCCCAATGCGGGGCTCGATCCCAGGACCCTGAGATCATGACCTGAGCCGAAGGCAGAGGCTTTAACCCACTGAGCCACCCAGGCGCCCCAGTTCTCGTGTGTTAAAACGGGGATGGTAATACTGGCCGCCTTTACAGGCTGACGGGAGTTAATTCAGGGGAGCTCCCTGCAGAGGGAACAAACAGGCAGTTAAAACACAGGATTTGGGGGAGAACCACACAGGGCTTGTGGGAGGACAAAATGGAGAGGCGCGCACCCTAACATGGTTTACACGTTTCTGGGAAGCTTCCTGGAGGAGAGGGGCCTCGGCGGGGGAAGACTTGCCAGGCTGGGATAAGGTATTCAGGGCTGGGGGTGTCGTGGTTGCGGAAGCCACAGGGGCCTGGGCCTCCCACAGGGTCTGAACTGAGCAGGGCCGGGTGCCACGAGGATGCAGGAGGCCGGTGGGACCGATGTCGCTCAAGGCCCCATGGACCGGGCAGCTGAGGGGCTGCGAGGCGGTGACTTCCCTGAGGAAGTGCGTGCGGCCGTGTTTTGTTCCAGAAACTCCCCCTTCGCGGAGCGCAGGGTGGAAGCGGCCGCACGGAGACTAGGAGACGGCGGTGCAGGCCTGGAGCCAGCGTGGCCGCCGCAGAGGGAGGAGGGAGACAAGGCAGCGCCCTCTGAGACTGGGAAACAGCGCGTTCACGCCGGAGGCCTGGGACTGGCGACATTTCGAGCACTTGGTCTTCCAGAACCTGCGGAACGGACTGTTCCATCACCCCCTGTCGCCTGGGCCACGGCCCCGGGGCCCTCAGGACGCCCGCCGGGGAGCCGCCGCCCCTCTCCGGCCTGCCACTGCTCTTCTCGCGCCTTCTCTCTCCGGCCGCGCCCGTCGCTGTTCCCATCCCCCGCCCTCCCCAGACCCTCCTGGCCACCTTCACGCCCACCGCTCTGCACGACCCGGCTGGTCGGTGACGGACGTCCCCGACAGCCACGCAACAGATCCCCAACCGCCACCCCACTAACGGGCAGGGCGCGCTCGCTCCCCGCGAGTCCCCACTCGCTGCGGCTCTGCTAAAGCCCTTGGCCTTCGGGATGGCCGTCCGGTTTCTGGCCGGGACTGCACGGCTGTCAGGGCCCGCTCCCTGCCGAATCCGACGTGGCCATCCCGTTGGCCACTCCCCCAGCCCGAGGCTCTGGGCTGTCCCCTCCGACTGTTACAGCCTCCGCCGGCCGTGGGGGGCAGCACTGACCGAAAGGCCGAGGCGTGGTCTGCCCGGGGCTGTCCCACCGAACTGCCTGTGCTGAGGGATGGCTGCGGTCCCCGCACGTCCCGCACTCTCCACCTGCAGCTGCCGGCACCTTCGATGTGGTCACTACGACCGAGGGTGTGAACTGTAAATTCTGTTTCATTTCTCGTAATTTTAATGTCAGGGGTTGCACGTGGCCACTGGCGACCATCCAGGGCCCCGCACTATATATATAAATGTATATACCTTGGGGTCCCAGGATCTGAGTCCCTGCTCAGCCTGCTGCCTCCCTTGCTTTCGTACTGTCTCTGACAAATAAATTACTTACACAAAAAGATGTATTTCTCCAACTAGCGGGATTCCAGACGCCAAACCAGGGCTTGACAACAGCTCTGACGTTCGTCCCGTGCCAGGTCACACCCTGACTAGGCTGCTTTATACTTCTACCCTCCTTCCTACCCGCCCTTGGCCTCCAGGGGAAGGGACTGCATTTTGCAACGACTCGAACACACGCCTGTGGATGGGGAGGAGACGGCGGCGCACAAGGGAACCCTGGGAAAACCCAGAATGAACTGAAACGGATGAAATGTACACGAGGCACCCGAATCTCTCATCTTCCTCACGGTATCAGCCCAGGTATTTCCAGCCAGGTGTGGGCGCACCTGCTTCCCTCCCTCACTTGGCCAGCATTAGGTCATTACTCAGCCTCCTCTCCGCACCCCTGCGTGTCCTGAGGTGTCCATGTCCGAGGGGTTCAGGCTGTGCCCCCTACACGTGCTCCTTTCTCGGGGTGCAATGCTGTTCCACAGGCTTGACCCTGGAGCTCGGCCTGGCTCCCTGGGTGGAGGGACTCTGCGCGGTGTGGCCCTTGCTGGCCACCAGCACCTACTTGGCCCACAGATATTTTACATTCTTTGGGACCAAAGTGCCCGGGAAACTTTTCAGAAACTCGTCTCCCTCTGGCAGAGCAACTACCTTCAGGAAAGGCTTCTGGGTAGAAAAGTCCAGGCCTTTCACTCCGATAGAAACGTCCAGACGTGTTAGAAACAAAGTCTCTGGGGTTCCGTGGGGCCCGCGAGAGCAAGGGCTTCTTTGCTCTCCGCTCCACACTCCTCTGGGTCTCTTGTACATGTTGAGAGATTCCCTACACAATGAAGTAAACATGTATGTTTCTTTTATCGAGCGGAAAGACACTGTTGTTAAAAAACAAAAACAAAAAAAAAAAACAAAACAAAACCCTAAGCATGAACGAGAATGGATCCAGAGTCAAAGTCCAGTGTCCTCGGAGTCTGTGGCAGGGGAAGTCAAACCTCAGGCCCTCAGCCGGCTGCCGGGGCTGGGCCCTGTCCCCCACTCCCCCAGCAGAGTGGCGATCTGGGCACAGGAGCGTGTCCGCCACGCAGCACCCGAGGGCAGGGCTCCGAAGCAGATGTAGGGATGTTCAACCCACCAGACTTCCTTGTCCCAATAGTGAACGTGAAAAAAGAAAGAAAAGAACCAGCCCTTCCTCTTCATGCTCGGGAGCCCTGCAGGCTGGGGCCACGAGGCTCCCCGCAAAGGAATGGACAGATGCCCCAACCCGAGCCTGAGCCAGGAAGGGACAATGGTCCCACATCCTGTCTGCAGGGGCAAAGGGAAGCTGGAAGCAGCAGCTCCTTGGGGACTCTGCGGGCTTGAAAGGCTTGCGTTTCCGTCCTTGTGAGCACAGCCAGGTCCCGCAGGTGCGGGGGCCGCCACTGGCCTTCGCCCCCGCCCCCGTTGTTCTTACAGTCCAGTCCGTGGTCCTCCCGCCAGCCGTGGGGCCTTTAGAAGGATGTGAAGGGGACAGGGAGCCTGAAGGGACCTAGAAGGCCACCACCATCGACCCCTCCGACTCCCTTCCCAAGATGGCTTGTCTCACCCCGTGCCGCTGCCCCGGGATGCAAATTCTTTGGTCACCTTTTCTCTTCACTAGTTCACGAGAGCAAGTGACATTTACAGGACCACTTGGGTCGACGGAAACAAGACAATGAGAACACAAGCCGGGAAGTCAGAAGTGGTTTCAAATGTGGTGCATGGACCCGAGAGCAGGCCCCCTGGGTGTTACCGGCTGAGGGCCTGGTGCTTTCCCTGCTTGCACAGAAGCTGCTCCGAACCGTGCCAAGGGAAGAGAACAAACCGCAGAGTCCTGGGGTCCCGTCTTTGTCTCTGACACAGGCACGACGTCACTGGAGCCGTGTTTGGATGAGTCCTGATCCGAAGAAACCGTTTGTAAAATGCCATTTTTGAGACAAGGGGAAATCTGAATATGAACTAGGTTTTAGATGATTATCAAGGAATTCTTGTCATTATTTTTAAAGACTGATTTTTTTTTTTTTTTTGAGAGTGAGCGAGAGAGAGAACACAAGCAGGGGCCCAGGGAGAGGGGCACACAGGCTCCCGGCTGAGCAGAGAGCCCCACGTGGGGCTCGATCCCAGGACGCTGGGATCATGACCTGAGCCGAAAGCAGACGCCTAACCGACTGAGCCACCCAAGTGCTCCTATAGTCAAGGAATTATTTGTTTAAATGTGTTTTTTAAATTTTAATTCAATTAACTAACATACAATGTATCACTGGTTTCAGAAGTACAGGCTGGTGATTCATCAGTCGTACACAATCGCAACACGTGCCCTTCTTAGTGTCCATCCCCCAGTCCCGCCCTCCCCCGCCAGCAAACCTGCTTGTTTCCTATGATTAAGAGTCTCTTATGGTTTGTCTCCTGGTTTCATCCGGTTTGATTTTTTTCTTCTCTTCCCCCATGATCCTGTCTTGTTTTTCAACTTCCTCGTCTCAGTGAGATCATACATTTGTCTTTCTCCAGGTAACTGACTTCTCTCTAGTTGCAAATGGCGAGATTTCTTTTTTTTTTTTTAACGTGTGGTTTTCCTTACACGTTTCTGTTAGGAGTGCCTGGGGTGCTTTGTGAGTGGGCATCAGGGCTCTTGGTGCCTGCTAAGGTCTTGATCTCTGGGTCATGGGATCAAGCCTGCGTCTGGCTCAGAGCTGCTCTTCTAACCCTCCCCCTGCACTCGCTCGCTCTTAAATGAATTAAAAAAAAGTTTGTTAAATGTAATGACATTACGGTTATGTAACAAAATTTACGTATTTTTAAATTTGACCGAAGAACATCGGGTACACTGACATGTTTTGGGATTTGTTTTCAAGTAATTCAGAAAAGAGGAAGGAGGAGAAAGGGGCGGGTGAGGCGGCCACTGAGGCGGACGTGTGGACGTGGGTTTTACCCTCCTCTCGTGCTAGTCTGAAATCCTTCACAGGAAACTTGAAGATACAGGGAGGACGTGTGTGGGAAGCTGTCACAGAGGCAGAGGTCAGTGCCTCGTCTCGCCTCCACCAGCGACAAGTGCCGCTTTCCTCCCTCCGCTGTCCCAGGCACTCAGGAGGATTAAGTCATCGGCTCCTAACCCCAACCTGGCCAGCACCGCAGTCACCCAGAAGGATGCGGAGGGAGCCTCGAGGGGCAGGGGAAGAGAGAATCTGAGGTTTCCATGTAAATACTGCCAGGCCCACCCGCCTGGGGCTGCGGCCGCCCCAGAGATCACGAGTGTGTATTTGGCTGGCGTGCTCCCCGTGCAGCCTGGAAACCAGAGCCCCCGTGGGAGAAACTCCCCCGACCCAGTTCCCGGTCCTCCTCTGTGTGCTGAAGGAGGGTCTCTCTCGGCGCCGCATCCCGTGATCGCCGTGTTCCGGTGAGAGCCTGTCCCACGGGCCGTCCTGAGCTCCGACCCTCTCCACGCAGGAGAGCGTGAAGGCCAGCCAGCAGCCTGCGCATCTGCGGTAATTTTAGCAAGTTAATAAATTCCTAGAAAACATCATGGCTTATAAGACATTACAGCGGTTTTGTTTGTTTTTTAGAGATTTTATTTATTTATATGACAGAGCACAAACAGACAGAGGCAGGCGGAGAGGAGGAAGCAGGCTCCCCGCAGAGCAGAGAGCCTGATGCGGGACTCGACCCCAGGACCCTGGGATCACAACCTGAGCCGAAGGCAGCGGCCCAACAACTGAGCCAGGCGCCCTCATCACCTGTGACACACTCTCAACAGACTGTCCCACATTTGTCATCCAGACTGAGTGTGGCCCCTGGTCCCTGTGTCTGTACGACACGGCCCTCACGTCAGCCCCACCGACCTCAGGCAAGGTCTACACCGCAAGCGTGACACACTTTCTCCAAGGGGAGTGAAGACTCGTCCAGCCGGCGTGTGCGCCGTGCGACGCGGAGTGAAGTGCGAGGGCCGGGCCCACAGCGAGCGCTCGGCGGGTGCTGCCTGGCGCTGTCAGGCCCCGTCACGCCTCGTCTGTGGCAAGGGCCTGGAGCCTGGCTTGTTCATTTTAGCTTCCGGTGCCCGGCACAGCCCCTGGGGCAGGCCCATTCTCACTCTAGTATACGTGCTGCCGAAGCGAGCACAGAATTTAGAACCATTCTCGTTCTAAACGTGCCGAAGGCATCGCGTCCGCCCTCCCGCCCGTCGGCGCTCGCCGAGCCCCGCTCAGTGCCAGGTACTGGTCTGCGCCCTGGAGATGGAGCCGCGAGCCGTGCTCTGGGGCTCGTGCTCCCACAGCAGCGGAGCCGGCCGAGGGGGTGGGGCGGCTGTTCTACGCGCGGCCGAGGGTCTCTCTGAGGGGAGCGGACGCTGACCGGAGGAGGGGGAGCCACCAAGACAGGCGCCCGGTGCAAGCGCCAGGCCCAGGGGCCGGCAGGTGCACAGGCCTGAAGCCGGCTGCTGGCGCTCCTGAAGAGTGAGGAGCCCAGTGCGGCCCGAGGGGCACGAATGAAAAGGCTTCCATCCCTCTTTCTACTGGGTAAGAAGGAACGCATGACACGATTCAGTAATTGAAAAAGGTGTATTAAAATGTCACAAAAGTACAACGATCTGAAGAAGGAAAAAACAGAAAATAATAATGAACCCGATGGGTCTTCCCGAGCTGGACACATTTCCCTGAAAACCCAGAGGTTTGGGATTTCCATCGCTTACGAAATGCCTTCTGGGCGGCCCCTGATCGCATGGAATGTTAGAAGGCACGGGGAGGGCGGCTCTGCCAGCCGAGAGCAACCCGACCGCTGCCGTCTGTGGCAGGCACAGGCACACGGCGACACGAGAGGAAGGCCTAGGAGGCGCCTGCTGCCAGGGCCAGGGGTCTGGTTGGGTGGCAAGGGGGCCGGGGGCCGGCGGCTGTTGCTAGAGCCGGTGCCGAGCTCTCACTTTTAATCGGCTCCACGTACTGGGGGAAGGAGGGGGTGGAGTAAAATCGAAAAAAGAAAAACCGCCCAAACCCCCACCCCAAACTCCAGAACGGTGACAGAGAAGGGAAGCCGGAGTAGAAGTGCTAATAACCCGACCCACTGATGCACCGAAGTCTGACCATCTGCAGCCTCTTGAGACACCGGGAAGCCACCGCAGAGCTGTGAATGATGCACCTCTCGCCGGAGTCACGCCGGAAGCTTTTCCAAAGAGGATCGTCTCGCCACAGCTCCGGGTGCCGCAGACTGGCTTTGTAATGACCCCGTGTGTGCCTACTTAGAAGGAAAGGAAACTCCCCTCCTTCAGCTGGACGGAGACCCTTACTCAAGCAGGAAGGACCTGGGCAAGGTGTTAAGTGGTGCTTCTTACTCTCCAGACGGCACCCACTCCCAAGCAAGGCCTGGGCTGCCTACGTCCATGTGTTTATGGCATTGACCTGAAAGCACCTGGGCAGTGGTGGCCTCAGCATTTCCCCTTTGCTGGCCTCGCTGTGCCAGACCCACAAACTGACAGGGTTAGGGTGTCACATGAAAGCCGGTCTCACAACATACACACCGAAAACCGCCCTGTATTCTAGAGAGGAAAACACCAACAAAGACTTCTCAGGCTGTGTCCGAGGGGCACGTGAGTCGAGGTTTTCCAACTTCTACAGCCCAACAGGGGTGCCGACATGGGTCACAGTGTCTCCGCTCTCCAACCACGATAAACGCTAAGACTGGCTAAGCCCTTAGACCACAGGGCCACGTCTACTGGAACACTAAGGATAGGCTACCGTCTCCACGAAGGCAAACCACGTGTAAATGACAGCAACAGGAATGTTTCGGACTTTTCCCAACTGTGCATGACCCCGGAAGACGGCACAGAACAGCAAGGCAGTTCATATATACGTAGAATCATCTTTCCGTCAGGCAGCATGGGCTCCCCGAATCAGAGTCAACAGAATGTTTATACAGGTCCTTTATACAATCTCCTCCTCCTCCCGTGAACAAACATGTGCTTGTCCTCGTCCAGCTCTCCCAGGCCACATGGGGTCATGGGCTACATTTTCTGCACAAGTGTCCCGTTTCAATTATTTCTTGCTTAGGATATGTTCTGGGTCTTCTCTTAATTTTTCCGGATGTCCGCATACACCACAGACTCTGACTTGTTAATCTTGTCACTGTGATGTCCGCCAGAGTGGTCTAACTGCGCATATATGACTGGGCCCTGGAGGAGAGAAGGACAATTAGGGTCTGGGGAAACCAGGGTCCCTCCGGGGGCAGGTGCAGAAGCAGTCACTCAAGAGTGGCATCAGGGCTTCCAGGGCCGTGGGTTCCTTCTTTTGGGAGTCTTTGAGGAGACCTCTTAGGAACAGCGTGTCCAGGGCAGACCCTAAAACAAGGCTGGGGACTGTTAAAGCTGGTGCCCGGGGGCACGTCACCTTACGCCATCCACTTCTGTATCTGTTTGGGGTTTTCTATACAGCAGAATGTTCCTCCTCAGAATTACCCTTACCTCAATACCTGCCACAGAATTCCTCAGCCCTTGGACCTGGGGCCCGAGTTTTAAGGACTAAGATGGGCACCTCTCCCAACCTGCGACGCCCTGAAATCACGAGCCTCAGGTTAATGCCAGTAAGAAACCAGCATCCTGGGTATCACTCAAAGATATGCCCAGTCTGAACCGGTCACTTTGTACAAACAGGTGCTTAAAAACATTTCAAATACTCTCTCACGTGCCTCCTTAGAGTATAACACTTTCGGTCTGATCCTGTCATAACTAGTAAAGGTATTGCTTCGTTGATATCTAAGACCACGTAACTATTTTTCCTGCTTTAAAATAAAAAACCAATAGGCAATGACTGAAGCAATGTGAAGAAATCTGGGTGGACTAGTGGAGAAGTCCTCCCTTTGGCCTCAGCGTGAGGAGGGGCTCCACCAGGCAGGGCAGCCAGGGAAGGCGGGGGGCGGAGGGGTGGCGCAGAGCGGGACACGGGGAGTCCCTCTGGCTCCGGGGGAGGATGTCGAGCAGAGGCCGGAGTCTGAAACACCAGACGGTGCCTGCACTTCACAACCCCTTATCATCCCTCCCCTCCGACCTAGAGGTTCTTTAGTTACAAACAACAATAACACAATAGCCCTGACTGCAAAAGACAAGTTCAATATAACCCGACGTCAGCTCTTCTCCCAATCCAGGAAACTCTCCTGGGAAGTCCAATATTGTGCTTTAACTTTCACCTCTGGAATCCTCAGCTCGGTGGCCAGACGCCTGCAGTTTCAACCGAACAAGGGTACGCCCACCTAGGAGCCCCCGAGCCTGCCTCCTCTAATGTGCCCCGGGGGCTCCCGAGGAGTGCAGGCCTCCAAGTGCTCCAGAAGGGACACGTCAGCCGTCGGGGCTGCACCACGTGCGCCTGCAGTGGAAAGCGGATCACAGAGCAACACCCCGGGGCCGCCTCTCAGGCCCACAGCCTGTCCCTGAACAGACCGCGGCCAAGACCACTGCGGACGGTCCAGTTGACTGCAGGTGTGTGGGTGAGCCCGCGGACACGGCTGCACTCTCCCGGCCAGGCCTGCCCGACCGACCTACAGAACTGGGAGCCGAATGAACACGGTGACTGCTTGAAGCCACAGTGTTCTGGGGTTTTGGGGTGGTCTGTTGCACGGCAACAGGCCACTGGTCCACCAGGCGAGTGGAAAAGAAAGAGAAAAGAGAAAACAAAGACGAGAAAGGACACAGAACAAGCTGAGAATCAGTCAGTAAATGTTGAAAAACCAGAAAGGTCTCTCATGTGAGACAGTGTTGTCTTTCCTGGCAAGAGGACACTTTGTCCAAAGCCACTGGGAAACACTGAAAGATACAAGGAATCCCCTCCTGTTGGTGGATTTGTGTTTTGTTTTTTTCCTTCAACTGCTCACCAACATGCCCTGTCCTCACTCCCCTCCCTCCTAGAATGGGCTCCCGAGGTCGGGGAGCTTGTGAGTTCAGTGCCCGGGGCAGGACTGGCAGACCCAGGAGCGCCGGCGAGAGGGCAGATGATGCAACGGGCCCAGAGGAACGTGGGATGTGGTCAAGCTCAGGCACGTGCTGACAGATCGAGCTCAGTCCAGAAGAGCTCTCGGAAGCCAGTCCGGAAGGTCCTCTGGAAGCGGAAGGCAGCCTGGGTCCCTGCGGAACACGGACGTCCCAGGGAGCGAAGATGGAAGCGGAGGTGACTCGGCGGCCCCGAAGTCACTTCCGGGTGTTCGAGAATCAAGACAACGCCAGCAAGGACGCCTGTGCTGACCTGGCTGTCTTCACCGCACACCTCGGCACTCACTGCCTCCAGCCTCCCCTTCCCTCTGCGGGCTGCGGCACCACAGAGAATTACAACAATCGCGTAAGAAGTTGCTCTGGATACATTTTCCCCGACTAATTACTACACAAATCGTCCTGAACTAGACGATGTTCCAAGAAACACACTGCTTGACTCAAGGCTCTCCTTTTAGCGCCGCTAGGAGATAAATTACTCCCGAGTTCCACGTGGATGAAAGTGTTCCCGTACGAAGACACGGTGAGCAGGTGGGGGGGGTTCGCGGCGAAAGGGTTGCCCCACATGCGCGTTAATCGCACGACGTGAGCCACCGTGTTCTGTCCTGCCGTCCGCTGGCCGCCGTCTCTGCGGCCTTCCTGGTCTCAGTCACGCCGACCCCTCCGCACAGGCACCACCGGAAGGCCTGCCGCCGCCACACGCCCAGCGACCGCTCACAAAACAGCCCTTTCAGCATTTACGTCCTGCCAGAAGTTGGTGTGACACACAGCCACGTGTTAGGACTCTGAGATCCACGGGCTCGAGTGTGTACACGGACTTGACAAGCACCGGACAGGCCGGAGGAAACACGCCGCTGCCTCTAAGCCAGAGAGATCTGGACGGACCCGCAGCTCGGCCTCCCAGCAACCGAGCAAGCTTCCCTCTGTGCACGCGCAACGTGGGGCACGGATCGAGCCTCGCAGGGCCGCGCCCAGCACCAGCTGACCTGATGCCCGCCCACCTCGAAGGCTGCCGCGTCCCCATGCCCCGGCCGCGGGGCATGAACCGGGTCACTGCGTCCCTGCGCCCGGCTGCAGGGTGCAAACTGGGTCTCCACGTCCCAGCTGCGGGGTACAAACTAGGTCACTGCGTCCCGGCGCCCCACCGATGCCTGCCTCCTGCACACGGAACATTAACCACCTCCAGCACGGGGTTCAGGAAAGATGCCCACAAAAATGATTTTCAACTCCACTTCCCAGAGGCAGCGTTTCACTTCTCGTCCCCGATGCCAGATACTCAGGCAGCGCCTGCCTCACGCCCTTCCCGACCAGGCCGGGCGCCCTACCCTGCATGCGCCCCTTGCCGTCCGCGCGCTCAGGTAAATGACCCGGACGGGAAGAGCCATCAGGCTGTGACCCACTCCCCGTGCGACTCAGAGAAGCTGGCGAACTTCTGGGGAAGGTTTTCCTCCACAACAGAAATCGCACGGGAGGCAATTCAGCTCCTCTCCACGGCAGCAACCACAGCAGCAACCACGGCAGCCGTCTGGAAGTTACGCGAAGGAGCCCAAGAACAAGACAATAGCAGAGACTGAAAGAGCACAGTGGGTCAGGGCGCCTGGGGTCTCAGTCTTTAAGCATCTGCCTTCGGCTCGGGTCATGATCCCGGGATCCCAGGATCGAGCCCCACCATCGGGCTCCCTGCTTCTCCCTCTCCCACTCCCCCTGCTTGTGTTCCCCCTCTCGCTGTGTCAGTCTCTGTCGAATAAATAAATAGGATCTTAAAAAAAAATATATGGTGGAAAGAACTATGCTGTTGATGACACTGTGGGGCCACTGAACTAAAGGACACAGAAGGACCTTCCTTGGGACCCCTTGTGAATCAATAAACCTCTCTTAAAGCTACTTTGACTCAAGCCTTCCAGTTATAACAAAAATGGTGACCAAAGCAAGACGAATGAAACAGCAAACTCAACGTCTTGGTTGGGTGTTACGTCTTGTCTTTGTAAATTTCCTCCTTAGGGCTCTCCTGCTACTTCTCTTCTGATAAAATAGCATGGACGTATTTATTCCTCCCAGTGTAATTACGAATGCTGCTAGGTTCTCGGATGGTGCCTGCAGGTAGGAAATGGAAGGTTTTGGTGATCAGGGAACATATCATGATAAAATCCCAGAAGAAAGTGCAAAGGGTTAGTCTGCACATATTCCTATCCACGCCCCCACTCCACCCGTCTGATCACCAGCGTGTGGGGCAGCCGCCTACCCCGCCCTTATAAAGCACAGAGCACCACAGGCCCTTATAACTAAAAAGAGAAAAATGAGAAGATCGACTTGCCCCAACCCATCATTTCAGAGATGAGGAACAGATGCTGAGATGAAATAATTCTCCCCCATTAACACCACCACGTGCTGGACCCAAGTCAGTGCCAGTCTGTAACACATCAGTAATTCTTTTTCTTTTTTAATATTTTATTTATTTGACAGAGAGAGACACAGCGAGAGAGGGAACACAAGCGGGGGGTAGGGGGGTGGGAGAGGGAGAAGCAGGCTTCCTGCTGACCAGGGAGCCCGATGCAGGGCTCGATCCCAGGACCCTGGGACCATGACCTGAACTGAAGCAGACACTTAGTGACTGAGCCCCTCAGGCGCCCCCAGATACCACTAACTCTTCACCTTGGAGTTCATCTAAATATGAAGATCTCCTCAAGGATGTTTGCTGGGGTATTCAAAAAACAAAAACTAAACAAACCTCCACCCCAAATATTCATTAGGATTAAAAAAAAAAAATTCAGGACATAAAAGAAAAGCCTAAAAATGATCCTAATAATCCAGGAGACGCTAAGGTTTTGGGGGACAGGGTCTGGGTGCCCATCATCCCTGGATCTCCCCGGCTTAGCCGATGCGGCCTGCACGGCAAGTACCCACGTACCTGTGGAAGTGCTCACACCGGAACATACAGATCAGATTCCTAAGAGAACCCGGACGTTTGGTTGCATTCAACTTATAAAAGATGATTAATCTGGGGCGCCTGGGTGGCTCAGGAGGTGAAGTGTCTGCTTTAGGCTCAGGTCGTGATCCCTGGGTCCTGGGATCAAGTCCTGCGTTGGGCTCCCTGCTCAATGGGGAGTCTGCTTCTCCCTCTCCAATCCCCCCTGCTTGTGCTCTGTCAAATAAATAAACAAAATCTTAAAAAAAAAAAAAGGTAATTAATCTCATAAATTCCCTAATGAGATGAACATCCCAGGTTTCCCTCAACTGTGAGGATCTTTGCAGCCTCCATCTGAGCAGGTTCTGGCAAAAACAACTTCCGTCAAACACGCCGATGCTCGGAGAGGCATCGCTCTGGAACCCGAAGATGGCACTTGAGTGACGGTGAATAAAAGCACATGCCAGGGGCACCCGGGGTTGGGGGGCGGGGGGGCACAAGGCTTGGTCGGTTGAGCATCACGTTTGATTTTGGGATTGTGAGATCAAGCCCTGTGTTGGGCTCCACGCTCAGTGGGGAGTCTGGCTGGAGACTCTCTCTCTGCCCCTCCCCCCTGCTCTCTCTCTCTCTAAAAGGAACAAATAAATCTCTAGGGGAAACAAGCACAGACTAGGATCACCTGTTAATGCTCTATGGCACTTGGGAACTTTATGGTGTGAAGGAAGCAAACATTTTTGCCTTCGGAGTACAGTCCCTGTTGTGAGTTGACATGGCCATGAGAACCAGCTCCAAACAAAACAAAAGCTAGAAGCGCAGTCTGCCAGGAAATCACACGATCTACGTCCAAGCCTGGCCCTAACCGGCAAAGGATGTGCAAGTTCCAGAAACAGGTGGGGCAGAAACTAGTTTGAACAAGTACAACTGCAAAATAAAAGGTACAGTGTGACTTGATAAAAATAAGTGAGTCAGACAAAAGGTACGCAGGTGCATGCCACCTGAACAGAAACCCTCATCTGCAGTCTGATGGGGACAGAAGAGGCCTTCAGGGCTCTGCCCTGGGCACAAAGGAAATCACCCAGGAATCAGCTGTGAGGAACGCCCAATTTTGCTCCCAAAGCTCGTCTGCTGTTACTTTGCAGATGCTGAAAAATGCCCATACAGGTCGACACCGTGGTTGGATTATTTCTCACCACCTTCGGCCTGGGCAGAACCCTGGGGGCTGACTCGCAGGAAGGGAGGCAGTCTCTGACTCAGGGGCAGCAGGCACGGGACGGGGAGGCAAGGGACCTCCAAACGGGGTGGGCAAGTCTGCTCCCAGAGCAAGGAGCCCTCGTCCCTCCTTCCTCTGCTCCGCTCCCAGCAGGGACTTCCTTCTGGAGAAAGTGATGAACCCAAGAAGAGAAGACCCCCAGCAGCGGATACTCAGAGGTCCCCCGGTGGAAGACAACCAGCACCTTATACCAACAGGGAAGCCCGTGAGCCAGGAAGCTCTGTCCCTACACAACAGCTTCGGATCAGATCTGCGCACTTGCACTATCAATGGGTAACCAGGGCTCACTAAGCGTTGGAGTAAAGCTTGTAACATCAAAGAAACGATAAGAGAAAAAGGTAACTGAAAAGAAACAGCAAAATCAAGTGACAGAAGAAAACATTTAAAAAATCACATAAAATATAGGAAAAAATGGTATGTGCAGAGAGAAGAAAATGCAATCATGAAAACAAGTACAGGATGTTATAACGAGAGAGTAAGAAATAGCTTTTGAAAATTATTAAGAAAGGGGCACCTGCGTGGCTCAGTCAGTTAAGTGTCTGCCTCCGGCTCGGTTCACGATCCCAGGGGCCTGGGAATGAGCCCTGAGGGAGCCTGCTTCTCCCTCTCCTTCTGCCCCTGTTCTCTCCCAAATAAGTAAATAAAATTTTTGAAATTCATACATACATACATGCATACTTAGAAAACTGCAAATAAAAAACAAGGCAAATACTGACTCCATGAAAAATGAAAAATTATAAAAGGAAGCAAATATATGTGGTACAATGGTGGGGAAAAAAAAGATACACACAACTCTCAAATATACCTAAATATAGTAACACAGCCACATCGGGAAGAGGCCTATGTGTATGTATGTGTACAGAATGTGTGGTAGGAAGAAAGACTGGGAGAAAAAGAAATGTATATTTTCATTTTCCATAGTATGGAGTCGGTACATAACATCTAAAACTGAAGAATCTAGAAGTAGTAATATAATAAAGTTGTTTAGAAACATGAAGATAAATACCAGAAGAAATAGTTAAAAGAATGGAAAGCAGTTGGCTATTATGTAATTTTTTTCCTTATTCTCTTCTCTTTCCTTCCCTTTTCTGACTCTAGTCAGATGTGGCCCATCTCCTCTAGTGAACCTTCCCTTCAAGCTTCATTTTGGGTAGTGTCTATTGCTGTCTTCGAGCTTTCTGATCTTTTTTTCTTTGGGTTATGCCATCCAATGCTGCTGCTGTTGTTCACGCCCCCACCCCCTGCACCATTTTGGTCTTTTTTATATGTGTCTCGTTATGTCAAGGTTTCCTTTACATCATTAAGGTTATTTCTAAGATTTTCATACTTGTTTAAAAGTCCTGGTTCTATGTCCATTGTCTGTCATTTCTCGCTTGGTTTCTATTGATTGGCTTTTCTCCTGGTTATGTTATTATCTTCCTGCTTCTCTGTATGTGTGGTAATTTTTGATTGGTGCTAGACATTGTAAACTTTGCATTGCTGGGTGCTGGATTTTGTTGTATTCTTGTACAGAGTGTTGGATTTTTGTTCTGGCATGCAGCTAAAATACTTTAGTCTGATTCTTTAAAGGCTTCCTCTGAAGCTTTGTTACGGTGAGCCCGAGGTGTCCACATGCTGGTGCTGCTCTAGCCCCACTACTAAGGCATGACCAGTTGTGAGGACCGCAACCAATGCTCTGTGTAACACCAGGTCTCCGCATTCTGGCCTTCAGGAACACAAACAGTTTCCGGCCCTGACTCGTATCATAAAACCTGCTGCTTTTCGAGTGGCTCTTTTTCTGACTGGAGGGTGTTTTCTCCCATGCATGCTAAAATCTCTACTCAGGAGAAGGCTCAAGGGAGTCCCACCACTGCACATTTCTTTCTCTGAGGTTTCTTCTTCTCTGGTACTTTGCTTCATAAATCCTAGACACCTTGGCCTCCCCAAACACTGACTTCTGCTCCTCAATTCACTGAGACAATTGAACTCTGTTTTGCTTCCCCTCCCAGCACTGCCGTCTGGGAACTGCCTCGAGGCAGTAAGCTCAGACAGTCACAGTCACAGGGCTCCTCTTATTTGTGTCCTTTCTCTCAGGGATCACAGGACCACACTGCGCTGTTTCATTTTCCAACGTCCAAACACCATTCTGGTTTTTATTTCCTTGTTTGTTTTGAACAGGCAAGCCATGCCCACAGCACTTAAAGCAGAAGAAAAAGTTTCCAAGCCTTCTTCAGATGTTACGCCCAACTCTCAAGCCTTTATTCATAACCCTATTCCCATCTGCAACCCAAATTAGTGAGCTGAGGTATCTGAGACATCGTATGTTCTCTGAGAGAGACAGACAGACTAGGAATTAGTCATGAGCCCTGATGCTATGATATGACAGAGAATGTGCTAGAACCTGAGTTCTAGGCCCAATTCTGTGAACCGCCGGGTGTGTGCTTTTAGGGAGTGACCATCACAGTGCCTCAGTAAAAGCTGTGGAATAAGAGCATGATGGGGTGCCTGGGTGGCTCAGTGCGTTAAGCGTCCGCCTTCGGCTTGGGTCATGATCTCAGGGTCCTGGGATCGAGACCCGCATCAGGCTCTCTGCTCAGTGGGGAGCCTGCTCCCCACCCCCCGCCTACTTGTGATCTCTCTCTCTGTTAAAGAAATTAAAAAAATCTTAATAAAAAAAAAAGAGCATGAGTATCACCCTCCACAGAACACTGTTATTCTGTCCTTCAGTTCCCTTTAAATCCATCGCAGCTCCAAAACATCTCAGGGAAAAACTGCAATTGGCCAAATTCCTTAGAATGCTTTCTACCCCAGAAGGACAGAATTGGTCCTAAGCTCTGGAATTTCTGCCATCCCCAGTTAGAGTCCCAACAACACAGCCAAAACACATTATCAAGCACGATGCTAGATCCCATGCTGAGTTCCGAATCACAGTTACTTCTCCTCTGTGCTTTCGACACGAAGTCCACATCCACGCCGCTCCCCATTCATCGAGCTTACCGGTTACTCAGATACATCTTTACTTTCAGATTCTTCTGAAGAACTCAAACAAAATAACATTTCCCGTTTTATTTTCAATACCAAGAATATCCACTTTCTCCTGCTAATTCCTTGTCTTGCAGGCGCCTCAACGCATAATTTAGTTCACTAGATCTGTTTCCTGAAGCAGTTAAGGAATTACATCTGACAAGGCCATCCCCTAATTTCATCGGGCCGAGAGGAGCAGCACGACCAGTACAATCTAAAAGGCGGAAACCTTTGCGCGGGCCGGATTCTTCTCCGCGAGTTCCCGTGGCCTCCTCAGCCAGCGCTTGCTCCCCCCTTCCTGGGTTGCTCTTTCCCGCCGCAGGGCTCAGTACTATTTCCTGCACCAGAAAGTGCCAGGGCGCAGAGCCCGGGCAGAGCTGCAACAGCCGTTACCTGGTGGGATCCGGAAGGCAGGCTCTTCACCAGACCCTCTGCGTCGGAGGGCGACTTCCGTGGCGCCTCCTTAAGTGGTGACGCGTTCTCTGACGTACTGCAGCTGGTGAGTTGGCAGTCCGGAGAACAAATGTCAAAAAAAAAGAAAACAAAGAAAACAAATGGAAAAAATATATAGACAGGCAAGTGATGAAGCAGCAGATAAAACACAACACAACAGAACAATGAGGGTCAAAACGGTAACAGACTCGAGGCTATTTCTCATCCCTGACACTACTTCTCTCAAGTCGACGACCCACTGTGTGTGGACAGAAACCAACGTGGCGCAACCTCTTGGCCCCACACGCAATCACGCTACCTGCTAAGGGGCTCTGGCTCTTGGGATCACTTATGCTTCTGCTGCTCTGTGTCTTTCCTCTGCGATCATCCCCCTCGGCAAGCAAGCCAAGCCCTCCTGTCAGGGGCCCGAGGCAGACCTCTGCGGACAGTGCTCCAGAAGTCACCTGCACCAAGGCGCGTCTCCTTCCTTCTGCCCCTTAGCTCCCCAGACTCAGTTTCCCCACGAGGGCTGCAGCCCAACCAAAGAGAACCCAGGAGGTCACGAACACTAAGAAACTGGGATGTCACGTCACACCGGCTGAACTCGGTCAGGCCTCTGGGGGTCTTTCAGAACAAGGGTTACCTCAGAAATAAAGGCAGAGTGAATGCAGGAGGTTAACTCCTTAGGGATTCTCTAATGGTACTTGTTGGAGCTTAAATCCTTTATGATGCATTTTTCAAAGCAACTCTCAGGAGTCTGGGGGGTCACATCCCAGCGTGGTCACTAAGACCAGAGCGAACAGTGTGCTCTGAGAATGGCGTCTTCTCCGAAACAGGAAGCTCTGAGCTCTGACCCCAAACCAGAATGGTCCGAGGATCTGACTCAATCACCAACACCACAATTCACATATGAAAGAACACTAACACACACGCCCACAGAGCCACTCTACACGAAGAACATACATATTCCGGTGCACAAACCCTCTAGGAACCCTGACAACCGGTCCCGCGGACGGCACACTCGACAAGGAGCCCGTGCAGACAGAGGACGCACCCGTGGACAAACCGCAGTAACTGCCAGGTTAGCTCCGAGCGAGCTGGTTAGCTGCCGACAAGGGCGAGGGGCGGAACTCACACACGTCGATGTTAACAGCAACGGGCAGTGTGATTAGTTACCATGTGTCTAGTGGGAGTGGAAGAGGACCCCAGAGTGGACGAGGACGACAGTCCCAGGGAGTCGTCTATGTCAGCTTTTCTTAAGAAGCGGCAGGCAAGCAGGATCTGATCCCGGCACACCACGGCAGAAAGAGCAGGGGAGGGAAAAAACCACAGTAAGAAGAAAAGCAGCATTCACGATGCCATGCAGGATTCCAAGGCACAGTTCCGCCCCCTTCTGAGCCCCAAAGCAAGAGCTACAGACCCCGGTGTGTCACCATCTGGCGTCAGTCTGGTTGAAAAGCCCTCTAGTTACAGGTCTTCGGAGAGCACTCACCATGCAAAGGGGAAGACAGAGGCAGCAGGACAGAGCGTTCCAAGCAAACAAGGTCTGAATCTGAACACTCAAACTTGTTAGAACACGGCACTCCTAAAGACCAGAGCCGCGGAGCCCCGGTTCCCACCGTCCAGCAGCACGGGCGCCCGGGGCACGCCATCCTCTCGGAGCACAGTCCCTGATCCAGGCTGCTGCCGGCTGCCCGTGCACGGGGGTCCCGGCTCGTGCTGCAGCCTGAACCCCGCCTCCGCGCGGTCTCACCCGGGAGTCCCACCTCGCGTGCGCGGCTGCTGTCGGGGGGAGCCAGGGAGAGGGTCCTTCAGTCACACACGCACCCTCTGCTCCGAGGTACTCTCTTTCCGAAGCCGTCGACAAAAAGAAAACCTACGTCTCCTTACTGCTGGTATATTCTGCTGTTCAACTCTTATGGGCCCAGTTTGGATGAGTCCAGCCGTGTGTTTGAGGACGGTAAGGGTAAAACTGCTCACAAACAGGAAGAGCGGGAACGCCCTCGCGTCACAGCCGCTGCGGCTGTCAGAGCTGGGACCAGCATTTCATATTCGCCCAACCGCAAAGCAGAGCCTCGTGAGTTCACCCCCAGGGGCTCAAACCACACTCAGAGCGGAAAGGAACGTGCGTGGCCTCGCAGTCCTAACTGTGGTCGGGGGGCTGCAGACGGCCGTGCTGATCGCCGCACCCAGGACGGGCCCTCTGGAGCGGGGCGGAAGCCACAGCCCGCGCTCACCCACAGGCCTCAGCGCCCTGCCGGCCCCTGTGGGACTCTCCCCCCACTCCGATGGGAAGGCAAACAGTAGCTAATACTTCACCATTCTTTCTCCACAAAAAATTCACGTTTTTTAAAATTCCTTTCCTTCCCCCATCCTCTCCCCCACCCTGCTCCCCACCCCCAAAGCAGCGTTTCTTACCCAATATAATCCCGTTTAGAGTTTCTCCTTCTATAGAGGACAGCCAGGGTCATGCTGATGAGCAGAGTGAGACCTAGGACCACAGCAGTAACTATCCCCACCACCACCCAAACTGGAAACACGGGCAAGACCTCTGGAGAGAAAGAACAAAATCGTTTTAAGGTACTTTGCTACCAAGAGAAGAAGCAGGATTTTATTAAATCAATAAGCGAGGGGCGCCTGGGTGGCTCAGTGGGTTAAGCCTCTGCCTTCGGCTCAGGTCATGATCCCAGGGTCCTGGGATTGAGCCCTGTGTCGGGCTCCCTGCTCAGTGGGGAGCCTGCCTCCTCCTCTCTCTCTGCCTCTCTACCTGCTTGTGATCTCTGTCTGTCAGACGGATGGATAAAATCTTTGAAAAAAACATCAATCAGCGAGTGCTAATTTAGCAGCTTCCACGTCCTCTTTAGTGTCCGCATTACAAGCTCCTGGCGTCTGACTGACGACGTGCACACACTCACGGGTGAAGGATGCGCTACGGAGTGCGGCACGTCGGCCACACGACCCTCCCTCTCGATGCTCTAAAGCCAGAGAAATTCCAGGGCTGTGAATTTACCTCGATTTGCTCTCCAACAAAGCAGACTTTGTCTCAAAAGGAGACACCAGAACCTGCATTTCCTGCTTATTTTCCAAGAAAGGGAAGGAAAACACTGTCCTGCTTTTGCAAATGTGAAAATGCTGCCTCAAAGAACATGGAAGCCGCATTCACCTTCTTTCCCACTGCCCACCCCGCCACCCGCTGTGAGTTCGGTCTTACTCCCAATTAACACTGAAGGAGGACACTCCTGAATTTGGGTCAGTGGGCTCCACGGATACAGATGGGGAACCTGGCTCAAGCAGTCGGAGAAGCAGGGGCTCCCTGACCTCGCAGCCACGGGTACATGGGGGCAGGGCGCCTAACTGCAGACAAACGACTCGGAAATGTCACTCCTGCTCTCCAACTGAACCTGAGACAAAGGGGACTGTCTTACCACCGCCAAAACACTCAGGGAAATACCTTTCTCTACGACGTAGAGCCTAATGTGTCCCGGCTGGGCAACAATGTCAGGAGGGTTTTTGACGTCACAAATGTAGGTGCCGTTGTGGATAAACTGCATATTTTCTATGCTGATGGACGCATCTTTCTTGTCCAGGTCTCCAGCCCAGCTGGTCCTGTCCTTAAATGGTGGGTAATTCCCAGGATACACTTGTCCTTGGGAGTAGTGGAAAAACTGCAACCAGAAAAAAGACACATGAGCTCTCCTCACAGGCAGGCCCTCCACGCTCCATAACGGGTGTGCTGTGGAAGGTGCTCTTCACAGAGGAGGGCAGACGACTCCATACGACCAGTAAGCTACAGCACAGAAGCCGGACCAGCATTTAGAAAGCATGTGGCTCGGCCCTGTTTCAGCTGAAGCCAAAAACTCGTGATTCATCTCAAATCATCTCACAATGCCACTGACAGAGAGATTACTGCCCATTCTTCATACATAAGGAAAAGAAGACTCAGAGAAGCCATCTGCTCAAGGTCACAGTGACAACAGGGGATGGACCCAAAGTCAAAGTCAGGACCGTCTGACCCTTCAGAGCCAGTGACCACACCATGACAGAGACTGTGAATCCAAAGGTTTCGGTCTGAATTCACAAAGTTTACCACTTAGTTCTGGAAATCCCTGAAGCAGGCAAAGCCTAAATATCACAGATCAGTTAGTTAATCTGACGGGCTTCTCCCTCTTACATACTGGTTTCCCAGGGAAATGTTACGGGTGCGTGAGAGGAAGCCCAGACACCCCAACGTCCTCACTTCTCTTCGAAGATCCAGCCTTCAGCTAACTCTCCTCACACCTGCTGTTGAGCAAAGGAACTCATTTCTCAAAGAAACCTTGTCAAGCCCAGCACCTTGGAAGCTAGGTATGGTCTAGGGGCCGGGGGATCTCGCCTGATCCTGGGCTTTGATCCACGCAGCTCTTTCTCCTTACTCCCTGGTGGGATGGGAGAGGGCCAGGGGAAACCTATAAAAACCAAAGCAACCAGCTCATCTTATTAAACATATTCTGATGCTTTTGAGTTAAAAGATCTTGTATCAGCAGCTAAGCATTCAGGCATTACCTGTGATCAGGTTGGTGTGAAAGTATAAACTGATCAGCTAAACAAGCTAACGGAAAACACAGCATGTTCGTCACAGTAAGTCTCGTAGACTTGCCTGAAGCCACTTGACAAGACTGTCTCGAGCATGAAGGGAGCCAACTTGTTGAGAGAAAGTTATCACCACTGGGTATCTTCCTGGTGAGGTTTTATTTCCCGTGAACGATGCCCCTCACACCCACGCTTACCAAAGACTTCAGGTGGGAAACCCTCACAGGTTTGGACTCATGTGAGTAAACTCATGTGTGCTAAATTTTGCATCTGTAGGAAGCATCTTCTGCACCGAGGCCATGTTCCCGTGAAGACCAGACCGCTTCCCCAGGACGTCCGCACGACTCCTGCTCTCATTCACTCCTATGCAGACCCACGCAGAGACACCCCGAGCTGTGCCCCATGAGTAAGTTCTCTAACATCTGCACTCCTGGACTTGACCTCAGCCTGCCTTCCTTCTCTGGCATAACATCCAGGGTGTTTTCCTTTTTTATGGAAATCCCGGAAGACATAGGTCCACTTAAGGATTTGGAAGTCAGGTGCGATATATTCCAACCTGGAGCAACAGGTCTTGTTTTGGAGACTTAATTCAACAGTGAATATGTAGCTTTCCCAACATCGCATATGAAAGTGAAGCCACTCAGGCTAAAGTTTTATTCCAGGGGCTCCAATCATCTCTATACACACCGCCAGTTCCCAAAGGAGACCAGAGCTCATGATCTAGAGATAACGGACAGGCGGTCACTCTGTTCTTTCAGGAAATGCATCAAGGGGACATTTTTTGCACAAAGACTCTCCATTAAAAAAAAAAAAAAAAAAAAAAAAGACACTCTACACTTCCACAGATGACGTTTAGAGCTTCTAAACCATGCCTTCTCAACAGGGTGGCACCTCTCACCGTGGGGGGCAAATACTGGCTCTGAGGACAGAGAACAATAAGAAAAAAATCTTACTCTTTTTACACATAAAACCCAGATTTAACAGTGTATCCGCGGTCTTAAAATTTCATAGAAGGGGGACAGAAATTAGGAAAGCCTGTCTCAAAGACACTCCGTAGGAAGGGGATAATGAATAAGACTGAGAGAGAGCTTGAAGCAATCCCTAATGCCTAGACACAGTAAACATTATTAGCAAATGTTTCCCTTGGGGCGCCTGGGTGGCTCAGTGGGTTAAGCCTCTGCCTTCGGCTCAGGTCATGATCTCAGTGTCCTGGGATCGAGCCCCATATCGGGCTCCCTGCTCAGCGGAGAGTCTGCTTCTCCCTCTGCTTCTGACCCTCCCCCTGCTTGTGCTCTCTCACATGCTCTCTCTCAAATAAATAAATAAAATTTTTTAAAAGTACATTAAAAAAAGAACCAGATGGTCCGTCCACGTGGAATCACCACACTGCTTGGCTCGCACTCGGCTGCTGACGGACGAACCTTCCTGTCAGCTCTCTGGCACTCATCTCTGTTCAGCCACTGACCTTAGTCTAAAGTGCCCCCCGTACCGCTCCTACCCCTAATTATTCAAGAGTGAGAGCACACGACTGTGAGGACCCGCTGCACAGGAAGGCCCACGACTGCCGTGGAAGCAGATGGACGCTAAATAAAAAACCCTAATACTTAAATCAGAAAGGAGTGTGTGTGTATGTGTGCGTGTGTATAAAACAGGAACAGTTCAAAGAAATACAAATAAAAATGGGGCCAATGAAAGTTGAAATGGGGAGGATCAACTAGGGCTGGTCAGCAGGGTTGACTGGAAGCTGCTCCACGGAAGAGAAATCCCGTAAGGGGATGTGATGGAGAGGAACGGGGCCGGTGAGGGGGGAGGGCCACCTGCGCAAAGCCAAGGAAAGATCTGCACTTACGGGTTGCCGACCTGGCTTCTTCCCGGGGAGCAGGGCCCTGGAATCTGAGTGTCAGCACAGTCCCTTGGGAAGTGAACCAGCCATGGGAGGAACGGACATTCACGACAGGACAACAGGGGAGAAGCGGGGAGGGAGGCCCTGCAGGAGGATGCGAGCATTCCTACCGACACAGTGGTGTCCGTCCCCTCTGGCTGGAAGCTCCAGGAGACCGAGGTCAACGTGCCTGTGGTGTTAGTGGACTTGAACTTGCAAGTCAGCTTCCCTTGGGTTCCATTTGCCACGAAGATTTCCTTTGGTGTAAACACCTCCAAGGCTGGCACGCCAGTGGTCACTGGAGAGAGAAGACCAAAGAGAGCCTGAGTGGGACTTAGCAAACAGCACCATGCCGATCGACGAGGGAAGAGGGCAAAGACAACGAGAGTTACTCGGTGTCTACAGCGCATCTGCGGCCATGGTGTACTACGCGCGTCTGGCAGAACGTTCCACCGCCAGCTGCTGCCTGCAAGCAGGGTAAACTGCCGACCGCCTAGGATTTTGTTCCTGTTTCTCAGCAAGAAGATATTTTCACTATTTGGGTATACCTAACGTCTATGTTTTCTTTTAAATTAACCAGACTTGGGGCGCCTGGGTGGCTCAGTGGGCGAAGCCTCTGCCTTCAGCTCAGGTCATGATCTCAGGGTCCTGGGATCGAGCCCCGCATCGGGCTCTCTGCTTAGCCGGGAGCCTGCTTCCTCCTCTCTCTCTGCCTGCCTCTCTGCCCACTTGTGATCTCCGTCAAATAAATAAAATAAAATAAATATATATATGTTATTAAATTAACCAGACTTCAATTCTCAGAGCAGTCTTAGGGTTACAGAAACGATGAGCAGGAAGCAGAGGGTTCCCGTCTCTTCCCTCACTCCCTCCCCCCCACCAAGTTTCCCTATTAGTAACATCTTTTGTTAGTGGGGTACACTGCACAACTGATGAGTCAATATTGTTAACTAAAGCCCACCCTTTCTATTAAGGCTCACTCTGTACTATCCATTTCATGGGTTTTGACAATGTATCCACTATTACAGTCAAACACAGAAACATTCTCCTGCCCTAAACTCCGCGTCAGTCCGCCTGTTCACTCCTCTCCTCCCTGCCCCAAGGCCCTGGCAACCACTCTTTTCTACTGTTTCTTTGCCTTTGCCAGACCAGGATGTGGCTGGAATCATATAGCAAATGTAGCCTTTTCAAATTAGCTGGTATCACTTAGTAATACTTAAGTTTCTTCCATGTCATTTTAGAGCAAGAGAGTTCATTTCTTTTTATTGCTGAATAATGGGTATTATTTATGGATATTCCCCTCCTGAAGGACATCTTGGTTGCTTCCCTTGTTGAGGGCATATTTTTTTCTACTTCTTTAGACAGTTCTATATACCTGTTAAATTTCAACTGTGATCACACTAAACTTTTCTCATCTTCTATGTTTAATGTAATTCAAACTATTCTGGGTACGGTTTTGCTTCATTTAGAGCCATACTAAGAATACGTGGGTGGCTCAGTCATCACGCACTGGACTGGAGCTCAGCTCAGGTCAGGGTCTCGGAATCTTGGGATCAAGCTCCCACTGGACCCCATGATCGGTGGGGACTCTGCTTGAGATTGTTTTTGTCTCTCCCTCAGCCCCTCCCCTTCCCTGCACTATAATAAACAAATAAATCTTAAAAAAAAAAAAAGCCAGGGCCCCCTGTGTGGCTCAGAAAGTGAAGCGTCTACCTTCCACTGGCCTGGACGCCCGAGCCAAGAGTCTGCTTCTCCCTCTGCCCCTCCCTGTAGCCCCTCCTCCACTGTGGACACACGCTCTCTCCCTCTCCTGCAAAAATAAAATCTTAAAAAAAAAAAAAAAAAAGCCAAGTTTATTGTTTAACTGACCCTTTTCCTTTAAGGGATTTAAAGCAAAAAATATGCACAACACATTCTGCTTTCCTTAGTGAAACCGTATCTACGGCTGCGTTTCCGCGCCACACGAGAACCAGCTGCGCACCCTGGGTCACATTTTCACTTCATGCACTGAGTTCATGCAGCCAGCCTAAGCCCAGAAACAGTCGTTAAAACGTCCATCACTTATAATATAAAATAGCTCGGATTGCTGCAAAATAAAATAATCCTCACTCAAAAAAGACATGTTCATAGATCAAATGAAGGTTACAAAGAAAATAATTTCGCCTAAAAATGAAACCAATTAAAGCTAACGTAGGAAAGATGATCTTCCAAATAAAGATATTTTTAAGGACATAGTTTGGGAAGAACCCGTACCCACAGTGTCCGAATTCTTCGAATTGACAGACGAGCACAACAGGGAAGGGCACTAGCAGCCAGGACCGACGACCGCACGCAGAACGTTTTCTTCCCAAGGGCTTGACCACGACTCTCGGCTGAGGAGAACAAGTCCTCCCCCAGTCCTCCCAACCATCTTCCAAATGTTTATTCTCAGGACACAATGGGCACTTTTGGCTGTTCTCTTAAATAAACTGATAGCCACACTGCATCGAGCAGACTTTTTCTGCTAAGGAGGGTGGATTATTGTTATAGAGAACAATGGATTATTATTTGTGGTCCAAACCTCAAAACAAGCCCTTCTTTCAAACAAGAAGCAAACAAAAGACGTTCCCTGCCATTGTGGGTTGGCAGAAAAGCACGCCAAGGCATCTGAGTTCAAAATGAAGGACAAAGCACCAGACCAGGCCGTCTGACCAGGTTGTTCCAGGAAGCAGCACTGGTTTATGACCCTTACTTACGCTGCGTCATTTTGACTGGTTTTCTCCACAGTGGTGAGTGCTGCGAGGGAAGCCAATCTACAACGCCAATTAATAAAAGTCTCCTCAAGGGTTTTCTTCAGCCAGATCCCTGCCTCAGGGCTGGCTTGCAAAATCTGACACCTGAGAGGTTATTTAGAGATTGAACTGGGCCAAGGGTCCGAGTTTACAGTCACTGAATTTTGACCATAAAGACAAACCAAATCCCCAAGTGGCTTTTAGACAATCCGAGACAGACTTAATGATACCACTTGTTAATGAACAAGTGACTTAAAAAAAGGTCACTCTTTGGCTGATTAGGACAGGAAGCTCTTACAGCCAGGATCAGGAATTCTGACTCTAGCCAATCAGCAGCTCCGATAAAATAAAATAAAACGGCTCCAGACAGACCTACTAGTTAACACCCTCTCCCCCAGGATCACTCTCTCTCTCAGCAGCACTACCCCTGCCCCAGCTCTCGGAGATCCCATTAGTCTTAAAATGAACCTCCCAAAGCCCCAGCCTCTTTGTTGATCTTCTCTTTCCTTGTGATCTTATCCTCGGGCCTATCCCAGCTGCTCAGTCCCACATCCTTCCCTAGGCCAGGGCTTCGGCCCTGCTGAAAACGGGGCTGCCCTGCTCCCTGCTCAGGGGCTGTCCCCCGCAGAACAGGGTGTTTAGCACTGTCCCTGGCCTCTACTAGATGTCAGTGGCGTCCTCTCCCCTTCCAGCCGTGGCGATCAAAAAATGTCCCCATACATTGAAACAGCTTCTCGGGGCCAAACTGCCCATAGCTGAGAACCAGGGCCCCAGGCCCTATTATTAATACGAGCACACCCTCCCCCATCCCATGCTTCTCTGCTCTCCACCTCCTGTCTTTCCAGGGCACGTCCCCCAAGACCCTGACATTGCCGATCCTTCAGCTGCAGCAGAACCTAAAAATCCACCGACCCACCCCTCTCTTTACGGCCCCTCATGCTCCGCACGACTTTGTCTGGTCCTACTCAGAATGGTTCCCGGGCATGACTGGACCCATCCCCCGACTCTCTCCCCTCCGTGCATTCACCCCAATCCTCTACGCCCCCCCACCCCGCATCTCCACCGAGGCAGCTGAGCACAGATGGAGAAAAGTGCCCAATACCACAGGCTGGCTTCACCTGAAATTCACGACCACACACTTAAAAGGGGGCTCTTAACACGGCCCAGCAATCCTCCCTTTCCCTGGCCCATCCACTCTGCCACTTTCACGTCTTCCTCTCTAGCCTCCACGCTTCCTATTTCACGGAGAAAGCAGAAGCGAGCAGCAGGGAGATCCCCGCGTCCCCGCCTCAGCTACCGCACAGGAAACCTCTGCGCTCCTCTCCAGGGCCGCCCCTCTATGCAGGACCTCATCTCTGGCCTAACGAAGGTGTCAGTCAGCAATTCTTCCTCCTTCTCTAGAACGTTTCTCTCTCCTGAGTCACTGCCAGCAGCCACATGCGCACCCACATCTATATTTACATCCCGGCTGTACGGGAAAAACCTGGACCCTCCGTCTCCCCACCATGATGGCTGTTTCGTTCTCTTCTATTTTAAGATCTTCAAAGAACGGTCCATATTTACTGTGCCCAAGGTCTCTCCTCCCATATTCTCTTGAATAAACCAACCCAGGCTTTTATTCTCAGTCCCCCACCGAAGCTCTTCTTGTCAAAGAATCCAATGATTCCATGCGGCTAAATCAACAGTCAGTTCTCAGTCCTCAACATGGCACACAGTTGATCGCTTCCCACCTGGAACAACTGTTCTTGCTAGTTTGACGTCTGAAACGCCACTCATTGGTTCTCGTATCTCACTGCCTGCTGCTTTTCTGGTTCTCCTGACCTCCATGGTCGAAGAGTTCCAGACCCTCCTGCTGACCCCTTCTCTCTTCTCTTGATGACCTCAGCGTGTGTTAAGGCTGTAATTATCCCCTAAATGCTGCGCGCGCGCGCGCACACACACACGCACACACAATGTCCATCAACAGCCTCACTTGGCTCTAACTGGCATCTCAAACTTAGTATGTGCGGACCGACTTCTGACTCCCGCTCTCAAACCCACCGCTCCACCGCCCCTTCCGCTCAGTAAGCGGCGATGCCAGCCTTCCAGTGGCTGAGGCTTCCTGGCGCTGCACTTTCTCACACTGGCCTCCATGCTGTCACCAAACACGCTATGTCTACTTAGAAACATCCCTCAAGGGGCTCCTGGGTGGCTCCGTCGTTGGGCGTCTCCCTTCATCTCAGGTCATGATCCCAGATCCTGGGATCAAGCCCCACATCGGGCTCCCTGCTCCACGGGGAGCCTGCTTCTCCCTCTCCCACTCCCCCTGCCTGTCTTACCTCTCTCACTCTTTGTCAAATAAATAAAATTACATTTAAAAAAAAAATCTTTCCGAAGTGCTCTGTCCTTGCATCTCCCAGCGCCGCCATCCTGGCCCCAGCCACGATTCCCTTCCAGCCCGGGCGTCCGGGCAGCGTCCCAAGCTGGTGCCTCTGCTCCACCTCCACCCAGCTCGCTGCAGCCAGTCCTCAGGAGGCGGCGCAGATCGGGTCGTACCACTGCTCTGCCCAAGACACTCCCCGGTTCTCCGCGTGAGCCAGCATCAGGCAAAAGCCCTCACAAGCCCTCGAAGCCCCACGAGCATGAACTCCCGGCCACTGCTCAGGCTGTTTGTCCTGGCTTCTCCCTCAGCCGAGCTGCAGCAGCCACCCAGGTCATTTTGTGGCCCCTTGGCCTGTGAGCGCCCCCAAGGACAGAGATGGGAGGGAACCCGGGAAGCTGCGGGGTCCTGAGAGGCCAGGGCAGAGCCGGCAGCGGTGGGGAGGCCGAGCCGGGTGCTCTGCCCAGGGCTCCTGGGGAGGACCTTCAGCAGGTCCCCACGCTCGCAGGGTCGAGGTTAGCCACGGGCTCCGCCCCGCCCGCGACCAGGAGGAACGCAGGAAGGGTGCTGCTCCCGGTGGGCCAAGGCTGGCACCGCGGGGGTGAAGGGCAGGTTTCACCATCCCAGGGCAGCCCACGCTGCTCCCGCAAGGCCCGAGGTCAGTGGTTTCTGAAACTACCCGGCACAGTGCACTCTCTGCAGACCCTCCCCACAGCCCGTCCCCAAGAGTGCTGTGAAATACACAGTAAAATCACTGAGGAACCCAGAGGGCCTGTCTTCACAGTCGTGAAAGAGAGTCAGCTGGAATGGCTGGAAATGCAAACGGAAAGCACACTGACATGTGGGGAAACTACTGCTGTAAACCCATCACTCCTGCCACTGCGGACTGGGTCCCAGCCTGCGCGAGACAGTAAATAAGGCTCGTTTAGGCCGAAGATTTAGGTTCGTGGCAAACATTGCCGTGAGAACTTTAAAGGTTTCATTCAAAAATTCAGATGGGGAAAGTCTCCTGTTGAATCCTGGAAAAACCAACTGCATCAGGAATAAAAACACAGAAGTGAAACGAAACAAAATAAAAGGTCAAGTGTGGTGTAAACGTTTTTCTATCCGCCAACTCTGGATTCTGAGTTATACATTAACTTACATGTAAGTTTCAAAATGGTATCAGGCGCTGAGCTTACTTTCTTCCTGGGGGGAAGGAATCCTGCTAAGCTACACTTGCCTTCAAAGGGCAAGACATTGGACCAAGGACAACTCTTCTCCTAGGAGATTAATTCAAACGAAAAGCCTGGAAAATCATCTGAAGACGAATCAAAGTTTGCAGAATCCACTCACCAGGAGTCATGTCTACAGTGATCAACTATGAGACCCACCATTCTGATATTCTTCTATTTCAGAGGGAGAACCACAACAGCTGAGGAAAAAAACAAAATAACCAAACAGCATCCACTGCAATCACAAAGAAAAAGCCAATTCAAGAATCGTTTGGCCAGGAGTCTGTATTTTGACACGATCTCTTTCTCTTTTTAAAAAACTATTTATCTGACAGCGAGGGTGAAGAGAGAGCGCAAGCAGGGGAGTGGCAGGCAGAGGGAGAGGGAGATGCAGGCCCCCCACAGAGCAGAGATCCAGGAATCATGACCAGAGCCAAAGGCAGGCGCTTAACCCACTGAGCCACCCAGCCACCCTGACAAGATGTTTCAATATTTTGAATCACTGAAGTAACACAATGTCAATAATGCCTCCTAATTAACATGCCAAATGGTCTTATGCCAAGTAAATTCAAACTCTCATACCACGAAATCATTTGAAATACAAGGGAATAGCATTAGTATGAGTGAATACACACTTTCAAAGCCTGGACGGGGCCCTGAAACTGAACGATGGAAGCAGATCCTTGTTATCACTGCGGGCCCGTAGTGCCCCGGTTTGAAAAAACCTCGCCCTTCCAACAACCCCCGCTGTTTTCCTTGAAACTGAAATAAGGCTTTTGTTTTGAAATTTTTTGGAAACACTTTGATGTTACCAGTGTCTTCTCCTGCCTAAAAGAGTACAATCAAGCAGTTTATTTAAATAGCTTTCTGGCCTATCTCTTCTGGCTATTTGCACACAGTGTTAATCTGATATCATAACATCTCCTAACACAAGCGTAAATATGACCTCTTTTAAATATGAAAGAGACAAACAAAAGAACATGAAACATAGTTCAGATGGGGGCTCCAGTGGAAGAGGGTGGAGGGGCAGGATGAAAAAGGCGCCCGCTGTTGGTAACGGTCGATTTCCTGGGGTAGGTAGTGAGGGCGTGGAAGCGCGTTTTAACGTCAGCTCCGTCAGCTCCGCGGGGTCTCCTGGGTGGCTCAGTTGTCAAGTGTCCGCCTTTGGCTCAGGTCCCCATCCCAGGTGGGATCTGGCCTTGCGTCGCGCTCTCCACTTCCCCCTCCCTGTGTTCCCTCTCCTGCTGTCTCTCTCCATCAAATAAATAAATAAAATCTTAAAAAAACACACACACACAAAACCAAAAACATTAGCTTTGTAAACTGAAAACACACACGTACACTCTTCTGTATTTAATTTTTCATAAAAAAAATTGTCCTTTTAAAGAAAGGAAGACATCAGCAAGCTAGTAAGAGATTTCCTTTTTAAATTCCACAATGTGGGACCCCTGGGTGGCTCTGTTGAGTGTCTGCCTTCAGCTCAGGTCACGATCCCAGAGTCCTGGGATGAAGTCCCATGTCGGGCTCCCTGCTCAGTGGGGAGCCTGTGTCTCCATCTGCCTGCTGCTCCCCCTGCTTGTGTTCTCTCTTCCTCTCTTTCTTGCAAATAAATAAAATCTTTTCTTAAAAGATTTTATTATTCATTTGAAAGACAGAGAGTGTAAAAACAGGGCAGAGGGAGAGAGAGAAGCAGACTCCGTACTAAACAGGGAGCCCGATGTGGGGCTCCATCCCAGGACCCTGAGATCACGACCTGAGCCAAAGGCAGATGCCCAACCATCTGAGCCATCCAGGAGCCCCATAAATGATAAAATCTTAAAAAAAAAAAAAAAAAAAAGGTGTTTCACGTGTCAGGAACACACTCCTCTACACTCTGTCTGCAGTTATGGTCCAGGCCTCAACCTAAAAGTGACTTCCTGCCAGCACTTACCCACACTCCGCGCCCTGTGCTCCTGGCATCTGGCCCAGCCTTGCCGGGCCCCGCGACGGCCCTTCACATATCTGCTGGAGCGACCGGCTGTCTGTAGCCAGGAGAGAAGGGACTGCGTCCACCTGGTTCATCATCATGTTCTTGTCCCCTCACCAACGCCCGTGTTAAGGTGTTCAACAAATGTTTGAAAAAGGAAGGAAGGACAGAGAGAGAGAAAAATAAAACATACCAACTAAATCGGCCACAGAAAGCATACTCACTGCACAAGGAATGCCCTGAGGGTGAGGCTCAGTGTTCGCAGGGTTGCTCGGGGCCAGAGGCGATCCTGGAGGAAGCTTACATAGGGTTCAAGAGTCTGCTTCCAATCTAGACGAGGGAATCCCAAAGGAGACTCATCTTTTGAAATGTTCAATAAGAAAGGGGTATGTACTACTTTAAGACCCCAAATAGACAAAGCAACCTTGAAAGAGAAAAACAAAACTGAAGGTATCACAATTCCGGACTTTAAGTTACATGACAGAGCCGTAGTGATCAAACCAGCGGGGTGCGACACAGAACACACAGATCAGTGGAACAGAGCAGAGAGCTCGGAACGAAACCCCACAATCACATGGCCAATCAATGCACAGCAGGAGAGGAAGAATATGCGATGGGAAAAATTCAGTCTCTTCAACAAATAGTTGGGAAAACGGGGTCAGCTGTGCACAGAAGAATGAAATGAGACACTTTCTCACACACACACAAAAACAGACTAAAAATGGGTTAAGGACCTAAATGTAAGACCTGAAACCCTGAAAAGTCCTAGAAAGAGCAGAGGCAGTAATTTCTCTGACACCAGCTGTAACAACATCTTTCTAGATATGTCTCCTAAGGCAATGGGAACAAAACTAACAATAAACTATTGAAACTACATCAAAATAAAAACCTTTTGCACAGCAAAGGAAACAAGCAACAAAACTAAAGACAATCTACTGAGTGTCATTTGCAAATGACATGTCTGATAAAGAGTTAGTGTCCAAAATATATAAAGAACTGTAACAAGAACACCACAAAGAAACGCCACAAACAATCCAATTAAAAATGGACAGAAGAGGGGCGCCTGGGTGGCTCAGTGGGTTAAAGCCTCTGCCTTCGGCTCAGGTCATGATCCCAGGGTCCTGGGATCGAGCCCCGCATCGGGCTCTCTGCTCAGCGGGGAGCCTGCTTCCCTCTCTCTCTCTCTGCCTGTTTCTCTGCCTACTTGTGATCTCTGTCAAATTAAAAAACAAACAAACAAACAAACAAACAAACAAACAAAAACGGACAGAAGATACGAACAGACATCTCTTCAAAGATCTCCAGATGGCCAACAGACACGGGACAAAGATGCCCCACATCTTTGTGTCACTCATCATCAGGGAAACGTAAATCAAAACTACAATGAGATATCATCACCCCACACTTGTCAGAATGGTTAAAATTAAAAAAAAAAAAAAAAAAAGAAAGAAACAAGTGTTGGAGAGGATGTGGAGAAAGGGGAACCCTCGTGCACTGCTGGTGGGAATGCAAACTGGTGCGACCCTCTGGGAAACAGTATGGAGGCTCCTCAAAAAAGCTTAACACCGAACTATCATATATTCCAGTAACTCCATTACTGGGTATTTACCTCAAAAAAATTCAAAGGGTTACATGCTCCCCTGTGTGTACTGGAGCATTACTTACAATAGCCACATTATGGAAGCCACCTCGGTGTCCGTCAGTAGATGAATGGATAAAGAAGCTGTGGTACGTATAACACAATGGAGTATTACTTGGCCATAAAAAGAATGAAATCTTGCCATTTATAAAACATGACTAGATCTAGAGAGTATTATGCTAAGTAAAATAAGCCAGTGAGAGAAAGACTATGACTTCACTTACATGTGGAATTTAAGAACCAAAACAAACCACCAAGGGGGAAAACAGAGACAAACCAAGCAACAGACTGTTGATTACAGAGGACAGACTGATGGTCTCCAGAGGGCAGGAGGGTGGGGGCAGAGGAAACAGGTGAGCGCTGAGTGCGGAACCGCTGAGTCACGGTGCTGTAACCCTGAAACTAACCAACGCTGGGTGTTAAGCATACCGGAATTAAAAAAGAAAAACAAAACTTTATCTTGGAGAAAATAATAATAAAAGAAGGTCTGTGTACTTTCACTAACACACAGGATTACTGAACTCCTCTCAGAGCCACTCCCTCCCCTCACAAGCCACGTCCAGCGGGCCACATCTCTGTCTTTAACCTTTTTTGCACCAACAAAGGTCTTTCTGTTTCTCAAATGGGAGGCATTCAAAAGGTCCTGAATCAGGCCAGTCATTAACTAATCATATGACTCCTTAAAGCCCTAGTATTTCTTCTCTGCCCTCCTCTATGTATGGACCGTTCATCCTTCTTTCCTGCTACCGCTTTTCTTTTGTCGGTCAACGACTCATGCTTTCAAACCACACGGGGACTCAGCCTCTGCCCGGTAAGGAATGACCGCCTCCTGCAGAAGAACGAACGAGTATCTGCAGGCTGTGGCCGGGGCATGGCTGTGGCCGGGGCATGGCGCTGGCCCCCCAGGTCGCGCCCAGTCCCAGTGCAGACTTGGCATAGTGCAGGGCCTCCACCAAAGGCCAAAACGGGGCGCCCAGGCGGCTCAGTCAGTGAAGTCACTGCCTTTGGCTCAGGTCATGATCTTGGAGTCCCAGGATCGAGTCCTGCGTCGGGCTCCCTGCTCAGTGGGAGACCTCCCTGCTTCTCCCTCACCTTCTTCCTCTGCCTGCCGCTCCCCAACTTGTGGTCTCTGTCAAATAAATAAATAAATAAATCTTAAAAAAAATTTTTTTTAAATTAATTTTTAAAAGGCCAAAATGTCGAAACAGTCAAGCAATCAACAGAAACGCCACGACCCTGGCCACCCGAACTGCGTCCTCCGCACCAGGTGTCCCAGCTTCCTCAGTTCTCAGCAAACGGGTAAAAGTGACAAGTCACGTCACGTCACCCTGACAGATTCTAGGGGACGAAAGTGCTCCGTGTAAAGGACACGCGGAAGCCTCTGGGGGGCCCATCTTATGACGAAAAAACAACACTCTCATGTAGTTTATATTTCTCATGTGCTGAAACGGCTTACACAATTTCATGTACTTAAACCTATCTTTCTGAGCACTCAAATCTCTGGAGGTCTACATTATGTTAGAAGATACCTGAACCATGATTTAATCCAAATCAGAAAAAAAAAACACCACAAAATATTAGAGCCAACAACAGAACATGTGACTGGAGAAAAATATGCCTGTGGTCAATGACGAGAAAGGCATTCCTCACCTCCAAAGTAAGGCAAAAAGAATGCAACGAGAAAACCACTTACTGAGTGCTTCTTACGGGTAAAGCATTACTGAACTAGGGGACATTTAGTATTTTCCAACAACTCTGTTGGGTGTTTTCTACTGGACAGAAGCTCAGAGAGAGGCCAAGGAACTTGCCCAAATCACTCATCCAGCCAATGGGGAGCCAAAAGTTGACTCTCGAACATTCTGACCCCAAAGCACCACTCTCTTCACTATGCTGATTATCAAGCTCTAACTGAATCTTTTATTCAAATAAAACATGGGCTCTTACGGGGAACCGGACGTATAAAGAAGACAGAGGGAGTTTTCACATACAAGTCAGAATAGTAAATAAGGCCCAGAACTACAAGACAGCGCAGTGGTCCTGGGCCTTGGCCGCACACTGGACTCACTGAGAGAGCTTTAAGAGGTACTGAAACTACGAAAATGCTCCGCATGGCAGTGACGGATACAAGGCACTATGCACTTGTCCAAGCCCACAGAAGGTACAACATCAGAGTGAACCCTAACTGGGAATCATGGACTACAGGTGGTTATGATTTATCATCGACTCTAACAAATGCATCACTCTGGTGAGGAGGTTGATAACGAGGGAGGCCATGCACGTCTGGGACAGTATGGGTATATGGCATATGGATATACAACCTTTCTCTCAATTTTGCTATGAAAAACAGTCTATTAAAGGCAAATGCCCCAGGAACTGTGATTTAATTGGTAAGGGGTGTGGCTTGGGCACCAGGGTTATTTATTTATTTATTTATTTATTTATTTATTTATTTGACAGAGATCACAAGCAGGCAGAGAGGCAGGCAGAGAGAGAGGAGGAAGCAGGCTCCCTGCGGAACAGAGAGCCCGATACGGGGCTTGATCCCAGGACCCTGGTATCATGACCTGAGCCGAAGGCAGAGGCTTTAATCCACTGAGCCACTCAGGCACCCCTGGGCACCAGGGTTTTAAAAAGCCCTCGGATGATTCTCAACTGGTAACCACTGAGCTGTCAGGCTCCACTTTTGTCCTGCAGGACGGGAAGGCTGTGCCGGAAGCATATGAGCCAAGCCCTGCCTGGCATTTGGCTGAGTATAGGTACAGGTACGTTCCGCTGTAAAACTCTGTTATTGCGTACACACAGACGGAACATCTTAAAAAAGACTAGGGCGGAGCACTACTGTATTCTTAAACACACACAAGTTTAAACGTATACACAGAAATTACAAAAATCTGCTTTACTCGGAAGAACGTGTCAGCTGCTGGAATTAAGGTGGCAGTGGTCTCGGAGTCCCCAAACTATTCCTACAACTTCATATCGACGTATACTGTTCTTTCATTATTATTTTTAATCATTAAAAATGAACTTCAGGAAAGGGGCGCCTGGGTGGCTCAGTCGGTTAAGCCTCTGCCTTCAGCTCTGGTCGTGATCCCAGGGTCCTGGGTTCGAGCCCCGCATCGGGCTCTCTGCTCAGCGGGGAGTCTGCTTCTCCCTCTCTCTCTACCCCTGCTTATGTTCCCTCTCCCACTATGTCTCTGTCAAATAAATAAATAAAATCTTAAACAAACAAACAACATTAGGGAAAAGAGAAATGCACGTTGGGCGTTTAGAAGCCCTGAAGCACAGGAGCCAGAGCGCCCCAGGGGTCTGAGAGCTTGGAAACTGCTGTCCTGCTGGGTTCTGAAGTGCACTACAGGGCTGTAGGACCAGAGTCTGTCCCAGTGCAGTGGAAAGCTAGACAGACAGACCAACCACATTCTAACCACACAGGGGACGTGAATCGAAGGGAGAAGGAAATACTGAATCCTCTCCTAGAGCTAAGGGCACTCTCCCAGCTGCGTCTCCTCTCTGGTTATCCTTTGGGCAGAATCTTCACTAAAATGCAAATTTGCCCATGCCAACGGAAAACCCGGTTTCACAGCTGCCCCATTACTGTGCCAGGCCCTGGCACAGGACTTTTCAAAGTCACACCACCCTTTCCTGCTTTCCACGGGTGAGGGCTTGTCTCCAGGGAGCGGGTACGGACTTGCTCTCCCTTCCCTTGGCAGGCCGTGCAGATGGCCCAGCTTCAGGGCACACGGCATGCAGACACAGAGCTGGGACCGAGACCGTCTAAAATCGCACAGAATCTCAAGAATCCACCCAAATGTGACTGTGGTAAAATCTTCCCTGATCTGACTACCTCTTCGGGTCTGCCCTGCTACTCCGGATTTCTTGGACATCTCTCTCTGACTGCTGACTGTTGAGGCCACACCTTTCAAGTGAGAGGCAAAACGTTTTTGGTCCTCGCACAGCAATCACCAGGAGCACAACCCCTGACTCAGACTCCTTGGGGTGCAGTCACGTCTTATCTGGCCTTCGTGGGCCCAACACACGGGGCACTTCCTGATGGCCACAAAGCTCACAGAGAACATTTCAGGAGGAAACAAACTGATAACCGCTGAATTTTTAGGATTCCTGTAATGCGAACTTACTGTTACTCAGACATGTAAGCATTTTTTTTTTCCCTAAATAAGCTGAAGAAACCAACTTGCCCTTAAAGGGATACTTAACGTCAGTCAACACGATTGATCAGCACCTGGCACTGCCAGCAAGAGTTCCGAGTACAAGTGCTCACCCTTGGACAGAAAATAAAATATGAGAGAATGGAAAACGTCTGCCCCTCCCCCCACCATCCTGCTGAGATGCTTTGTTAGAATAAAATAACAACAAAGATAACAAAAATGTAGAAGATAATAAAAAAAGACTAGTATCAATTAAAACAACTCATTTCTTGAATAGCACACGAGGGCTAGCTAGTTCTGTGGGTGATGCAGTCTCGTCAGACGCTCTACATGAACCCGCACATGTAGGAATGTGTACAGCAGACCCCGAGCACCTGCACCTCGGGGGGTCCGGGCACAAGGCAAGACCCAGGAACACGGTCCTCCAAACAGGGATCACACGCTCGCAGGCCTGTACTTCCCTTCCCGTCTGTTTCACTGTATCTTCCCTAAGAAGCTCCTACGAAAGCATCTCCTTAGAGTAGCAAAGAGACCACCCGCAGTCACTGAAAGCTGAGTCTGAAGAACCGACCGGTCAGGGAGTGTTTCACAGACAACGCATTCGGGGTCCAGCCGGCAGGCGGAGAAGAACCAACACAGAGGGACAGGAAGGGTGTTTTGTAGAGAGAAAGGGAATGGTGTTCACGAAAGACCTGTGTCAGTTAATTCGGCCGGAGCAGAAGAAAGCCTTGCAACTGGAAAGGCCTGTGGAGAAGCTGGAACTTGACCCCGCAGGAAGTGGGCACCGGCGCCCGTACTGAAGAAGGACAATGTGGTGAGAGAGGACTTTCTGGCGGAGATGGGACAGGAACAGAAAAAGGGAAGGAAGAGGCGTTCAAAAGATTTTCTTCCTCCGAAGGATTTTTGCTCATTTCATTCTACCTCCAACACTGCACAAAACAGAAAAACGTCAGATTTTATTTGAGAGACAGACAACATGAGTGGGGGCGTTGGGGAGAGAGGGGGGCAGAGGGAGAGGGAGAACCAGACTCCCTGCAGAGCAGGTGCAGGACCCTGGGATCATGACCTGAGCCTAAAGCGGGTGCGCAACCCACTGAGCCAGCCAGGTGCCCCGAGTGCTGGATTTCTTTATGGGGTAATGAAAACACGTGTTCTAAAATTAGGTAGTCACGATGGCCAAACTACTCTTGTGAGTATACTAAAAACCACTGAACTTTACACTTTAAAGGGGCGAATTCCATAGTAGGTGAATTACGTAAAACCACTGTTTAAAAAAAGAGCAAGCTGGTGAGCAACACTTTTGGGACGCGAACAACTTACAAGTTTGCTCCGTCTTAGTAGAACGTCTCTGGAAAGAGACGCCGGAACCATCACTAGCCTCCTCGGCAAGGACTCCGGACACAGGCAGGCTGTTCACCAAACCTTTGAACTGTGCTAATACAGCAGTATGCAATTCTTTTTATTAGAAATGAAATGAAATTAGAAAATGTTTGTAATAGACTAGCTCCTGGGGCACCCGGGTGGCTCAGTTGCAGGGCGTCTGCCTTCAGCTCAGGTCATGATCCCAGGGTCCTGGGATCGAGCCCTGCATCAGGCTCCCTGCTCAGCAGGAAGCCTGCGTCTCTATCTCCCACTCCCCCTGCTTGTGTTCCCTCTCTCGCTGTGTCTGTCAAATAAATAAATACAATCTTAAAGAAAAAAACCAACCACAGACCAGGTCCTTCCACTGGCATAGCACCGCAAAGTTCTGTGTGGAACAATGCCCTCGGGGGCTGCAGATGGCATGACTACAGTTCGCTGGAGGAACAGAAAACCCAGCAGCTCTCCACACAGTTCCATTCGGTTCCATTAATTTTTCCTCGCTGCTCTTCTCTTGGTATCTCGGTGGCTCTCTGACGCACAAATTTTCTGCGCCTCTTTTATTTGGAGACCCAAAGTGAACAAATTATCTCCTGTAATAGATCAAATTCCCAAACTTGGAAAAAACACAAATCAAGGGACACCTGGATAGCTCAGTTGGTTAAGTGTCTGCCTTCCGCTCAGGTCCTCATCCCAGGGTTTCGATGGGAGGGAGGGGGCTGGTTCTCTGCCTGCCTGCCACTCCCCCTGCTTGTGTACTCTCTCTCTCTGTCTCGCTGACAAATAAATAAATAAATAAAATCTTTAAAAAAAAAAATTCTGTGATAGACTCTTCCTCTACCAGATGTTATATTTGAGAGGAAAATAAGAATAAAAAATGGCTCTTAACTTAGGAATAATTTTCAGAATAAATGACCCTTAGAAGAAAGCCAAACACAGCTTAGAAACACCACTTCCTATATGCTTCCCCCCAAATTTCCATCCAAGTGGACTAACACTGCCCCGCGAAAGCCATTCTCTACTTTTCACCAGCGGTCATAGCCCTAGTCCAGAAACAGGCTTCCCGAACAGGCCACTGAATCCCAGCTCCACTCTCACCTGGGGCAGAAGGAAATAGCCCTGCTGGGTGACGCTCTCCCTTCCGGTTAATTCCACAGCACCCAGCTGGCCCCTTCCTCTGGGAGAGCTCTGCGCAGCTCATCTTACTGGACATCCTGCCTTATCGCCTCTCTTCTGTTACTGTGGCAGTGCTCCCCACCCCTCACTGAAGTGACCAGGGCCCACTTTATGACGCTGGGGGAGCATTAATACAAGCTCAGCTCCCCAGCCTGCCACGCCACGCCACGCCACGTCTCTCCAAGGCTGGCTCCAGGTCACGGTTCTGCCAGTTTATCCGTCTCCTCATCTCGCCCCAGCGCCCACATCTCTCCCGCACGCAACTCCTAACCCTGCCCCCAACACAATACACCCCTCAACAACATCACGCTTTGTGCACGCTACTCTGTCTAGAATATGCCACTTCCGCCAACCCACTCGCTCAGCGTGGGCCAACGCCTACTTTTCTGTCAAGGCAGCGCCAAGACGAGCCCATCTGTAAAGTCTCCCCTACCGCGGTTCAGATTGCGGATGCTGGTCCTGAAGTTTAAATGAACTTATGCTGAGAAGACATAAAGTTATAAAAATTAGCATTCTAAGATGCCACTGACGGTACGACACATTATTTTATGTGCCACTGGCAAGTAGAAATGCTGATTCTAACTCACCAAGAGCTGTAAGGCATACCCCGACGTCAGAGATAGTGAGATACGAAAAACTCTCTTCAAATTAACGATGATGCAGTAAGCCACAAGTCTTAATGGTAAAGACGCTGTTTTCTGTCGACCTGTTACCACATCTCTTGAAAATTGTTTCTCTCCCAGGCCTTCGGCATCTAAAAGTCTGAATTTTATTCACATTTCATCCCACTTCCCAACAGTTAGACCAGAACCCAAAACCCAAGGTATGCACAGTAAAATAATAGACCTACTTATTAAATTTAAAAATGAAAAAATTAAGTATCTGCTTAATAGAGTACAATAAGATATCATAAAACTTAAAAATCATTAATGCCATAAAAATAAGACTTTAAAAAAAAGCTTCTCGGGCGCCTGGGTGGCTCAGTGGGTTGAGCCGCTGCCTTCGGCTCAGGTCGTGATCTCGGGGTCCTGGGATCGAGTCCCGCGTCGGGGCCTCTGCTCGGCAGCGAGCCTGCTTCCCTCTCTCTCTCTCTCTCTGCCTGCCTCTCTGTCTATTTGTGATCTCTCTCTGTCAAACAAATGAATAAAATCTTTAAAAAAAAAAAAAAAAGCTTCTCTCCCTATAATGATCAAGGGAATACCAATTATTTCAGCATTAGGGTTATTAACCCAAACATATAAGGCATGTTAAATATTTCCAGTGTTTTAAAAAGACACACAGGACATGGCCTTTTGTCTATGGTTCCAAATACTTTTTTTTTTTTAAGATTTTATTTATTTATTTGACAGGCAGAGATCACAAGCAGGGAGAGAGGCAGGCAGAGAGAGAGGGGGAAGCAGGCTTCCTGCTGAGCAGAGAGCCTGATGCAGGGCCTGATCCCAGGACCCTGAGATCATGATCTGAGGAAGGCAGAGGCTTAACCCACTGAGCCACCCAGGCGCCCCCCAAATACATTCTCAACATCAGAGTTTGCAGAACCTTCCATTTGCAGTAATAGATTAACATTGATATGATGGTATTTACTTTAGTCCCTGGACAACATTTCTGCCCCATAATGTATATAATGATAATCACTTATAATTATATTTGTAAGGGCGCCTGGGTGGCTCAGTGGGTTAAGTCTCTGCCTTCGGCTCAGGTCATGATCTCAGGGTCCTGGGATTGAGCCCCGCATCGGGTTCTCTGCTCAGCAGGGAGCCTGCTTCCCCCTCTCTCTCTGGCTGCCTCTCTGCCTACTTGTGATCTCTCTCTGTCCAATAAATAAATAAAATCTTTTAAAACATATATATATATATATATGTATATACACACACATACAAATATACTTATATTTTTATAAATATATACATACATTTATAATAGAGTCTGATGTTTGCCATTAGCTTCAAAGCTGTCCCACGTCCCTGCCTCCAGGCCAGGTGATAAAAGTCCAGGCAATTCCTCCTGTGGGTCAGGCAGGAAGTTCCAACCAAACCCCCGTCCGCAGCTCACATGGGAGCCCACACCCCAGTCCCACCATTTTGTTACAGTAGAAGCAAAGCCAGTCCCCTTTCCCTGTTCTTTTAAGCCACTTTTGAACGAGCCTGGGAAGCCCGCCCTGCTCTTCCCGGAGAGCCTCACAGCGGCTGAGCAGTCAGTCCCTCCCAGACCCTCTGCCACACACACCTGCGCGGGCTTTGTTCCCGCATCTGAACCAGATACTGTGGGGTGGGAGTGCCCACATCCATGTTTCTTCTGACTTCACTCCCAATTAAAAGGAAACAAATTCAATGACAGCAACAGATAACGACGTTCACTTGCTGTTGTAAGAGGTCCACGAAGGGGACTCCTGTGAGGGCCCGTCTGTGAACTTGTTTCCGAGGGACGCCGCCGGCGCACCTCCAGCGTCCGTGCAAATTCCTACCGCACTCCGCTTTCTAATGGATCGTATTTGTTTACAGACCCCAAGTTGGCCCCCTTGTAAGGTACTTTGTAGCGAGCCCTCACAACTGTTGCTGAAAAGCTGCCAGCGCCGCTGCGGAAGCCAGAGGGCTGTGGGAAATCGCGATGAACCCCTTTGGGTCTCAGCTGCCTCTTTTTTTTTTTTTTAATTTTTAAAAAGATGTTATTTATTTATTTGAGAGAGAGAGAGAGAGAAAAAGCCTATGAGCAGGGGTGAGGGGCAGAGGGAGGGAAGGAGAAGCAAACTCCCCACTGAGCAGGGAGCCCCACACGGGACTCCATCCCAGGACCCTGGGATCACGGACCCAAGCCAAAGGCAGACACTTAACTGACTGAGCCCCCCAGGCGCCCCTCAGGTTCTTCTAGGACAAATGTGTTCTAATAATAGCGTGGACCTCACAGGGTTGTTACAAGCGTGAAATGAGTTAACGTCCCACTAAATACAGTGAAGGGACAGAAGGAAAGGAAGGCAGGAGTTTTGCAAGGGAGTGAGTCTAATGATGGGCCACAGACTCCAGGCTGGAGAGGGAGAGAGGAGCAGCCAGAAGTGGCCAACGTAAATGAGAGAGTGGGGAAGTACCAGACATGAGTTCCAGAGAGTCCTGAAGTCAGACTCGAAGGAGATTGTGCTAGAATAGGGTGAGATTTGGGAGTTGGTACATTTTTCTGGGTAATGATGAGGTTCAGAAAGACATGAGGGTGGGGCGCCTGGGTGGCTCAGTGGGTTAAGCCTCTGCCTTCGGCTCAGGTCATGATCTCAGGGATCATGGGATCTTGGGATCGAGCCCCGCATCGGGCTCTCTGCTCAGCGGGGAGCCTGCTTCCCCCCACTCCCGCCTACTTCTGATCTTTGTCTGTCAAATAAATAAATAAAATATTAAAAAAAAAAAGACAAGAGGGCAGGAGAGACGGTCAGAATAGCAGATGTTTCTTGCTCTGAGCTCTAAGAAACAACTCGAGAGATAGCACACACCCGGGACGCCCTGCAGGAGACTATGACCAACAGGGATATGACAGAGAACGATCTGCTGCGCTCCCCAGCTCTCCAGCCGCTCTGTGGGCTCCCCGAGGCTCTGTGGGGGCACCAAGGCGATGCCTATGTGACGCGACACCTACTACGAATCGCAGAGCTCAACTTCCACATTTTTAGAAGTACGTTCGTTATACCTTAAAATGTTAGGAAGCTTTCATTTTTATTTTAAAAATTCAGAAAGCGCGTGTATTTCAAGATTTTGAACTAATAAACTTTAATAAAGTATAACAACACTTTGCTACATGGTGACCAAAAATACATCCAACAGACATCTACTGGATTCCTCCTCTGTTCTAGGTACTTTTCTGGGCCTTGGTATAGATTCACTCGAGTAGGAGGGCCAAGAAAGAAGAGGCAGAAGGAAAAAATACACCACTTCCAGCTACAAACAGCAGGCTGAATACCAACAAAGGCAAAGGAGGTCAGCAATAGTGGGGTTAGCAGTTACACCCGTTTCACTCTGGGCCACACTTGTATTCACTTCTGTGCATCCTGACTCCTAAGTCCAGTGTTTTTTCCAGGTAACATTAACATAGGAAATACCCTGAAATCAGATAAAAACCTAATTATTTAAAGAAAAACAAAGAGGTCAATGAATTTTGAAATGAGAAGTATCAACAACACTCGGTGTTCATCTGTACAGAATCCACTCTAAATGACGGGCTCTCAGGGCGCCTGGGTGGCTCAGTGGGTTAAAGCCTCTGCTTTCGGTTTAGGTCATGATCCCAGGGTCCTGGGATCCACCCCTGCATCAGGCTCTCTGCTCAGCGGGGAGCCAGCTTCCCCCTCTCTCTCTGCCTGCCTCTCTGCCTACTTGTGATCTCTGTCAAATAAATAAATAAATAAAATCTTAAAAAAAAAAAATGACCGGCTCTCTGTCTAGGGAAACTCTCAAGACTCAGGACACTGTACAGTCCGCTCAAGGTTTCTAGGTGGTCTCTCCATGTCTACAGGGTGACGGTCAGAGCAGGGTATCACTGTTCACTGAGGAGCGTGAAGCGGCCAACCCAAGGCACCCTCAGTTCTAAACACTTACCACGTTCTAGGCACTGTGCTAAGTGTTGGAGACCTAGAGATTTCTAGGACACAGTTTCTGCATGTGGAGAGGCAATCCTATAAAAAGTTAATTTCAGGGGCGCCTGCGTGGCTCAGTCGGTTAAGGGTCTGCCTTCGCCTCAGGTCATGATCTCAGGGTCCCAGAATCGACCCCCGTGGGATTGAACCCCCATGGCGGGCTCCCTGCTCGGCGGGAAGTCTGCTCCTGTCCCCAACCCCCTTGTGCGCTTTCTCTCAAATAAATAAAATCTTTAAAAAAATAAACAAAGATAATTTTATGTAAAGTGACAGAGAGGAAGCTTTGATGCAGGCTACTTGGCTCTAGCTGGGAGTATCTGCGAGATACGAGCACAGGAGACAGGCTAAAGGGGTCAGGCAGGTACATAAATATGAAGGGCAGCTGGGCGGGAGAGTGCGTGTATCATACATAAAACCAGGAAGACAAAACTAGTCACATGCAGAAACATGCAAATAATCAACGAAGTGCAAGGAAGGGGACGGCAGGGGTCGGTGGCAGGACATGAGTCAAGCTGAGGACCTGAGTTCACCCTAGAGGGAACAGGGATGGAGGGTCTTGGCACAGGAGCAGCACAATTACACCTGCCCACAAACGATCCCTCTGGCAGCAGCTGGGAGGGTAGACCGGAGGGGAACATGCAGCATCAGGAGACCAATTAGGAGGCTCCTACAGTAACCTGGGCTTCAAAGGACTGGCGCTTGTCCAAGCACAATGGAAAGGAAGGGGCAGATTCAGAAACAGAAGGGAAACACTGGCAAGACTGATTGAAATTCACGGCGTGTGAGGGAAAGGGAGGATTCTGAGGCGGTGCTCAAGGGCTTGTCTTGGGTGACTGAGGGAAAGGCACAGGGGACAGCAGGAAACAGTGAGAACAATGGTGGGGGGTAGAGTGAAGGCTCAGTGTGGGAAACAAGAGATACATGGAGTTGAGTTTCCAACATACAAAGTTTGGGGTGCGTCTGGACACTGTAATGGACACGGACAGTGGGGAAGAGGCTGCGGTTCAGAGTGACGGAGACCTTTTTAGGAGTCACCATTTACAACCCGTACTGAATGCCTAGATCTAACGACTATGGGTTGTGGTACAAAGAACAAAAGTGGAGATGATCTCCGACAAGGAGCGCAGGGTAAGACGACCAGAGGGCTGAGCACAGAACCTATGGGAAACCTACGGTGGGGCTCAGCAGACGGGGAGGAGTGGTGGGAACCAGAAGTGATGTCACAAAGACAAAGCGAGTAGGATCTGAGTAGTTAACAATGTGAGGGAAAGCAAAGAAGTCCAGAAAGAAAAGGTCTGGAGCAGGTCACTGGATTTGGCAACATCAGGTGGCCTTTATCGAAGCGTGGCCACAGTCAGACATCACCGACTTGAGAGGGGAAGAGTTAGTGTTAAAGTAGAGGAAAGAACAGAACTGCTTCCCATCAGGGGAAGTCAGCAACTGGAAATATGGTTTTTTAATGTCTTTTTTAATTCGTTACTGGTGTGACGGTTAATGTCAGGTTTCATCTTGGCTTTGAACATCCGTCGAACTCATGAATATGATGTTCCTAATGTCACTACACAAGGTGGGGAAAGGGACATAAGAGCTCAGGGATTCTGATTCCAAACTCAAGTGCCAAATAGATGGTCAGAAAACTTCTCCGTCTACCCTAAAAGAGACCCTTATCTCCTTTAGCCACAGAGCTGAGACTGCTGAAACCAAACCCAGAACCTCATCCTGAGCATGGCTGAGTGACAAAGCAAACAGAGTTCCCAACCGCAGGGACATCTACTGACAGGAAGGAACAGATGAAGCTGGAGAGGCTGAACCCTGAGCACGGAGCAGTCTTCTCTGCCAGTAAAAATACTCCTCCACTCCTGTCCGGGGAGACTACCAGTGCTTTGCCCAAACCGAGGAAGCTGGGATGCCCTCTCCTGAGGCAGTCGCCCGGAGGGACACTGCTAATTCTCCTCAGGACCTACTCCGCCACTCGTCTTTGCTCCCAGTATCCTGGGATGGGCCCTGGGCCGGGCTCCCTGCTCAGCGGGAAGTCTGCTTCTCCCTCTCCCTGCTTGTGCTCTCTCCGACAAATAAATAAGACCTTAAATAAATAGTTATAAAAACAGAAAGTCACATCCCCTCAATTCCCAGACTTGAGCCAGTTTACAGACCCAGAACCCCTCAATAATGGGGGGACAGGTCCAAACCGGCATAAATTAAGAGAGGAATTTGGATGAAGCCATTTCTGTGGCAAACCATTGACCTGATGTACCAAAAACATTTGAAGAACTAAAAATGTATTTGTAGTTCTTATTATTTACAAGAGTAGAAAAAAATGTCAGAGATGATACTGCACAGGCCCACAACCTCTCATCAAAACCCCTTGGGGTCAGATGTGTTTCAGATGTAGAATTTTCCAGATTAAAAAAAAAAAAAAATCAATGTAATGCATACACTTTATATCATCTACCAGCCTCAGCAGGGTCCAAGGCAGCATCCCACAATCAAACGCATGAGTACTTTGTAGTGAAACACAGGATTAATCACACCAAGTGGGATCATGTCTAAAAATAGTCTCTCCTTAGTACAGCTCGAATTTTACAGCCACAGGCGTTTGTTATCAAACGTAGGAGGGAAGTTTCAGTTTTCAGAGATGTAGGGATTTGAAATCGTGGATCAGAGACTGTGGTCCTACAATGTGAAATGAGGACGAGAAAGGGGCCCTTGGCATGTTCTGTTCGGAGTTCCGTATACTCGAGCCTGGTTGCAGTCGGTACCACCTCTGCTTACGGCCAGGACATGCTCTCATTTCGCGACGGTGTAAACTCAGCAGCCCTCACCGGTTCTCCCACTCTCACAGTCACCGGGGGAAAAGAAATTGAACTCTGCAGAGCTGGAAGTGGCTAAGACCCAGTGCCCACAGGGTACGAGCCCAGGGCTGGACCTCCGGCTTGCGGCGGGCGGCAAGGTGGCTGAGCTTCGGAGCCTCTGCTGGGGGGTCAGGGGGCCTGGCAAAGGTGCCAGCGAGGACCCAGTGCCGGTGGGTCCTCCGGCGCGAAGACCCAGAGCCCGTGTGGACGTCCTGCGGGGCGAGCCTGCCGGAAGTCTGCACGTAAACTGACCTGCACAGCCTCCAGGGGAGGACGCAACCCAAGCAGAAAGGTAAGGCTCCATGGCGTGGTCCCTAGGTCGTGCCTCCTGACGAGGGGGCAAGGGACCTTTCGGAGCCTAGCATGGTGTCAGATGCATGGTTCAACGAGGTCATGCGGTGTCCCAGGCAGATCAGTGTCAGAGTGAAAAGAATCTAGAAAAACCACAGCATTACAAATCCCTGTGGGGCAGTCGGGGAACTGGGGGCTCAGTCCGCCGCTAGCAAGGGTGCCTCCAACATGGCAGCTGTCTCCACGGCAGTCGGCAGGGATCCAGCCATCACAGTTCTTGCACAAACATTACCACGAAGGGAAGGAGACTGGACACCCTGGGGCAGAGTAAAGACTCTCTGTAAACATTTCAGATATGCCAAAAGCCTCCAAAAAATGGCTGGACCCTGAAGGAGAAATTCTGTAATATGGCAGAGAGGCTGCCAATAGATGCTTTGAGTCCTAACTCCATCACATATTAGCTTTTTGTGACCTTGGACAAGTTACACAACCTACCAGATTCTTAGCTTCCTCATCTGTAAAATTCAGAAAAATAGTGATTACTGGGCGCCTGGGTGGCTCAGTCATTAAGTGTCTGGCTTCAGCTCAGGTCATGACCCCAGACTGCTGGGATCGAGACCTGCTTCTGCCTCTCCCACTCCCTCTGCTTGTGTTCCCTAGATCTCTGCGTCTCTGTCAAATAAATAAATAAAATCTTTAAAAAAGAAAAATAGTGATTATCACACAGAATGGTCAATGAAATAATGCATGTAAGTTGCTTAATAGAGGCTTAGCACATAGAAGCACTCAGCCAATGAGGGCAGAGCAAAATAAGTAACATGAAACTGGTTTTATATCCAGATTTCTTTTTTTTTCCCCGCTAAGATTTTATTTATTTGACAGAGAGAGACACAGAGAGGGAACACAAGCAGGGGCAGTGGGAGAGGGAGAAGCAGGCTTCCCACTGAGCAGGGAGCCCGACACAGGCTCGACCCCAAGACCCTGGGACCACAACCCGAGCCAAAGGCAGATGCTTAACAACTGAGCCACCTGCCGTCCCTATACCCCAGTTTCTAGGGGCTCAGAAACAGGAAGTACGCGGACAGAAGACACACAGGGTCCGTCCCCGTCCCCAACAGGCAGACCCAGTATCAGCTAATTCACTCCAAATTTCTCCTTCCTTATATGCGCACTCTCTCTCTGCCACTCTTGGCCACTTAGGAGATCTCAAGTATTTGCATCTTAACACATTCTTCTCTTAGGAAATGGAGTCCTTTACTCGTGTTTCTGAGCAACATCCTTTGAAGAATATTTAGCAAATATCACCTGGATGTGACTGGAGAGGGAGTAACTGTAAGACACCGTCTGGTACAGGGTCATATAAAGTTCTCCCTGAGGCTTAGTTTATGATACAGCACCTTCACTTTTTTAGGTGCTATCTGGAAAAAGCACAAGATTATTTTAAAGTGACATAATTCCACACTGTGTTCCTTAATGTTTGACCATTTCTTAATTTTGATAAAAACATTTAATGTTTTTAAATTGCACATAATGAACTCCCCAGATTCCAAAGTAGAGTATCGGGGTCCTAGCATAAACAATATTCAGTGCAAATGCGTCTGAGTTCATTCAGTTGGTTACAGCCTGATACTAACAAAGCTCGAGTCATGGATTCCATTCTATGCGGCAATTATGTGCAATAATAAGTAGCTTGGCTCAACAAAGACACAGCGCATTTCTAAATTCAACGAGCGACCCTAACAACTGCTGCGGTGTATCCCAGCTGTCCGATGAGCACGGCGGGGTCTTGAACAACACTGACTGGAACAGCACAGGTCCACTTAGACACGGGTTATTTATTTTTTTTTTAAGATTTTTTTATTTATTTGAGAGACAGATCACAAGGAGGCAGAGAGGCAGGCAGAGAGAGAGAGGGAAATTCTCCCCACTGAACAGAGAGCCCGATGCGGGGCTTGATCCCAGGACCCTGAGATCATGATCTGAGCCAAAGGCAGAGGCTTAACCCACTAAGCCACCGAGGGGCCCCGACACAGGTTATTTTTAACACAGCACAGAACTACAAATGTATTTTCTCTTCCTCACAATTTCAACATTTTCTTTTCTCTAGCTTTTTTAAGACTATGGTCTATAATACGTATGACATACAAAATAAGTGTTAATCAACTACTTACGTTATTGGTAAGACTTCCGGTCAACATTGGCTCTTAGCAGTTTTCAGGAGTCAAAAGCTGTACTTGGATTTCTGACTGGGTGGGGGTCAGCACCCCAACCCCACTGTTGTTCAAGGGCCAAGTGTATTCCAACTACATGCCTAGAGAGTCAATCAGAGGTATTGCAAAGTCCAAAATTTCTTTCTTTTTTTTAAAGATTTTATTTGTTTATTTGACAGACAGAGAGATCACAAGTAGGCAGAGAGGCAGGGGGAAGCAGGCTCCCCACTAAGCAGAGAGCCCGACGTGGGGCTTGATCCCAGGACCCCAAGATCATGACTTGAGCCAAAGGCAGAGGCTCAACCCACTGAGCCACCCAGACGCCCCCAAAGTTCACAATTTCCAAAGAAGACTCTGAGCTTCAAAGATAGATAGATGGATAAAAAATTACTGAAGGAGAATTTATTAATGAAAGAATCCTTCTTTTCTTGATAAAGACTTAATGGGACCAATGAAAAACTATAAGTGAATAAAAAATTCACCAGCCACATGCAGTCAAAAAGATATTGAATAAAGAGGTTTAAGGGCAAAGATACAAAGGTCCCAAGAGACAATTAAATTTCTCATTTTACGCACTATGAATGGTCCCAAAGCCAACTGATCTCTGTCCTCTTATGGCAGTTGAAATCCCAAGGACTGTGGTCTGGACTCTAGGGCATTTCTAATATCAAGCACTTGGCAAAATGAGTAGAAAAAGAAGAAAGGAAAATCACTCAAGATACATGAAAGCTTCCTATTTCATCAGCCGTAGGGACCAAGACCTGGGGCCGTATGATACTTGAGACCTCAACAGACACTTCGGGTTTTTCTAATAATTAAATTCCCTTTCATGGAGCCGAAAGACCAAACTAATCTATAATACAGAGCAAATCCTTTATTCTCTCATTTCAAATGATGCCAGTGGTCAGAGAGAACAAGATGAAAATCTCTGCAAGGTCTAGGTACACGTGAGATGCATGTCTTACACAGAGAATCCAAATTCTCAGATAAAAGATACAACTTAAATAAAAACACCCTTGGGGCCCTGTAGAAGATTCTAATCATCCAGGAGAAATGTGACCATGGAATCACATAAATCAGCGTCCGTGGGAAGAGAAAGGAATGTGAGAAATATTTACCAGGTAGGCCAGCATTTCTAGATGGAGGGCATGCAACACTATTTTTGAAAAAAGTCTTCCCCAATCAAAGCACATTTTAAAAACTCAGTAGGAAAGATCAGCCATTAATGAAATCCCACAGTGTACCCTTTGAAAATTAAAAAATATTTGATTTTGTAATACAAATAAGTGTTCTAATTTTTTTTTTAATTCTGCAAAGTTTTGTTAACAGGTGAATCATATTTTCCTTAATAGGTGAATCATTTTCTTAAAAGTGGTGACTGCCAGGAATTTAATCGGCCCTTTACTATTCATCTTCAGCACGCGCATCGTGTAGGCTCCAGTCTCCCTACTGCATCCCCAGAACGGAAACGACACAGGGCACCCAATAGGTGTTCACTTAGTGCCCGCGCTCTATAAAAACACAAATCTTCATTTCATGTACTGTTCACACAGATCTCTCTTTCACTTAAGATTCGTCTTTATTTCTTCTTTTGGCAGTCTCTGAGCGTTAGGGTAAAAACAAGTGATAGAATTTTTTTTTTAAGGGCTAAATTATTATTATTATTTTTTAAGATTTTATTTATTTATTAGAGAGAAAGAGAGAGAACAAGCAGGGAGAGGGGCAGAAGAAGAGGGAGAAGTGGCTGGGGGCAGATCCCAGGACCCTGGGATCATGACCTGAGCCGAAGGCAGATGCTTAACAACGGAGCCGCCCAGACACCCCTGGAATGTTTGTTTTATTGTCCCAACTCGTAAATAAGAACAAAGCTGAGGGCATTAGTACTGAAATTTGTGGCTTTCTGAATGAAGAGGTAATGTCTGAAGTCTGACTGTTGTCAACAAGCATCAAATAAAAGTCCTATTGATGAAACACTTGAGGGCTGTAACAAACATGATAAAATAACTTAAATATATAATAACTACTAATTCTGAAACCAGTAGTTGAAGTTAATTCATTGCATACATTTCTTTCTTTTTTTCTTAAGATTTTATTTATTTGACACAGACACAGCAAGAGAAGGAACACAAGCAGGGGGAGTGGGAGAGGGAGAAGCAGACTCCCCACTGAGCAGGGAGCCCGATGTGGGGCTCGATCCCAGGACCCTGAGACCATGACCTAAGCCCAAGGTGGATGCTTAATGACTGAGCCACCCAGGGCCCCTCATTGCACACACTTCCGAAGAAATGTGAAATGGTACTTAAAGAGTGAAAATAACCAGGTAATACATAAATTCACACTTGGGAAAAAGATTCCTTTTTTCAAGACACATTTTTTGGGTACGCACCATATGCCAGGCTAAATCCTGTTTACTTCAAACTACTAACAAACCCTTATGTGCCTCATTGCCCTTTAACAAACATTAGCGTCCATCATATCCACTGTGCTAAGCACTAGGAACATTTCTTTAATAAGTTTTTCCAACAGATTTTATCTATTTATTTGTCAGAGAGAAAAAGAGCACAAGTAGGAAAGCAGCAGGCAGAGGGAGAAGCAGATTCCCCAACGAGCAAGGAGCCCGACGCAGGCCTCAATCCCACCATCCTGGGATTGTAACCCAAGCCGAAGGCAGATGCTTAACCGACCGACCACCGGTGTCCCAGCACTAGGAATAGTTCTATAAATAAGAATATTTATATATTTCTATAGGAATAGTTCTATAAATAAGACAAACACTGTCTCCGTCCTGGATTCTCAGAGAGGAAAAAAGAAAAACCGAGTAGTTACACATTCCAACAAAGGACCAGGAGATGGTAACAGGGAACGCCTCCGGGCAGGTGGCTGGCAGAAGGCCTCTGAAAAAGCGGCACTGTGCCCCCACGGATGAGGAGGAGACAACTCCTGGCAGCTCCGAGGAAAGGGCGGAAGAGGTGGCCAGAACGGCAAGTGCAAAGGAGCGGAGACGGGAACGACGGTTGAGGAGCGGAAGAGGCAGCGCAGCTCGAGTACAGCGCGCCGGGGCGTGGCACCAGCGCAAGGCAGCGGCAGAGACCAGACCCCGCAGAGCGCCGCAGCCCATGGGGGAGAAGCTCGGGCGCCATCCGGAGTGTAAGGGGAAGCCATTACGGCTTTTTAACGGGAAAGCAAGATGGTCTGATTCCATTTTCACAAAAATCGTTCTTGCAGGGGCGCCTTGGGGGCTCAGTCGTTAAGCGTCTGCCTTTGGCTCAGGTCATGGTCGCAGGGTCCTGGGATGGAGCCCCCATCGGGCTCCCTGCTCAGTGGGGAGCCTGCTTCCCCCTCTCCCCCACTCCCCCTGCTTGTGTCGTCTATTGAATACATACATAAAATATTTTTTTAAAATCCTCTTAATAAAAAATCATTCTTGCAGTTGGGTGATTTTGACTAAAATGCTCATAGAAAAACCGCGGGTGGATTCCAAACGCATTCTGCACATGTGGGGCTTGACCAAGGGCTGGGAGGAACCGCGGGTCGACCCGAGGCTCCTGGGCCGAGCTTACTGCGGAGGGTGGTGCGGCTCTCTGAGATCCAGTCTTCCTACGCTGTTCCTTCCCTTCTTCTTTTTAAGACTTTTATCTATTTGAGAGAGAGGGAGAGAGAGCAAAAGCACGCAGAGGCAGGCAGAGAGAGCGGGAAGCAGGCCGAGCAGAGAGCCCCAAGCGGGGCTCGATCCCAGGACGGTCCTTGGATCATGACCTGAGCCGAAGGCAGAGTCTTAACCCGCGGAGCCCCCCAGGCGCCCCCGTGTGTTCACCCCTACAGATGGGCTGCGGGGACCCGACAGTGGCCCAACCCGTGAATCCTCCTCCTGTTAAACCTGCATCCCCTCCTGGGGCGCCCGCAGTTAAGCCCCTCTGCTCAGCAGGAGGCCGGCTCCCCCACCCCGCCTGCCCCCTGCGATGTCGCCGTCAGATAAACAAATCTCGAGGAACGACACACTTCATTCCCTCCTTCTTCCAGTTCGTGTTCTCGTCTGACCCTCTCGGGTTCCAGCGCCCCTGGCTTGTCCCCGGCCCTCTGCCATTTCCTTCAGCACTCTCGGTGGGTGACCTCGTGGCAACCACCACGGCTGTAACGACTGCGGAACCACCTGTCCCACGGCCTCCGCCGCTGCTGTGTCGCCGCACCGGAGACTCCCCAACCGCGGGTAACGTCGGCCTCGCTGTTCCCTCAGTCCCGCAGTCATCCGTGCGGGGCCCCACTGGCCAGAAACGGGCGCAGGCTCCCTCGCCCCGAACCCGAGGGCGCCCTTTCACCCGCGTCCACAGCAAGTCCGCCTGCAAGCCCGCTCGTGCGGCGCGTCGCCCCTTCACAGCTCACGTGCGGCGTCTCCGGGATGATCGAAGCCTCCGGTGTCCACCACGGCCGCGCTCTTCGCGCCGCAACTCCTTCGGGGGCTTCCGGCGGTCCAAGTAGCCTCGCGTCCGGCACACGGGTCCTCGCGAGTGGAGGCGCCCGGCTGCGCGGCCTCCCCTGCCCCTCACTCGCTCGCACCGGGCTGCGGCCTCCCGCCGCGCGGACCGACGCACGGTCCACTCGGGACTCTTGCCGCGGTCTCCCTGCCCCGCGCCTCCTCGGCTAGGCGTGTCCTCCGCGGCCCGAGTCCAGTCTGGGGTCGGCCCGCCGCGGGGCTCGCACGGGCGGTGCTGTCCGGCCGCTTCTCCCGCTGACGTCCACTACGGAGGGCAGGGCGGTCCTTCCGGCCGTACTGGGGGCTAAATCCCCACGCGGCGCTCAGGAGCGTCTGCGGAGTCCGCCGCCTTCCGGAAGGTTCTCCGGGAAAGCCGCCCGCAACAGACGACCGGCGAGAAACGCGTCCCCGTCTTCCGAGACGAAGCAGCCGCGAGCGACTGCGCAGCGCGTCCTCCACCGACCACCGCCCTCCTGCGGAGCCGCGCGAGAAGCCGCCGCTCGACGCCCGAACGCCCAGGTTTCCGGTTCTGCCCGCGGAGCTCGGGCCCGCGAAGACCGCCTCCCGCCCGCCCTCCGCAGCCCCGCCGCGCCCCGCCGGCGGCCCAGCCTTTCTCGCCCCGTCTCCAGTCCGTTTCCCGACTTGTTCACGGAAACCAAGCACTGGGGGCGCCTGGGGGCTCCGTGGGTCAAGCCTCTGCCTTCGGCTCAGGTCTCGATCTCGGGGTCCTGGGATCGAGCCCCGCATCGGGCTCTCCGCTCCGCAGGGAGCCCGCGCCCCCTCCCCCTGCCAACGTGTGATCTTCTCCGTCAAAGAAGTAAATAAAACTAGAAACCAAAAACAGGCATCGTCGCCCGGGCCGCTCCCTGAACCTGTCCTCCAAGCGGCCGGAGCCGCGGCCTGCGAACCTGCGGGGGTGAGACTTTCGCCTCGGGTCTCCGCCGCCGGGATCTCCCCCGTCACCGCCCCCGGATCACTCCCCCCGGGGTCACGCCCCATCATCCCCCCCGGAACCCCCCCCGATCGCCGCGTGGACGAGCCTGCCCGGGTCCAGAGACCACAGGAAGGGCCGCTCCGCCGGGAAAGCCCGAACGCAGACGCTGCGACGCACCCGGCGCCTCCCGGACCGAGAGAAACGGGGACGGGGGCGCGTTGAGGCTTGCGGGCGAGCCCGGCTTGACCGCGGCGCCCGAGCCGCACCTCCGAGGCGAGACCAAACGTTCCCTCAGGCCGACACAAAGGCCCCGCGCAAGGCGCCCCGCGACCTTCCGCCGGCGCCCACAGGCGGCGACCGCACTACCCCGGGCTGCCCGAGCCCGAACCCCCGGAGCGGGGCCGGGGCGACCCCGGGCCACACGCGGGCAGGGCGGGCGGGACCAAGGCGGGGAGCCCGGCCCTCGCCCCGCAGCCGCAGGCCCCGGGAGCCCCCCGCCGCGCCCCTCCCCCCTCGGCGCCCCGCAGCGCCCCTCCCCCCCGCCCCCCCCTCGCTCCCCCCGCCCCGGCCGCGGCCCCACTCACACAGCCCGAAAGCCGCCGCCAGCAGCGACCACAGCCAGCGCCTGCGGGCAGCGTCTGCACGTCCCGCCGCGACTCCCGCGGCCGCTGCCATCGCCCGCCCGCCGCCGCCGCCGCCGCGCCCCGGGCCGCCGTCCCCACTGCGATCCGCTCGGCTCGCTGCAGCGCCGGGTCCTGGTAGTCGCCGCCCGCGCCCGCGCCCCCGGCCCCGCCCCCGCGCTCCGCTCATTGGCCTGCGCCACGCCCTTGGGAGGACGCCATTGGAGGACACCGACTGTCCATCACCCTTCGCCCCCTCCCCAGATCCCCCACCGCCCGGTTCCCCCCCACCGCCCGGTTCCCCCTCAGGCCGGTTCTCCGCACGCGGGAGGCCGGGCTCGGGAGGCGCTGGGCTGCCGCCGCCTGGGGCCCGCCGGGTCCTCGGCCTCTCGGAGCTCCCGCCCCGCACACCTCTTTGCAGCCCCCCGGCCGCGGGTCGCGCTCCTGGCGGCCCGCGCTGCGGGTGTCTCCGGGCCCCGAGGAAAAGGCGGCCGTCCGCGCACAAAGAAGAGGAAACGGGCGCGACTCAGGCGGCCGCAGGGAGCTCGGCTCCCGCCTGGCCCTGGCAGGGTCCGCCCTTCGCTCCGCTGGGAAGTCGGCGTGCGGCGACCGGAGACGACCCGACCCGCGGGCCGGGACGGCGCCTCCATCTTGCCAGAGTCTCCCCAGGGTCCCTCTCGGCTCTCGGAGCGCTGGGGGCCGGGCACGAGGTCCCCCCGTCGGAGCCGGGCGCCCCTTCCTGGCTCTCCGTTTGCTTGTCCGTCTGCGGACAACGCGCCCCTCGCCTGTCCACGGAAGCTCCTGAGTCTGAGGGGCCTTGGCTGACTCTGCTCACGTCGGTCTCGGCCCCGAACAGCGTCTGCCGCGGGGGCAGCGACGGGAGCAGGGCAAGAGCACAGTGAGGGAAGGAAAGGAAGGATCCAGGCAAGGATGTGACCATTAGGCAAGAGAGGGGTTAGAGTATGGTGAGAAAACCCAAATGTGACCTCATTTCAGGGTTTTGTCTATAAAGTCAACTTTAGACAAATGGACATTTTTGCTGTTTTAGCCTGCTAGCCTTGTAAGCCGACTCATAAAAACTGGCAGTAGTGAGAGAAAACTAAAAAAGCACGACAACCATTTTGCCCTGTTCTTCTCTGTAAGATCCTTATGAAGTGTGTCTGAATGTCACAGGTTCGCTAGAGGACAAATGCGTTAAGTGAGTAACTGTTATGTGCTGTGGATGTAGAACACCTAGACTTTATTCCCAAAAAGCACACGGGCCTCCAGGGTAGACATACAGGCACTAAATTTGTTTAAATGCTTGAAGAGAAGGAGAAACCCAAGGCCAACAGGGACATTAGTGCTCAAGGACTCATGTCCTGTTACAGGCTTCTTGGAGGGTGATGATGAAGGAGCAGAAGGACTGGATGAAGACCAAGCGTGAGGCCTCCGCCCTCCCCCGACTCCTGGAGGGGGACACGTGAGACATTCTTCCAGGAATCTCCCAACTATCTTACCCTTAATGCCTTGCTAGGGGGGAAAACCACCTCAGCTTGACAATGGCAAGGCCTGTGGTATCCTGTAGGTCTTCTTTAACATGTAAATATCCTTTGAAACCTCCCTTTTTCCTACTCCCCCAACCCCATAGCCTATAACCAGCCGCCCCTCCCAGCCCAGCTCTTCCTGCCCACGGGTCCTGTCCCGGTGCTTTAATACACCACCATTCTGCACCAAAGACGTCTCAAGAATTCTTTCTCGGTCCTCAGCTCCCGGTTCCACCCCACCCAACCTCACCTATATCCCAGAACCACATCAGTGATAAACCCCAACACTCACATCTTCCTCTTGTGGGACCCCTAGTGCATGAGGCCTATGGAAAAGATGCAGAAAGGATATAGCATTCAAAGTGGACTTTATTTTTTTATTTTTAAAGATCTTATTTATTTATTTGACACAGAGAGAGGGAACAGAAGCAGAGGGCCTGGGAGAGGGAGAAGCAGGCTGAGCAGGGAGCCTGATGCAGGGCTCAGGACTCCTGGATCTCCCAGGACCCTAGGATTATGACCTGAGCCGAAAGAAGATGCTTCATGACTGAGCCACCCAGGTGCCCCTGAGGTAGACATTAGAGGATGAGTAAAGGTTCACTGGGAAAGCAACAGCAAAAGCAAACTCAGAAATGGGAAAGCAGTACCAGGTCCAAGAAATTGTGGGTAAATCTTGTGTGGTTTGGAACTTCAGAAAAGTAGGCTGCGTTGGTCTTTTGAAGAGCTTTGGGTTGTTCATTCTGTGGGCAGTAGGGAGAGGTAAAAGGGGACTGACACACTCAGGTCTGTGTTTTAAAAGGCTGACCACAGCAGACAGGTCAGAAGAAAGAGGTGAAGGGGCTGGAGAGGAGGACAAGGCACGGAGAAGCGTTTCAGCTGAGTGGGAGAGTGACAGGATGGGGGTCAGCTGGATGGGAAGTCTAAGCAAGAGAAGAGACTCCAGGGCACCTCCATGTCTCAGGTCATGATTCCAGGTCCTGGGATAGAGCTCAGCAGGGAGTCTGCTTCTCCATTGCCCCCTGCCTCTCCCCACTGCTCCTGCTCATGCACACACTCTCTCTCTCAATTAAGTACATAAAATCTTTAAAAAGAGAGAGAGAGAGAGAGAGAGAGAGAAGAATCCCGGAAGACAGATATGACCTCCAGTTTCTAGCATGAGTGGAGAATAATGCTATCAGTCGACCAAAACTAAAAGCCAGGGAAGAGAACCTGGTCTTGGAGGACTGCTAAGAAGCTGGGCCTCGGACATAGCTTAAAATGCTGACAACACCCCACGGACAACCAGAAGGCACTTAGATGTCACGGAAACCACAGAAGGTCTACATGGAACATGAGCCTCATGTGGCCACAAGGTGCTCACAAGAAATGCCAGATCACCAGTCTCAAGTCAATAGAATGTCCTTGCCAGCAAGTATGTGATGTAAAGGAAAAACGGGTTCCAAGGCATCGTTTTCTTGGAAGGGTCGGAGGGCTTGGTCTATCTGAGCACTAGTTGCTGTCAGGCCTCCGTAGGGACTCCCAGGTGACACCCAGATGTGACCACTCCCAAACTGAGCACACCAGCTCCCCTTCCCTAGATGCAAGCCCCAGCCAGCTTCTCCCCCTTCTTCTCCAGTCCCACGTAGCCTGTGTGCACCCCCGCGGGGAGGAAGACCGGTCCAGCATCCAGAGAGAACAAACAAGAACACCCAGGCTTGGAGGTGTTTTGCAGAGGGCTGGACTTTCCATGGATATTTCCACAACTTCTACAACCACTGGAGAATGCATAGAATGAATTTCCCATTAACTAACTCCCTTTTTAGAGCCTTCATGGGCTCCTTCTCGCCCTTAGCATGACGTCCAGACCCTTTGCTGGTGCGAAGCTCCTGTGAGCCCCTGCCTGGGGCCCTTCCCCCCATACTCCAGCGGTGGAACCTCAACCTGCCTTCAGGTCCAGCGCCAGCCCCTGGGGCCTGTAGGGCTCCATTCTGTGGATTCCTCAGACCTTAGGCCTCCCTCTGCTCCCTGACGCTCAGCATTTATCTTCCCATCTTTCAGAACATCACCAGAGGGTGAATTCCTCTGAAAAGGTTTCCCGCCGTTTCTACTATCTCCCTACGCTGCCCTGTGTAGACATGACCACAGCGCGATTTCCAGCGATTTGAAAACCTACAATGGGACTCAGGTGTCAAGGCCTTTGCGAACACCACTGAGAGTAACGTGTAGGTGGTGAGTTCTCCATAATGGTTACTCTTATCCTATCAGCACCTGCTGGCTCTTACCTGCTTACCTGTCTGTCTCCTATATATAACGGTCCCCCTCGAGGGATATAAGGGACTTGCCACACAGTTTTCTGCTTTCCCAGGGCCCAAGACAGAGCCTGACGCATAGTAATGCTCGTCTCCTGTTTCCCTCACACTTGCCCTCTGCTCTTAGCCACACTGTCCTCATGGATGTTTCAGGAACAGTCTGGGTACATGCATGTCTCCTGCTGTTTCCTTTGCTCTCATGTTATCTTCTTAAAGAGGCCTGTCCTCACCACCCTGTTCAAATTGCAAACCCTCCCCCTGCAATTTATTTCTTGGTTGTATGTACGGTCTGTCTCGTCTCCCTAGAATGTGTGTTCCCTCCGGGGAAGGAAGTGTTTGTTTTGCTCGTGAACACACTCAGCATGTTGCATACAGCAGATGCTCAATACATTTTTGCTGGATGAAGAGATGAATGAGTGTTTTTTAAATTAATCTAGAGAAGGTACAGAAAAGAACAGTCATGCAAAGTTGTAGTTTCTGACCCTGATATAGAGTAAATGGGAAAACAAAGAAGCCTCAAACCCCTTGGATTCGGGCTAGCCCGAGGTCCTCGCTAGGCAAACTTCCTTCTCTTCACAGACCCCTTTCTTCCTCTGGGAAACTCCGCCTTGCCAGCGAATGCCGTTCAGACAAGACAATCGGAATCAGCGAAGGCTTCCGGTCAGGTCACAAGGGTCCTTTCCAAGGACGGCTGCCTCTGAAACGACGGGACTCCTTGGGGAGAATGTTCCCCACAGAATCAGTAAGAACGAACCACGGGCAGAGGCCTTCTGCTAGAAGTTGTCCACACAGGCCCTTCGGCCCCACAGACCTCCTTCTTCATGGAGCCTGCGATGACCCGAGTAGTGAGGAGGGGTTCGCCTTGGGAATTGCTCGGGACTTTCAATCTTTTCTTAATAGGGACAAGAAAAGGGGCGCCCAGGAGCGTCTACTGCTGGCAAATAGAGAAGGGCAGAATTTTCTAGACCTGGAACTAAGCGGACACGTAGGAAGAGGGGGACGGGCACCAGAGTTTCAAGCAGAGGTTTGGGCCTGTGGCGGGATCCTCCGCGCTCCTTCCGTCCTCGGTTTGCCGACCTGTCGCCGCCGGCCGGGAACACTGGTCTGTGGCGAGTGGCTGCGGGCGGTTCCCGCACACCAAGAATCTGACTGTTAATGGCCGAGCTTCAGACCGCCCCGGACACGAACGCCGCCCGTGAGAAGGATTTGCCTCCAGCTAAGTCAGCTTCGGTGATGGTTCTCTGGGCCGCGTGGCTTCCCGCAGGACAAGGGCTGCATTTTTGCCAACACCGAAGGGTTGAAAATTAGAGCTCCCCGGGGTCTAGCGTTTCTGGGCACCAAACTGGAACAAAAATAAGGGGGTCCGCAGGGAGGTGTTGCCCGGAAAAGCAGAGGTCACAGGCTTCTTCATTTGCTGTGACGGATGAAATGTTTCTCAAGATCCTTCGTCCCCTCGGACACCGTCACGATCCCTGTAGGGCAAGGATGTGCCCGGGGGGCCACAGCCCGTCTCTCACCCGACAGAGAAGTTTCCCGGCACGAGACGGCAGCTGGCGTCTTGGTTCTGTCAGCGTCAGAGCTCGGGCACCCCGTGAGAGGCTCTGACCCGGCGGAAGAGTCCAGACCGAGTCCTCGCGGGCCGCGGAGAGGAGAGTGAGAAGGAAACCCCGCGAGCAGTCACAGCTGCAGTCAACTCGGCGGAGCGCGGAGCCTCCTGTGACCGAGACCCCCGCAGTGCTGCGCGCAGACCCCCGCAGTGCTGCCCGCAGACCCCCGCAGTGCAGCCCGCAGACCCCCGCAGTGCTGCCCGCAGACCCCCGCAGTGCTGCCCGCAGACCCCCGCAGTGCTGCCCGCAGACCCCCGCAGTGCTGCGCGCAGACCCCCGCAGTGCAGCCCGCAGACCCCCGCAGTGCAGCCCGCAGACCCCCCGCAGTGCTGCCCGCGACCCCCGCACTGCTGCCCGCAGACCCCCGCACTGCTGCCCGCAGACCCCCGCACTGCAGCCCGCAGACCCCCGCACTGCTGCCCGCAGACCCCCGCAGTGCTGCCCGCAGACCCCCCGCACTGCTGCCCGCGACCCCCGCACTGCTGCCCGCAGACCCCCGCACTGCTGCCCGCAGACCCCCGCACTGCAGCCCGCAGACCCCCGCACTGCTGCCCGCAGACCCCCGCAGTGCTGCCCGCAGACCCCCCGCACTGCTGCCCGCGACCTGCCCGCAGACCCCCGCACTGCTGCCCGCAGACCCCCGCAGTGCTGCCCGCAGACCCCGGCAGTGCTGCCCGCAGACCCCCGCAGTGCTGCCCGCAGGCCCCCCGCAGTGCTGCCCGCAGGCCCCCCGCAGTGCTGCCCGCAGACCCCCGCACTGCTGCCCGCAGACCCCCGCACTGCTGCCCGCAGACCCCCGCAGAGCTGACGCAGTGCACGGCGCGAGTCGTCGCCCCCTCGGGAGAAACACGAACTCCGCCAGCGTCCGGGGCGCTTCCCCAGGTCCGCCGTGGGGCGCAAGCGGGCTCCGAGCGCCGACGAGCGTCTTCAGGCTGTTCTCACCCTCCTCGCCGGGCCGCGGGAGAGCCCCGGACTCCGGCGCCGACGGCCTCGAGCAGACAGACCGAGCGGGCTGCGGGCAGCTGGAGCTCGGCCCGGCCCTCGGCGAGCGGCCGGCCGCGGGGAGCGAGCTGCGAGCCGGGGTCACTGCGCGGGGCCTGCGCCGGACTTGCTCACGGGCCCAGGGCCGGAGCGCGGGCGGCTGAGGAGCCGGGGACCGACCGTCCTTCCCCGAGCGCCGGCGGTGCCCGCTCGAGCGCCGACACGGCGGACTCCGGAGAGAACAGGACGCGGCCCGGCCGGCCGGACGCGGGGCAGCGGACACCGTCGCACGGAGTCGCGCGGACGCGGTGCTAGTGCGGGCGGCTGGTCCCGCGGCGCACCCGGTCGGGGCACGCGGGCCGACCCCGCACCACACGCCGGTGCCGGTGCAAGTCTCCGGGAAGGGCAGGGTCTGGGGCCGGTCCCCGAGGAGAGACGTCCCCGCGGAGGAGAACCGCCGGCGCGGGAACGCGGAGGCGCGAACTCAGCGCTGGAAGCGGCGTCCGGGCCCTGCGAGACCGCGTCGGCGCGAAACCATCCGCGGGAAGCGCCGCGCGGCACTGCGTGAGGCCGAGTCGGGAACCTTCCTGCCGCAGCCCGTGAGCCGCGAGGATCCCGGCGTCGCGGCGTCTGGCACCAGGGGCGAGTCCGTCAGGGCCGTGGCGGGACGGCGGCCGCGCCCCGCGTCGGATTCCTGACGGGAAAGCGGGGACGCGCGGCGCCGGAGCCGGAACGCGAGCAGCACAGACGAGCGGCCGCGCGGGGGCGCCGGACCGCGCGCCGCGCCTTCCTCTAGCAGGGCCGGGGCCCGCCTGTCACGCCGGCTCGTTGGTCTAGGGGTATGATTCTCGCTTAGGGTGCGAGAGGTCCCGGGTTCAAATCCCGGACGAGCCCTCTTTTCCTCACTCCCGAAATAGAGACGTGCTGCCGCGAGACGCAAAACTGACCCTTTTGGTCTCTTGCACACGGCACACCCGAGAGCTGTCGGGACACGACGCAGCGGCGGGGAAGGGTGCGGGGCCCGGGGAGTCCGAAGGCGCCGCTCCCGCCCGGCCGGCACCCGAGACGCGCGCGGGGAGGACCTCGCTCGGGTCCGCGCCGCCGCTCGTCCGCGCCCGCCCTGTGCGGGGCTGAGAGGGGTCGCGGCCGCGCCCGGCGCCTCCTTTCCCCGCGCGCAGGCTCTGGGGGCCGCGGGTCCCGCTCTCCGCCGCAGGCACGAGGAGCTGCGCGTCGGCCTCCTGCCCCGCAGACCCGAGCGGCTACGGTCCGAGCCCCGGGGCCGCAGTCCCGGTGTCGCTAGACGGGCTGTGCGAGGACGAAAAAAAGCCGCTTGAAGTCGAGGGCGTGGCGGGAAAGAAAAGCCTGGGCTCGTCCGGGATTTGAACCCGGGACCTCTCGCACCCGAAGCGAGAATCATACCCCTAGACCAACGAGCCACTCTCGGCAAGGCGGCGCCCGGAGCCTCCCTTCAGCCGCCGCCGCTCGCCGCGCTCCGCGCCCGGCCGGCGACCCGTCCTCCGCCCCGTCCTCCGCCGGGACCGCGCGCCCGTCCAGCCGTGCGCCCCGCGGCCCCTCTCGCCGCTCAGCCTGCGGGGAGCGGCCGGTCGCCACCCTGCGCCGCGGCCCACGCTGCACCCGGCGGGGACAGCGGGCGAGGAGCCGCGGCTGGAGGCGGCCGAGCGCGCGGGGAGGAAACCCCAGAGGACGGTGAAGAGAGAACGTCAGCGTCCGCTGTGGGGTCGTCCGCCCCTGCGAGGGCTTTGCGGGTACTGAGCTCGGGGGGACGTCGGACGTCGTGCTCCGACGTGCTGCCGGCCGGCCGCAGCAGAGGGCACGCGGGACGGCGCGGGGCGCGCTGGGAGCCGCGGGAGGGCGGCGAGCTGCACGGGGGCGACGGGGGTCCGGTCGCCTGGGGGAACCGGGAGGACCCTGGGTGCGCGCGCTCCCTGCAGCCGGTGGGCGGAGCCCCGCAGTGATGGCGCGCCCTGGCTCCGCCTCCGCCCCGCCTCCGCCTCGGCCCCGCCTGCGGCCCCGCCTCCGCTTCCGCCCCGCCTCCGCCTCCGCCTCGGCCCCGCCTGCGGCCCCGCCTCCGCTTCCGCCCCGCCTCCGCCTCAGTCTCGGCCCCGCCTGCGGCCCCGCCTCCGCTGCGGCCCCGCCTCGACCTGCGGCTCCGCCTTCGCCCCTTCTCTACCAGAGACCCGGCCGCCGCCCCGACCACCCCCGGGCTGCGGAGGTGGCGCCTGCAGCCGACTTCTGCACCCCAAGTTCCTTTCAGTCCCGCTCTACGGGAGCTGGTGCTCCGTCGCTGTCGGACGGTCCTGCGAGGGTCCGGCGCTGGTCTTGCTCCTCATCTTCCACCAGCTTCTCTACTCTTCCCCGCCCCCTTCCTCCTGAGGCCCGGGGACACCCGGGATGTCTCTCAGCGACTAAGGGCCAGGACCCCAGTCGGGCCCTTGGCGGGAGTATGGGCGGGGGTGGGGCGAAATCAGGTGTAAACTCCTCAAATCCAAGAGCAAAAGCAGAAAAGCCAGTCCAGGCCCTGCAGAGATTGCGGAGCCCTAACCCTACATCTAACCCCAACCCGAACCCTAACCCTAACCTCAACCCTAACCCTAACCCGAACCCTAACCCTAACCCTAACCCCAACCCTAACCCTAACCCGAACCCTAACCCGAACCCGAACCCTAACCCAAGCCCCAACCCGAACCCGAACCCCAACCCTAACCCTAACCCTAACCCTAGCCCCAACCCGAACCCTAACCCTAACCCTAGCCCCAACCCGAACCCGAACCCCAACCCTAACCCTAACCCTAGCCCCAACCCCAATCCCAACCCCAAGCCTAACCCTAACCCTGGAGCAGGAGGACGTGGCTGGGGAGGGCGGCTGTCGGAGCTAAGCCTCTGTCCGCTTGGACCGCACGTGGAACTGGACTCCCTGTCCTTGTCGGAGACCTCCTCTCCTCCACAGGCCTCTCCTGCCTCTGCCCGTCCACGTTCAGGGTCGTGGGATTTCCCATACCTGCTTTCTTATCCCTTAAGTCGCTCGTAGTGACTTAAACCTGTGCCAGTGACTTAAACCTGTGCCATCAAGACAACACGGCATGACCTCCCTAGTTTCCTGCAGGTCACGTAAGCCGGGCCCAGCGCTTCATTGGTGTAAATGTTGCTTGACTGGCCCGTCTGTGTGTGCACATTTTTCATGCTTTCGCTGATTTTCTGAGGTAATACGGTCAAAAGAGATGACCACTGTGACAACTTTTATGGCTCGTGGTGCAATGTCATGCCAATGAGCTTAGCCCGGCTGGTTCGCCAGTAAGATGGAAACTGACGCAAGAATAGGACCAGTGGCTCTTGGAGAAGTTTGAAACCCATGCTTTATGAAATATTTTTTTCTTTTTCTTAAATATTTTGTTTATTTATTTGACAGAGAGAGAGAGATCACAAGTAGACAGAGAGGCAGGTGGGGGGGGGAAGCAGGCTCCCCACTGAGCAGAGAGCCTGATGCAGGGCTCGATCTCAGGACCCTGAGATCACGAACTGAGCTGAAGGCAGAGGCTTAACCCACTGAGACACCCAGGTGCCCCAAAACCCATGCTTTAATATTTTAATTTTATTAAAGGGATCTGGTGGCATCAACGCTTTTGAGAATGGTGGTGGTGTTAAAACTACAACCAAAGATAATTTTGACTTGGGGTCAGATGTATGAGTGGAAGATGATGAAACTAGAGCAGGTCCCGGGACACCTGGGTAGCTCAGTGGGTTAAAGCCTCTGCCTTTGGGTCCTGGGACAGAGCTGGGCTCTCTGCTCAGCAGGGAGCCTGCTTCTCCCTCTCTCTCTATACCTGCCTCTCTGCCTACTTGGGATCTCTCTCTGCCAAATAAATAAATAGAGTAGGTCCATTAGGAGATAATTAGAATAACTCTGGGATGAAGTCAGGATGGAGGCCAAGGAACGGGGAATGGCTTTAACAATCATTTTCATTCCTATTTTGTAACTAGTGTTTGCACGCTACTGAATTCAGACCCACTCTGGACCCAAGGGGTGCAAACTTTGTTCTGACCTGACGTTAGTCTCCGGAAGGGAGAATACAATCTGATCGCATGGGTCTGCCATTCAGAGGACTCTGCTGACTCGGCACCCAGGACTGGAGTCAGGACTGTGTGCTCAGCCTTATCCACTGCCCCTGGGTTAGGCACTAACTGACTTTCAGGCTGCTGCGGTTGTCATAACTGTCAGATTTGCTTCACCACCACAAGCCATGCCCTGATCCAAACAGAAGCTTGAATCTGATTGAAAATGTGTGTCTTTTTCCAGACTCCAGTCCAATATCCTATAATAGCTTTAGCTCCTTTTTACTAAAAACATTTCTACATGGTTTCCCTCAATGGTTCCTTTTCTGAGGTCTATCTCATAACTTCCCCTGAATTTTGCAGCCCTGAATCATCAGAAATGAATCTTTGGCTCTGCCTCACGCCTTTCTTTTTTCATTCAAAAGTTTTCACTTGATTTAAGTTTTGAGAGTCCTCAAGTTTGGAAGTCCTAAGGTGATAGAAATCTAAGGCTGAGGTTGCGGAAAGAACCACTTTCTTCTGGAATACCATTTCACCAGTGGATCTTATTGTCCCTCTGCTTTATATAGATTTGGTCTTGCTCTGGATGTTCTTGGCCACATAGAAAAGGACAAAAGTGTATAGTTTTCATGATCAGAAGTGTGATTGTTTATGAAGACTTGCTCATGATAGTATGTTACAAAAAGGAAAGATGCACAATTACATGTACCGAGAACTCAATTTTGTAACAAAAATTAAAGCAAAAATAGGGGCGCCTGGGTGGCTCAGTGGGTTGGGGCCTCTGCCTTCAGCTCAGGGCATGGTCTCAGGGTCCTGGAATCGAGCCCCACATCGAGCCCCACATCGGGCTCTCTGCTCGGCGGGGAGCCTGCTTCCCCCTCTCTCTCTCTCTGCCTGCCTCTCTGCCTACTTGTGATCATTGTCAAATAAATAAATAAAATCTTAAAAAAAAAGAATTAAAGCAAAAATACATATGCAGATTAAAAAAACTAGAAAAACTCCATAAAATCATAACACTAGCTATTTCTTGGTAGTGGAATTATAAACATTTTTTTTCTTAATTATTTTTCTTTTTCTCCACAAATTTTCTAAAATAAAGATGTATTGCTTTCATAATAAGAAAGAATAAGGATAATTAACACCTTTAAATCACACTTTATTTATTTGTTTTTAAAGATTTCATTTGTTTATCTGATAGAGAGCACAAGCAGGGGGAGTGGGAGAAGCAGGCTCCCCGCTGAGCAGGAAGCCTGACCTGAGACTCAATCCCAAGACACTGGGATCATGACCTGAGCTAAAGGCAGACACTTATCAACGGAGCCACGCTGGTGCCCTAAATCATACCGTAAGAACTCTGCGTTTCTCTGTGCTTGGTAGAAGAAGAGAGACAGACTCTGAGGCTATGTAAAACAGGCCCTTCTGCTTTTTCAGCCCAGCTGCTTCTGGAGTTCGTCAGTAAAGCTGTTACGGTCAGTCCTGAGCAGCCTGGTGCAGCCATGATGGGACCGAGTTCCTGGAGCCATCCAGCACCCGTGGGTTCCGTAGACCGTCCAGCAGTAACGACTAGTGTCAGGGCTCCTACTGTTTTTCGAGCACCAAGCATACACCGTCATTCTGGAGACTTGTTTCCGAATGCTGGTTTAAGTGCGGTCCAGTCCACTCACTCTTTCAAAAAGAACTGGTTGAGAAGTGTGATAAGTGATGTTACAGATTTGCCTAAATTCAAGTAATTTTCTCAAATTTTTATGTAAAATGACACCTTGAAGGGCCAGAATCATTACTTACAGGAGTAGCTGGTGGGAGTGTGGGGGGAGCTTGCTTGTTTTGACCCCTTCCTTCTGCACCCTGTTTTCCTCTGAGCCCCTCCCGCCTCGCCCCTCCCCTGCAAGGACCAGCGTGTTACAGCTCCCACGGAGAAGCCCACAGCTTTCCAGGACTAGAAGGAGTAAGAAGTCTTTATGCTCTGCTTCTCGAGGTAGGTGGCTTTACCCAGGCTCCCTTTTCACTGAGAAGTACACAACGTACCACTGTCTCCTCCTCTTCTGGAGTCTCACAGAGCCATGGTTCCCTGCCCGTCTGGGCACAGCGGAGCCTCTCCGGAATTCCACAGCTCCCCGGCGATCCGAGGGCAGCGCTGGAACACAAGTCTTCTCGGCAACCATAGCCACTCTGGTCAGGACGTCACTGGGCTGAGTGGAAGCCTGGGTTGTCCCAAGCAAGACTGGGAAGTCAGAAAATTGTGTCTCCTGCCCCTAGACTTTTCTCTACTTTGCTCTTCTTTCTCGACCCCTCTGGGAAGGATTTCAAGAACCAGCTCAACCCAAGGTGTGATGACAAAGGAGGCTTAGAACATGACTTTTTTCAGGAAATGCGCTTTGATAGGGAAAGAAGGCTGAAGCCAGTGGGAGCAGTTGCTAATTATGACATTTCAGTCCTCTGGTATCAGATGAGAGGTGTTGGGCAGTGATTGATACTGAAAATAATCTGTTTCAGCTCTGAATTCAGCTCAATCATTCATTACTTAACAAATAGTTATTGAGCACCTGTAATGCATGGGGGACTGTAATAATGAAGAAATACCTTCATGGAGCCCAGGTTAGCTCTGACCATATATTGTTACACGAAATCGCAAGACGGATATTCAGTGGTGGCTTATGAAACCGAACTCCTCTTTGCGTGAATAGCACTTGCATTTTGCTCAGTGTTCGTGCCACCTTCGAGGCCGCTGCTCTCGCGTCATACAGAAGCATTCTGCTCCACTATGTGTACCTGGCCCATAAGCACCACGTTGATTAGATCTTGTTGAGGGTCGGACAAAATTTCATGTTTTAGTAAACCATGCAGTAGTAGTTTGGTGTGTCTGGGATTGCCTGTTGGACACATCTGTTGTTTTTTTGATCTTCCAGCATAATTTCCTTTGGTAACAGCACCCCATTGGACACCCATTGTCCCCATTCACAGTCCTTGCAGACTGCACAGGAGTGGCTAACCTAGTCCTTAGCTCCGGAGGTCATACCACCCAGGCCTGGCCGGTCTGATCTCCGCAGCTCCTCAGTCTTAAAGGCTGGTTCCAGTATGAACATGTGATCCACATAGGGTTTATAGAAAACCTTTGTAGGATTTCTTTCACTGGTGCTCCTGGAAAAGAATAAGCTCTTTCCACTGGGCTTGCAGGCTGTGAAGGGCCTGCTTGGGAAATACGGCCCACACAGAGGAAAGCAGAGACCGAAAAACAAAGAGAGGCTTCTGATATTGCTTGAGTATTGTATTTAGGCCTATCCACGGGTTTTTAATTTATATTATTCAGTATGTAGGGAGGGAGAGAGAGATTCATAGACAGATACAGTGTTCTGGTTTTTATCGGCCAGTTGAAGCTGGGTTTCTTTCATTAGCAACAGCAGGCCCTCATTCATCAACTGCGTTACACAGTCACGAGGCCAAGAGTGTCTCGTCAAAGGAGGTGATGAACTCCTGGCTGCCTGTCCACTAATTTAACCCCTTGTTAGACATATGTTTTTTGAGGGTCTAGTTGACTGGCAAACCGAGCTTTGTCCGGGGGCAGCTCAGGGAGGCCACTGGAGGCCCCTGGGCTTCCTCTGCTCACCTGGTGACCTGTCCCACACGTGGCTGAAACCGAAGAACAGCCCCAGATCAAATACTGGCATCTCCCTTCAAAGCATTCAGGGTTTTTGTTTTTCTTGCTCCCTTTCTGGAGAAAGGAAAGACGCAGTATGCAATTCAAGCTGAAGACGAGGCACAGGAGGAATGCCTCTGACTCCTCTCTCAAGCCTCGTAGCTGTGAAGAAATCAGTGTTTTTCCTTCAAGCCTATCAGGGAAGCCTGAACCAAACCAAGTCTTCGTGGCCCCGGGATGGCTTTGTGCTAATTAAGACACAGATGCATTCTCGGATTCCCAATTGTGAAATTCTGGATCTGCAAACGCAACACGTGACTAATCACAGTTGCTTCGGGGAAGGAGGGCGACCAACGGCAGGACAGCCTCGGAAGCCAGAACAGCCCCTGGGAAAGGGCCTCCGACTTCTCACAAGGTAGATCCAATAACGTGAGCACTAGGAACTGCACTGGTAGAAAGTCATTCTGACGCCATTACAGCAGCTCCCCTAGGGTCCCGTTCTTGTCCTCATGTGTTGTTCCTTTCCCACCTGCTGCTGTAGCTGTCAGGCCTCTGGACAAAAGATAGTTTTGTCCTCACATCTACATCCCAGGCTGCCTGGTCCATTCCTTTTTCAAGTAAAGGAAAGTGGCAGCTGTCTCTTTTTTGGTCACACACGCTCACAAACACGCACACATACTAAACTCTGGCCCGGATGTGTGTGTCATAAACAACCCAAAGACATATGTAAATAAAATCATGTATTATTTAGGGGGTAACACATCTCTGTTGATACAGATGGATGGGCAGATAGGAGAGGGACAGGTACAGGTGGATGGATGGGTGGCTGGGGGAGGGACGGATAGCGATGGATTATGTAGACCTCAAAGTAACTGAAACACACCGAGCTCCAAAATCCTGCTAAAACATAAAACTTAAAGTTTCGGGCTTTACAATGTTACAAGGTCTAGAAAATGCTTGTATTTTAAAAGTTTTGAAAAAACTTTTGAAAAAAGAAAACTTTGAAAAAATATATATCCCAAGTATGAACACTATCTGGAGTTAGGAAAACGGTCCTGGGAGCCTGTACTGTACTGTAAAACTGTACTGAGAACGCTGAGGTACCGGCAGGGACAGAGACCTTTTTGTCTGGGACAGGTTTTCTGAAGTCAGAGAAACAGGGGCTCCGTCTGCCGCATCAGCGCAGCGAAACCCTGAAACCCTCTACCCCGGGTGAGAACCGACCCCAGAGATTAACCGTGTATTTGGATAAACAGCTTTGCATCAGGAGGGGAGAGGAAATGACCCCTGCTCCTTGCAAAGCTCCTTGCACTTTCCACACCGAACATTAAAGCCAGAGCGACCCACTGAGAAGAGACTGAAAACCCAGGCCCCCCAGTCCCGTCTGGAAAGGGAGCCTGGGCTTTGATTCAAGACCATCTTCCCAGGGAAGCTAGGAAGATGCCTTCTCCAGGCCCAGGGACGTCCTGCAGAACTGCACATTTCCTCCCCCAGGGTGCGTCAGAGGCCGGGCATTATTCCAATCTTAGTATTTGTGCTGCCCAAGCGAGCACGAGGCCGGGCATGGTTCAGGTCTCCCCGCTCTGCTCTCAGGATGAGGAAAGGCGGCGTGCAGAACCGTGACACCTCGCATCTGCTTCTCCGGATCTGCCCGTCTCCACCTCCTCCTACCCTGGGAAGAGCGTGGGCTGAGCCTGTCACCCCCCTGGGTACCAGAGACTGGAAACTCCCGACAGCAAAGGCTCCGATTCAAATGGTGCAGGAGGCACTCCTCCAGGCCAGCGTTTCAGAGACTGGGCGGCCGGTTCACACGTGGACAAAGCTGAGAGGTTGTCTCGGGGTCTCCATACAATTTAAGCTTTTCTGTAACTGAGGTTTTTCTGTAACTTACAGGATTTATATTTCAGCAACACTCTTTCCTTTTGTTTCCACCCACCTGAAATCAGTTTTTACTCACATCTGAGAATCATAAAAAGTTCAGAGCGTTAAAAAGGCTATTGCTTTGCACAAAACAAAATCTGAGAAGCTAAATGAGAATCCAGTTCTGAGGTCAGCCGCAGGGACAGGTGGGTGCGGCTAGACCCCACAGGCTGGCGAGGATCCCGGGAGCTGCCCCCACAGGAAACGGTTCTAAGTAAGTTTTTGCTTTTCTTCCTTAAAGCAAGGGCATCCAGTGACACAAACTCAAGGTGATGCAAGGCTGCCGCCCTTTGACGGACCTCTGTCTGCAAGAGAGTGTCAGCGTGGAGACCCAGACGCAGCGCGGTCTCCGTCGGCCGCTCCAGACCCTCCAGGAGCTCCGCGTCGGCGACGGCGTCATGGGCTGCTACTCTCCTTGCGCCTTGGAAAGAGGCGTCCCCGGCAGCCTCATCACTGGCACGGTGAGCTCCTCACATCTTAGTGTCCTGGACAGGGGTGTTATCCTGCGAACACAGGAGGAGCAGATGAGTTGGGAAGAGAGTGGGGGGCATCCTGACGCTCGGCGGCTGTCCTTGGGGATGGCGGACACACAAGAATGCAACAGAAGCGGCGGCGGGGACAACGCTCGGCAGCACCGGCTCCTTCACTCCTCACAGAAGCACGACACGTCAGAGTCGGGTTAGCTCCGTTCTGCCGGTGGGGCAGGGAAGGCACAGAAGGTCAGGTGGCTGGCCCTAGGTCACACAGCGAGGAAGTCACCGAGTCGGGATTTGACCCGGGACCAGAGCCCGAGCCCTCCACGGTGAGGCGCCCGCCTGCTCCTCAGCACCCTCCCCGCGCCGCTTCCCACCCACCCGTGCACTCCCGCTGGGCTTCGTCTTCCCGCGCCAGCGCAGCAGAAGTTTCGGGGCACGACCGTGGGAAAAGAACAGAAAGGATCCCAACAGGACGTGGTGCTCTAACGGAGGGAAAATCACTATTTCGTCAACATTCAACCCAAAGCATGACTTCTGGCTCCTTCCGGGCTGCGGCGGCACCAGGCCTCAGACCCCGGGTACTCTGGCTGGCAGCAGAGACCTTTCCGTGTGTCCTCGGCATGTGACCACGGCCCGGGCTCTGGGCCGCCGCGGCGTGCTGTGCCGAGTGTAAGGGCCTGCACGGGTCCCTGCGGTATGTCACTGGCGCGGTCGGGGGCGGGGAGGCTGCGGAGGACACGGAGGCCGTGGGACGGTGTCCCGGCGGCTGCAAGGGAAACCTCCATTGGGGGTGCATGCGTCCATGGCGGAGGCCACGGCGCCTTGCCGCTCGTGGGGCGGTGGGTGCTGGAGGCCGGGGGAGGCGTGGGCGCCATGAAGGCGGGGAGGGAAGGTTGGGAGGAAGCTCAGCACGGGGAGGAACAGGAACTCGACTTTCCAGTGTGCGGCATCAAAGCGTCTGGGGCAGGAGCGTGGGCCTCGAGATGCCATTTTCAGGAGGAATTGGGTGCTAGTGTGTAGGGCGGGTCTGGAGACCAGGAATTCCACGAGGGGCGAGTCTGACTGTGGAGATAAGGAAGGGGTCATGACAGTGGGGCAGCAGGAGGGAAAGCCCCTAAGGCCTGGGGGCTGATGAGACAGGGACGCGGAAGACACGTGGGCTCCTGGGGAGCAGCAACGGGCGAGAGTAACAAAGGAACGTGCAGTTTCAGCTTAATACGATGAAGGACCAGCAAGGGCGGGGCAGGGACCAGGGGACCCCCTTCCTCTGTGCCCTTGTGTCCACCACAAAGCCTCCTCCTCGAATGGCTCCACTCGAATGCCGTCTTCACCCCGAAGCTTCTCCAGCTTCCTCCCTCACGCTACACACATACATGCACACGCGCACGCACGCACATAGACATACACACACGTGTGCACACACAGACACAGTTTCCCCCTTCCTTGTGCTTTGGGCTTCCCCCAGAGAACCCCCTGCCCAAAGCCACACTCTGCTTTCCTTAGCGTGTCCTGAGGAGCTGCGGGTCTCCCGGGCTTCACTTTCCTGCATCTCTGTCCCCTCACCATCCGCAACGGCCCGTCTGCACCCGGGGCCTTCTCTTGGGCTCAACTGGCCGGTTTGTGAGGACGCAGAAGCAGACCCACTGTAGCCCTGGCAGCCTCCGGGCATCGCACCAGCCGCTTACCTCTGTCTCAGGGGCCTCCTCGCTGGGGCGGCAGCCTGGCTCCAGAACGGCCCCTTCCGCGTCCTTTTCCTCGCCTTTGCCCTGCTCCGGGATGTGGGGAACCTCCGCCCCTTCAGGGGGTCCTGCTGGCGCCTCCCCCACAGCTCTCTCTGCCGACCCCGCTGTGTCTTGGCTCCTCTGTCTGGCCTCATCGTCTTCCTTTGCTGCCGTCTCCTCCTTCGCCTCCGACTTTCCTGTCTCTGCTTTTCCTTCGGTGGGGCTCCTGCGACCACTCTCGGCCTCCGGGTTGGAGGCTTGGGCTGGCCGGACAGCCTCCCCTGGGGCTGGACGTGGGCCGGCCTCCTCTTCAGAGCCCCCCACAGCCTTCTGGGGGTCCTGGGTGTCATCCACGGCCTGGCCCTTCTCCTGCCTCTCTGCTGGGCTGGGCGTCCTCCTCATAGGAGGCTTCTCCCGGGCTCCCGCCGCCTCGCCGGGAGGAGGAGAACCCGCGGCCCCGCTGTGGGATGCGAACACCTCATCCCCATTCTCTTCCTTGGCACCATTCTCCTGGGATGACTCGGGGGCCCTGAGGTCTGCCAGGTCCCCACAGTCTGACTGGGACCTCCGGAATCGCCTGGAGGGAGGACGCCTTTTTATGGAGCCCTTCGTCCGCACCTGGAAGAACGTGTTAAGAGAAATTATCCCCGGCCGTGAGAAAGGCCAAGGGAGGGACTGCGCATCTTCCGAGGTTTGCTGCTTCCTCAGCCGGCCTCCAAGGGCCCTCGACTTCCCAGGAGAACGGACCCCTGTGTGCTGTGTTTCTGGGGCTGTGAAGTCACAGGCTGGCCTATAGGTTTTTGCCTCGTGAAAATGCAAACGCTCTCCATCCACTAAAAATGATAACCTTTATTACCCTGTAAAACATTAATCCGTTTGGTGTTGAATTTAGCAATTTAATACCAACTTTTTTTTAGCTGCCTATAAATAACCAGCTCGTTGAGGTTCTTTGCATGAGCTTTTCCGTATTACAGGTTTCCTCACAAATGGACAAACTGAGTAAGATCAATGTTTTTTTTTTTTTTTTATAAGAGTCATGTTTTAACATTTAGGACATTTTGCTTTGACACAGGTGAACCCAACGGACAAGAGGGTTCAGGGTCTGCAGGTGGCCTGGCTCTGCTCAGGGACTCATGGGGACAGAGCTGCGCAGCTGGTGACCACCTTCATCCCCTTCCCCAGCCCGGTCCCCCCAGCGCTCCGCAGAGCTGGCTGATCCTGGGAAAGCTGCACAGGCAGACACCTTCTCTTTCCTGGGCTCCGGTCCATCATGAGCAGAAGCCTTAGGACCGTCCAGCGGAGCCCCCTGACAATCCTGTCCGGTCCGGGAAGTGCGTGTGCCTCCGGGTCACTTAGGCCTCATCGAGGCCCGGTGGACTCTGCCAGAAGCGCAGTGGAAATGTTTATGTGGATGCCCTGCTTTTTGCAAGTGTTGTGTCCTTTAAAATTTTGTATGTAGATGAGATCTTATTTCATAAACCTTAAATCTTATTCTTGTAGGGCTTCCCAGGCCCTTTCCTGAGACCATGGTGGTGCCAGCCCTGCAGGTTACCAAGGCAGGGTCCCTACTGCCCTCCGAAGGCTAAAGCACCCCTCCCCCATCACAGGGAGGCACCCCTCCCTCCTGGCCCCGCCTCCCTCCCTCTGCCAAGTCTCCCCAGTGAGCATCCCATGAAGAGAGGAGGCTCTGCCCTATCCCCAGCCCGCAGGCTCAAGACTTAGCACACCGGTTTGTTTCCCTGGGTCCCACCTGTTTCTACCCACTTGACTTTCCCCATGAATTTTCTGAAATGGCCCAGAAGACCCCACTCTTTCCATCGATTTCTTTAAAGTTCTATCCATTTGCCATCCCCTGGCCTCAGATCCCTTTATGTTGGTCCTTGCCGGGCTCTGGCCCCGATTTGCAGGGCACGGCCCAGACAGTGCTGGACTGGAGCTGCGGTTCTTACCGTGAGCAGTGGGCCGCGGGTCTGACGAAGGAAAGCCCTCTCCCTGTCAGGGCAGCATCTACAGAAATGGGCCCCACGTCCTTTTTTGCAAAGGGTACAGTTTGGACGTTCTCTGAACAGAGCAAGCTGCGGTAAGAGAGCTTTGAGCCCACAGTGGGGCACCTAAACGGGTTTAGATCCAGCCAGAGCTACGTGTTTCGGAGCCCTCCTGACCCTGCCCATCCTCTGTGTGGGTCACTGATCAGCCTTCAACTTTTTTCAGTTTTTGTCACAAGCGTCTGTGCAGCTGGGATCTGTCCCGAACCCTCTGCCCTCTCTCCACAGGGACGGAACGCCTCATCCCCCAGGCGGCCCTCGGGTGAGTGGGACAGCTATGGGGACCCCAGGCGCAGACCGCAGACCGAGGCAGGAAGAGAAGTTCCCTTCTGTCCTGTCAAAGGCAGCTCTGAGGAGAGCACCGGTGTCCTCAGGGCAGAGATATTCGAGACCGTCCTGCCCGCCCCGCATTTCTTCAGACGCGCCCCAGGGCTTCCCAGGGCTTTGCCAGAGGCTACCTTGTTGTAACAGGGCAGACGGCTCCCTTCGGGAGGCTGGTCGAAGCTCACGGGCGCGTCCACGGGCTCCTCGGCCTGAGAGCGCACGCCAGGGCTGCTGGGAGTGGACGGTGGGCTCTGGAACGGTGACACCACGGCCTTAAGTCCAGGACTCTTGGGCGAGGCTCCAGGCAGCAGGGCTGCTGGGTCAAAAGCTAAATTGGCCTGCGGAGAAAAGGGGGGGCCTGTGAAGCAGCGGCGGGGGCGCTTCTGCTGGAGCTTGCTGGGCACGTGGCCTGGAACTGGTCGGGGCCGAGTCACCAGGTGACACGAGGCTTTTCGTATCGCTTCCTAACCAAGTCTCCACTGTCCCAAGTATCCCTGTCACGTCCGGGGCTGGAAGCAGCGCCCACGAGAGCGGTCTCCTGCTCCCCGACTGGCCACAGGCTGCGTTCCAGAATGCCCTGAAAGTGCTGATGCGGAGCCAACAAAAATGCCGCGGAACAGCCCCAGCTGGGAGACGAGGAAGCTGAAACGGCGAGTACCAGCACCGGCAGACACAGTCTTGCGGCAGGTCCGCCCCTTGGACCACATTCTCGGGGAGCCCTCGTAGTCTCTGCTTCCCAAACGCCGACGATTTGCTGGCACACAGCAGCCCTACATGGTCTGTTTGGTTCTCCTTGCACCCATCAGGAAAGTGGCCGCAGAGCCTGCCCTGGGATTCAAGCCAGGCCGGCTTGTCCCTCAATGCTTGCTGGTAGATGGCAGAGGGGTGCACACAGCAGGCGGCCCAGACCTTCTGAGAGGGGCCCGTGGACCACACGCCAGTGTGGGCGCCCCCGGGGCCATTGTGGGGCAGGGGAAACCAGATTCAGATGAATCCAGAGGGCAACACGAGGGAAGGTGACCTAAAGGGAATTGAGGCCTCAGGGAGCCGGGAGTTGGGCTGGCGGAGGGGGCAGGGAGGCCCCGCTCCATCCACGGCTGGGAGAAGGCCGTGGTGCCCGATGGCTGTGGGGCCTGCGGTCCACGCTACGGGGACTCCTCCTAGCTCCATCACCCTCTGGGTCCCCAAACTCTTGCACAGACAGCAGACAGCAGGGAGGCCTCACAGGGAGGAGACAGACGGCTCAGGGGAAGCTCTCCACACAGACTGAGGGGTCTGCGAAACGCAGGTCTTTCTCCTAACAGCTGTCTGATCCCTAGTGCGTCCAGTAAGTAGCCTGAGTCTCAGGTTCTTTCTCTGTCCAAACCGGTTAGCCTGCCCGCCAGAGTCCTCCACGATCTAGTCCCGGGCGCTGTCTCCTGCTGCCACCGGCTCACACGCCCCCCAGCCCCTCCCTCCAGAGCTGCGCGGGTGCCCCCTTCCTCCTGCCAGAGCTCTGTGGGCTAGGAGAACCCCCGTGTGTGCTTTCGGACCCGCAGACCACACGGAGTTACTCATGTTTAAGCAAGTGTCAGTATGCTCGACCGTGATTTGAAGAAAGAATTTACAACACGGACAAGGCTGAGTCCTGGTAAGAATGAAAAACAGAAAAGTTACACAGCACCGCTGGGAGCCTGAGCCATGCCAGGAAGCAGCATGCGATGAGCACCAAGGGGCAGGCCTGGTGACAGGGCTTCAGGGCTGGGCGTTAGAGCTCTGAGGTCTCCCTGCCCAAGTTCAAGCTGGGAGGTGCCCTAAGACTGCTTGCAAATAAAATACATCTCGCTGGCCTGCAGGAGACTTGAACTTCGAATTACGGACTACTCCCAGGAGGAAAATGCACCCTTCGTACTCGTCTAATAGAATATTTGGGTGAAAAGTCTAGCGGATGATGCATTTCTTAGTTCTTGGCTCCCCCCTGCCCTCTCCCCTTTCTAACAAAATAAGGCTCCTACGGGATCTGGCCAAGTTGTCATCCTGTCGCTGACATTCTGAATGAGGTGGAATGATTAGCAATCACAGCCTTATTCTCAGTTGCTGTGCTTCCCAGAGAGATCCTTAATGACGGAGAAGGAAAGGGAAGGAGACTAGCCCCGCGGGGCACAGAGCCCATGGGAATGAATTTCTGGCACTCGGATGGGGGCGGGGAGGCAAGGGCGTGGTCCTGGGCTACCCCGTACTGGGCGGTGGTGTGCACATCCAGAGGCCCTGCGGAGACCCTCCTCACGCACATGGGACCCCGGCAGCCTCCTGCGTGGCAGGCGGCTCCCACTCCTCCCTTGCAGCTGGAACACAATCAGGGCTTGGCAGGAATTCAACGTTAGGGGAGCCCCCTCACACCCTGCGCAGGGTAGGCTCACGGCCAGAAACTGGAGATGCTTTGCTTAACCCCAAACCAGGCGGAGGGCCAATCCCTGGGCTCTCCCAGAGCTGGAACGGCAGGAGCTGTGGCTACTCGTCTCGACGCACCCCTCATAACGGCTTTGGAGAGAGGCTGACGAGCCGGTTTTCCCAGATGGGCCCGGACGGGAGGGTGCGGAGCACAAGGGCCTGGCTGCTCCCCTGGGTGCCCGTGCAGAGATCGCAGTGAAAGCCGGGCAGCCTCCGCAGGCCCTGCGGAGACCGATGCCAGCCTTCCTCTGAGCTTTAGCTCACGCTGTTCCCACAACAGCAGCACCTTCCTCCTTCCTTTCCAGCCTCCCATCCTTGAGAACCAACTCAGGGTCTAGGCATTCCGTAAAGCCTTCATTAACTACTCCTGCCCACTCTAGTCTTCTCTTGCTCTAAGGTTCTAGCGCTGTGTTCTGACCGGGGCGGGCAGGGTGTCCCTGGAGGCATCTGCTACTGCCTAGAGATAGTTCCCATGGCCACAGTGCTGGTGCCTCTAGCGGGCAGGGACCAGGGACGCTGTTAAGCATCGTGGAGTGCACAAGGCGGTGCCCTGCCACAACATGACCCTGCCCCGGTGCTCCCAGGTGGAGAGACCGCGAGCTGGAGCAGCAGGAGTTGGGCGGCTAACACAGCGTACATCTCGGTGTTCACGCTCCTGTATGTCTTCTGTTGTATCATGCGTGGACGTCTTGCCTCCCCCAAAAGACCGTGAGCTTAAGTTCAGTGCCGCACGGTTCATTTACACCCCCAGGGCGGCCAGCCAGCTGTGGGCACAGTGGCGAGGGCTCTGTGCTCACAAGGAGATTGGGGAGGCAGGCTTTCCCAACGACAGACTCGGGCAAACCCATGCAACGCCCAGCCGCGGAGTTTCCATTCTGTGTGAGACTGAAATGGTTTGTGGGGACATTCAGGCTTGGGGGAGAGGGCTTGGCTAGTCCTGGAGCATTTCTGGCGCTATCATGTCTTTTTCTAGACGCTTGGGCCACCCCGTTACCCACCATTATTGTTAACTACACAAGCTTGTGCTTGGTGGGGTCTTTAGTTTGGCCCTTTGTCCCGAGACGGAACTCCTCATCCTTCGGGCCGGTCAGCAGGGGTGACAGCAGGTCCTACCCTCAGGAGCCCCAGAGGCACACGGATGTCGGGGAAGAGATGAGAGGGCATCAGAGTAGCCCCGGGGAACTGTTCTGCGCTTACCTGAAGCTTCTCGATCAGAGGCGAGCTCTTCACTTTGATTTTAGGAGGATGGCTTGCATTGGGCGGTGATTTCTATAGAGCAAATGGAACAAAACAACCAAATGAGCGAGGTGTAGGGAGGTGGCATTCCGCGGAGTCAAAGGCACAGGTGATTTTCCCACTTAGCTTCGGCGCCTGGGCCTGCGCCAGCCTAGGCTCCCCTCCACACCCCCCATTTCACAGCCAACAAGACCACTTGCATCTGTGAATCAGAGCAGGCAGGACAGACGTCCGAAACACAAGAGGCCTCCTGCTCCAGGAAGGAAGACCCCAGGGTCATGACGCGAGAACAGAGGATGTCGGAGGGCACGAGAGCTTCACCTCCTGACCTTCAACAGCATGAGCCCACAGGGAGGAACTTCGGAAGAGAAAGGGCAGAATGACCATTTGTTCTGTTTGCGCAAACAAAACCACAGCTACAGACCAAAGCTGAAACGCCACAGAGGTACAACTGAAATCCTTCCCTTGAACTAATGGTATTTTTGGAAAAATCCGACCCGTGTGTTAATTATCGATCATCCTTCTCCAGAGCACCGACTCTTCATCCTGACTAAGCAGACGCTGATCACCTACTGGCTTCTGGCATCGAGCTGGTTCTACGAGGGTGAGTGTGACTTAGTGTCTGGCCTCTAGAAGCAGCCAGTGGCGGTGGCAGTGGCAGTGGCAGTGGCAGTGGCAGTGGCGGTGGCAGTGGCTAGTGCAGACATAGAAAACCACACAAACTTTCTGCCGGTTGGAGATATTTTTGTGATGAACGCACGTCTTGTCCGTCGTTGGTCTGAAACAGACTGCTTGTTCTGTGTCACATTCCTGTCACTTGAGTCTGGGTCCCCTGACATATGGACTCCAGCTCGCGGGAGTGAAGACAGTGACGATGATGGTGACGGCGGTGACACCGCATGGTTTGGCAGAGGCCAGGGCGGGATTCGGACTCGCCCGCAGTTTGGAGACCCCACATGCATTCCCTGCCCCCATGTGCTGGTTTACCTGCGTCACAGGAGGACGCAGACGAGTGGCACCCCTCTCTCGGAGGGAGTCCGAGGAACTTATTAAGCAAGATAATTGTATTAGCGATGGAAGGAGGAAGACTTACTCAGGCGAACTCCTTGTGACCTTTTTAAGGTCCCACATTGAGAGAGAGGGGCTGGGCTGGTTCAGTTTCCAGCTGGGACTCGGGTTTTGACAGTTGGGTGCCCTGGCCTCAGCCTGATAACAAAGGCCCAGGCAGGCAGGTTAGAATAAATGATTCTAGGGGCACCTGGGTGCCTCAGTCGGTTAAATGTCCTCCTTCGGCTCAGGTTGTGATCCTGGGGTCCTGGGATGGAGCCCAACATCGGGGGCTTCTGCTCAGCAGGGAGCCTGCTTCTCCCTCTGCCCTTTCTCCTGGGCCCGTGTCCTCTCTGTCAAATACATAATGAAATCTGAGAAAACAGTGATTCTAAGGACACCTCCAGTGCGCAGAAGGTGCCTCTGGTCCCGTGAGTTTGCCCTGTCAGACGTTCCCAGAGCAGCCGTGCGAGGAGCCACATGTCCCTGACGAGCGCAAAGAGCTTCCAGCCCCAAATCAGTCGGTTTTGATTTCTGGGCTTTACGGTGAAATTTCACAGGAGCCGTTGTTTCTGAAGATACTGTTCTGGGAACCGCAGCAAGGGTTTTGCTGACAAAGCTCACTTTATGTCGCATCGGAGACTTCTCTTCCCCGGGCGACCACTGTCTTCCTTAGAGAGGGTCTTCGGATGACAGCAGCCCCATGTTGTAGGACAGCGCAGGGAACCCAGCCCCGGCTCCTAGCCCGCGGTCGTTTGACTCGGGGGGCAGCGGCCAGTGCAGTTCCCGGACACGGCAGCAGGGGACAGCATCCCCCCCCCTCCACCACGCCGTCTAACCCGGGGCTCCCGGCCGCCGCGGGGCCTCCATCAACCCCGCAGGGAAACTCGCCCAGGCTCTGAACGGACGCATGTACATCTACATGTGACGTTCCTAGAAGGTCTAGAAATTATGAAGCTGATTTTTCAGCTGGGAGAGCTTTTCAGCCTTTGCTGGCAGAGGGTTCCACCAGCTAGTCTTGTGGTTGGAGGCGCAGCAGTGACGAAGGGGCGGGGAGACCTTCCGCCCTGAGCGGTGTCCTGACTGGGGCCCTCCCTCGAGCCCCACCCGCCCAGGCTTCGGGAACTCGGGTTCCTGCAGCAGCAGCCTCCCTCCAGCCCAGCCCGCCGAAGCGGCTGGTTCTTTTTATTTCCACCTGATCACCCAGGTGACAAGACGTCGTTGCTCCTGGAAGCACTGTCCTCCCTACGTGCCAGCAGCCGGTCACTTCAGGCAGGATGATCCTTCTAAACTCCGCCCTCCTACTCCTCCAGCCCTCGGCTCCTCCTCCTGGAGGCCGTCTCTCTGCTGGGCAGTCCCCCAGGGGGTGACCCTGCAGACCGGTTTCTCCCAGAGCCGCAGAACTAACCTGACTCACTCTGCTTTTATTCCAGGGAATAAAACGTCCCCGTCCAGCCCCTGCCATCTGTCTGGTCAGTGTTCGTGTCCCGTTTCACAATTAAGGAAGCAGGCTCAGTGCAAGATAGGAGTTTCTCCAGGGCTGAGCCTGGGTCATGGGGGGCAGCGAGTCACCAGGAGAAGCTGACCCTCCGTCAAGAGAAGTCGTTGGCATGCATCCAGTCACAGCACTGGCTAGCAACTCCCTGAGGCCACAGAATCATAATGTTGGTGTTTGAAGAAATTCCAAAAAACCCTCAGTTTTTAAAAACCGTGTTTCTTGGGGTTCCCATTCCAGAAAGAGACCCTTGTTCAGGGCCTGGGGGAGAAACCTCAGAGCAGGAACGAGCCCCCCCTCCCCGACGAGCAGCAACAATGCATTTCCGCTTCCTCGGATGGGCTTTGGCCTCTAAGCCTCGGGTGGGAAAGGTTTGAGACCTCTCTCTCCTCCACATGTTCACTAGCACAGGCGCTCAAGGTCACACAGGCAGCTCGTGACTGTTCTCCGGTTGCTGGTCCCCAGAGAGGAAGGAGGAGGGAGGGGCTGAGGTGAGATGTGGGAACTGAGCTGCGCTTGGCTTCCTTGCTCCCTCTCCGGGTGGGTCTCCCAGGCTGGACGAGAGAACATGCAAGCTCGTTTCTGGGGGACCCTGGTGTCGCCACCACGAAGATTTTTGGGCTGCTGGGAGGGGGCACAGAGAAGTCGCTCGTACAGCTACGATGAGGTAAACAAGGGCAGGTACATACCGAGTCTGGGAACCTACTGTGGGCGAGATCTGGGATACCAGCGCCCGTCTTTTGTTGGTAACGCTGGTTATTTATATGGGAGGGCGACGAGGCCTCTGTGTACTCCGATTTTCTTCCAGGGATCCAGAACAATAGCCAGTCTTGACAAGAGTAGCGCGAAACCACGGTACTCCGTCTCACAAGCAGCCCTGCCTTACGCAAGTGCAGTCTCTTCCAGGTGCTTCTGCACAGGAAGATCATAAAAGTCGGACCCGGACTGAAACCTAACCTCGGTGACTCCTGAGTCTGGCGTGGTAATACTGTATGACCCATTTGATCTCTTTGTTGAAATTCTCCGGCTTGGAAAACAGTGCTCCAAGTCTAGACAAATCCTAAAGGAGCCTCCATGAGGAGGAGTGGAAGGAACCAGGGTGTCGGAATCAGGGATTCTGGGAGCATTAGGAAGAGGAACTTCATCCCTGGATCTGGATGGGAGAAACTCCCTGCACAGGTTTCGAGGTCTAAACGTGTGTTTCTCCTCTAGCAGGAGAAAGCAGATCCACAGCCAGCATCCCCAAGCCCTGGAACCACACTTACCTCCTCACCGTTCTGGCCCAGCTCTACCTTGGGGGGGAACAGGGGGAGGGAGCAGGGCGGTTTCCTTCTCGTTGGTTTACAGGCTGGTGTCTGGAGGCAGGGGGACAGACAGACACACAGAGAGAAAAAGAGAGAGCTAATCAGGCAACAAGGAGAAAGAGGAGGAAGTGGAAACCGGTCTTAGGAATGTTCAGGGATGTCGGAGAGAGGAGATGGGGGGCTGCATGTCTTTAATAAAGACTGTCCTTAGCTGCATGACCTGATTCTTCTCCATGGTCTGCCCCTTCTGTCTTCCGGGCTCCTGGCCTGGTCCTTTCCTGCGGGAACACCCTGTCTGCTTTGAGAGTCACTGGCCTGAAACGACCTCTCAAAATGACACCTGCTTCCGGTCTCCACCTTCGGTCACCACTACCTTCCTCACCCTTCGTGACACTGCGGTGCTTTCTAGAAACTGAAGACCGAGGTTTCAGATGGGAAAACCAAAGCACAAAACACGGCTCCTAAAGAAGAATGATCGCTGCACCCTTGTTTGCCCCAAGGGGCCATGGCCCACCCTGGGGCTCCTCTCCTTCCTGTCACTCCTGCTGAGCTCTGCACACCGAGTGACTCGGGACAGCCCAGCCCAACTCTCCAGCGTCGCAACAACCCTTTTCACACTGTCCCCTCCAGCTGGATTCCCCTGGGGTCTGGTGGTCCCTGGATCCCTGTCCTTCCTGATCCCCGGCCGCCCATCGGAATGCACGTCCCTGAAAAGTTTTCTCTTCCTCTTCAGTTCTCAACTCCGAATCTGCCCCTCTCTCACCGCGCTCCTGACTCCTGGACATGGGGCCAGGAACGGAGCATGGGGCACCTCCGCGTTCCAAACCCGTCCAGGCCCGGCACGGCCAGGCAGGATCTCAGTCTCCCACAGTACATGATCAAGATGGAAACGAAGCCAGGCTCCCATGTTTCCAGCCCCCTGGCCTGCGTCTCCCCCTGCTCCCGGCCAGTGGGTAAGCCTCGCTCTAGTAGGGAAAGATTCTGCCAGGCCCAGGCGCCTGCCACATTCCTCACATTCAGAGGGACCCCTCTCGGGCTTCTCTTCCTAATTTGGTAATTACGGGGCCTCCTCCCTCCCTCTCCTCTGGGCCTGACCCAGACTTCCCCTTCCTCCAGCCCCTCCCAGAAGAGGGGCTCAGAAGCCGCCTGACTCACCTCCTTCGCGGCGGCGGCCTGCTCCCTGAACCGCCCAGCCAGCTGGGCCACCGAGGGGGTCGCCGAGTCATCCACGTTGGCCCTGGCCTCTGCCGGTCTCTCCTGGCAAACCAAGGGGAAGCGAAAGTTAATGGGCAGATGTGCGCTCGGCTCTGTCCTCTTTGCTCCTGGGGGCCACGCTGGGCACTGCGCTGTGGCCTGGAGCAGGGAAGCGGTGGCAACGACGCATTTCAGTAGCATCTTGAACTCTCCCGGCATCCGTGGATTTTTAAGACCCTCCACTCAACCGCATTTAGTGCATAGTGGTGACCCGCTCGGGCCTGGGTGTGGCTCCGGGGGTCTAGAGAGGAATAAAACTGGGTCCTGTCCCAATGGGGCACCCAGGGGTCTGCGAAGTAGCATAAGCCTCGTGTTCCTCATTCCGCAAAGACCCAGACTGGAGAGGGGTCTGTAGAGATGGCACAGGGCTCTCCTACCCTTGGTCAGAAGAGGCCTCGGAAGCGGGGAGTGGCCAACACGTTGGAAAGAAGGGCTTTAAGTGTAGGGAGCAGGGTAAGCAGACGCCCTTTACTGGACTCTGAACATGGATATAGGTCTTGGCTTCTCTCCTTAAGTGAGTGCTTTGGACAAAGAAGCCTTCGGTGCTTCTTTGCTGGCTTAATCAGGAAAGAGTCTGATGGGCACTTGGCGAGCAGAAGGGAGCCAGACCACCCAGTTCAGGCCCTGCATTCTCCCATCTCCTACGAGTTCGGCGAGCTGGGCCAGGGGCTCCCCCTTTCTGCACATTTCTGCGGGTTAAATGATTCACTGTCTGCAGTGCTGAGGCCAGCCGGGCACACCGTGAAGGGCTCTGGAAGGCTTGTCATTATGACCAGCAACGGGGTCCTTGCTAGAGCCCTTCTGCTCTCTGCGGCGTCCTTCCCGGGAGCAGCTCATCCCATTCTTTCCTTCTCCTTTTTGCCGAAGGAACCAGCTGGAAGTTAGGTTTCTCCAAGCTGGCTACAGGCACGCACAGGCCCTGCTTGGCCCCTGCGCAGGTCACTGGGACTCCCTCCAGGTGCCTCCAGCCTCCCTGACGCGACCCCCGGACACTGTTGGCGTCCACGCACCACTTGTCACCGAGACACACTTGGGGAGTCAGCGAGGGCTGTAAACGGCCACCCCACTTCTGCCGTGGGGCACGTGGCCTACGTAACCACGTGGCTGCAGTGTTTTCTTAAATGCCCAGTCCTAGAGGCATCAGGCCTTTGTTTCGGGGACGACGGGGATGGCTGCAGACGCCCCCTGTGACCTCCCCTCCTTGCGTCTAGCCTGAAACTGGGATTTGGGCAGCAGCTGCTCTGGGAAAGCCCACCTCGTCTCTGCACGGGGCTCGTGGCCCACAGAGATAAGGCCTGTGTCCGTGTACAGCACACACACGCTCTCACATTCACGCACGCTTATGCGTGTGCAAACACACACGTGCACACGCACTTCCTAGGCCCTCCTTTTTGCACTCGAAGGTGTGTCCAGCCTTTCTTGTCTGGGTGCTCCCTCCAGAGTAAACGTCACTGGCCGTGCTAGACCCTGCCTGGGGTCAGGGGTAAGGCAAGCCCAAGCCCCACTAACCTCTTGTGAACTTCAGCGATAGGGGCCGAGCCCTGTGAAGAGGCCTTTGTTTAGAGATGGAGAGGAGCGGATCTGAGAACAGGCTGTCCCGGAGGAAAGACGAGCCCCTCTGTGCTCTTTCCTGCTGTAATTCAAGGTCAAGCCCAGCCTAAACACCCAACGCTGACCTCGCATGCAGACGTGGAGGGTTCACCTCCATTCGAGACACCAGCGGGGGAGACTGGCCCCCACCCCCGACAGGCCAGCTGGGCGGAGCTCCCGGGGCTCCCACCTGCCACGCCAGGAGGGATCACAGCCCAGCGTCTCTTCCTTCGGGTCCTACGGAGAGGTTTTGGCCTGGCTTCAAAGACTAGAGCCCCTCCCGCAAGGACGCCGGCCGAGCGGTCTGCGCCTCTGCCTGACTCCGCGTGCCCGTAACGGGTCGTCTCTCCGCTGCTGGTCCCTGCTGGGCGCTGCTGACCGCGCACTCTGCCCCTGCTTGCGAGGCTCCAGTGGCGGGTGGGCAGGAAGGCACAGTCCTGACAAAAATAGAGCCGTGCAGAACTCAGAAACGCCCCCTAACTTCCTCGTCTCGAAACGGCGCTTGGCAAGGGGCTCAGAGAAGTGGTAGAACTGAGGCTTCGAGGGCTTACGAGCTCGGTTGAAGGAAAGATTATAATACATCTGAGTTTGTGTTCCGTTCTCCTTTAGAACGTCTAAGGGTTCCAGAGCTTGTTGAAGCCTGGAAAATCCACTCACCACCAGCCCCTCTCCAGAGTCCAGGCTCCAGATGGCCTCCTCTCAGCTGTGGCAGTGACACCGAGAGAGGGCAAGTAACTTAGCCAGAGTCACACAGCGGGAGCCAAGAGGATAATCTCTGAGACCCTTCCTCCAGCAGCTGATAATCCAACAATGGATGTCAGTCAGGCAGCATGATTTGTGAAGGCGCTTGGGAAACCGGGAAATACTCTGTAAGAAGCGAAACTTGTTGGTCGCACTGGTGCAGATGACAGGAGCCAACCGCTCAGCCTCCTCGGGGCTCTGCCCTGGTCTCTGCCTCGTGGTTCTGGTAGCTAGAGCTGCTAACCTCCACCAGTGGCTCAAAGGGGCACCACGCAGGCTCCAGGTTAGCAAGGGACTTCTCCAGCTTTCTCTCCTGGTCCCGAGGCTGCTTCGGGAAGGCCACGCTCCCATCAGGGTCCCTGCCTAGTCCCAGACTTTCCTGGGGGCCCCTGCGACCTCTCTGGGACTAAGAGTTCTTTCTCTGTCCCTAATATGTCCACAAACATTGAACACAGAGCCCAGAGTGCAGAAAGTCCTTGTCAGAGGGGGCTTTCTGCTCCCCCCGCCCCCGGCAGCATCAGGGCCGTATCTGCTCCTAGAGTCAACAACACCCTGACCGACCCCCTTGGGACCCGGCCAGTCACAGGCTTTCCCCGGCTGCATCCAGACCAGGTCTGAGTCACCGCTGAGACTCAGCGGGTCCTTTCTTCTTGGGTCAGCCTCGAGGTCTCCAGTCTGTTTTCTGGACTCATTTCCTTGTGTCCCACTTTAGCTGACACCCGTCTTTCCGACTGTGCGTCTCCACGCCAGCGTCCCGGGCCCAGCTCTGGCTCCCCGAGCCCTCCCGCCGCCGATCAGCCAGGCTCCGCCAACCAGCTTGGAAACCGCTCCTGTGGCTCCTGTCTGACTTTGCTGAGGCCAGAAAAAAAATCACCTCTGGTGTTTACTTTCCTTTTCTATGGGACTTTCTTCTGAGAACTGAGGAGTCCCTGTGTCTGGACGGCATGGAACTTCCCCCAAGCCGTTGCCATGTTGTATAAACACAACCCGCAGAAGCCGACCGTGCACATAGCGGAAACTTCGTGCTCGGCCCGAATCGGGCTCTACCTCCCTCCTGGCCCTGCCTGTCTCTCCGTCCTCTTCTTCGGTCCAAGGCCCAAGTACCTGACACCGTCCGGGCCCTGGCATTAGGGAAACAAGGCACCGAGGGAGGCCTCTCCGTCCACAGCGAGGGAGAGAAGCGAGGAGAGGACCAGCTTGGGGACTGAGGAGCCCCTGCTCTTGGCTAAAAGGAAGGTTCTCTTGCTCGCCAGAGACAGCACAGATGACCAGAGACTTGAAAATATGAAGCGCTTCCTTCTTGGCTCTCCTAGAATGACGACGGATCTGAACACAGTCCTCTAAGGGATTCACACTCTTCCAAAGCGATCATACTGACACACTTACTTCAAAAGACCCACAGACCGACTCTCGGGGATGCCACGGCGGTTCCGGAGTCTTCCTTCACATCCCTCCCTGATCCCTGACTCTTCGACTCACCCAGCGTCCAGCCATCCCCATCCTGGGATGATGCAAATGGCGCCGGGCGGAGACCAGGAAGGCCCGTGTGACCCACCTCCGCGCTCAGAACGCCTGCTGTGTGGGGAGCTCTGTCACCAATGAACATCTGTGGTTCTAGGCCCTGGGGTATAACAGCAAACAACACAGAGTCCTCACCCCTAAGGGTTTGCTGTTCCAAGGGCGGACACGAGCTACAAGCACATACTCCGGCAAGTAAGGTGACTTGCTGAATGCTTCGGAAGAGAGAAAACTTCATCTCTGCGGGTGGGGGAAGACGTGCATGAGGAGGCGGCGTCGGAGTTGGATCCCAGCTGGGGACGAGGTGGGAGGCAAAGTCTCCTGAGCAGACAGCGCAGACAGAAACAAAGGCTGAGGGCCCGAGGGACAAGCAGGACAGAGACACGGTGTGTCCGTGAGACGAGGAGGTGAGGATGTGAGGCCGTCTCGCAGAGCAGCGTCTGAGGGTTTCCAGGAGAGCTGGGAGCCGGGCCCCTACAGGCTGGGGGTGGGGGGAAGCGGAGAGCCAGGAGGGGTTTCTGCAGGTGCCCTACTGCGCGCCAGTGGTGCAGTGACGGGGCTTGCAGGCGGCAGAAGGGGTCGTCTGGGAGCGGGACTGCGAGGAGCGACGGACGCCTGGCTCTGGGGAGCACGGGAAGGCAGCAGCTGAGGGCGACTCCCGGAGTCTGATTCGGACAGCAGGAGGCAGTTTTTCCTGCGCTGGGGCAGGCTTGCTGGGGCGGGAACCGTGAGTGAGGGTAGACAGGGATGGACAGTTCTTTCTTGGTCATGAGTGTCTGAAATGTTCGCAGACGTCCCACTGGAGACGCGGCAGAGGGAACCGAATGCGACCACGTCCAGAGCTCAGAGGAGGGGTCCGGGCTGGGCACGAAACTGGGACAGTCACTCGTGAGACTGTATTCAGTCACAGGACTAGATAAAATCAGATGCACAGACTAGGGCAAAGAAAGGGTCCCCAGACTGAACTCTGGGCCATCTCCTTATTAATGCTGGGCTGGCTGTCGTTCGCAAAGGAGAGGGGCCTGGCAGACATCTTCCTGCAGATGGGATGGGTCAGGGCCAGAAGAGCCCCGTGGCTCAGGTAACAGAGGGTGAGAACCCTGCGATGTCACCGGACAGAGAAAACCTGGTGCCCGTGCCCCGTGCTGTTGAGACCCCCTTTCTCGAACATCTCCAGATGTTCTGGAGTGGGCAGCAGGCACTGGGATGACCGTGATGGCCCTTTCTGGGGGCAGTGGCAAGGGGAAGACCGGCGACAAGAGGAGGCACAGGGACAGGAACGTGTGTGTGAGTGCTGACCAGATGTCACATAAGCCCCCAAAGTCCCAAATATCCCGTATCTGCCCATCTGCCCACTTTAAGGATCTGAAAATCACAGGTGCTTGGCCTCTGAGAGTCTCTCCCAGGGGAAACCCAGGTAAGGGACTGTGCCACTCGAAGGACACACAGACCCAGGCCCCAGGGAGTGTGTCCCTCCTGAGGATCTTTACAGCTTCCCACTTCCTCCCAGGAGGTGACGGCTGACCGGGAGTGTGGGCAGGGTTGAGCAGCCTCAGTCAGTGGGACACACGACGGACACGTTAGTGGTCTTAGAATCCGTGTAGCCCATGGCCTTGGGGCCGTGGTGGGTCACCCAGGCGGGCTCAGCTGGGTTAGTGGCGGTGGCACGGGCTGGGTTAGGGTCCAGGCGCGTTCCAGGTCACCGCAGGGACAGCAGAGAAGACAACAGAGAGGGGAGATAGAGATGTTCATCCCGAGTGCCGCTGTAGTGACAGGACCTTGTAAATGTAATTTGGGAGATAAGGTATGTTCACTTTATCAAACCCATTGCCTGTCGGACGAGCATAAGGAAAACACCTTTATTTTGAGTCTGGTCGAGCTGGGGAGGCACAGAGACTGTTTGACGGAAGTGGTACGAACAAGTCGTTTGGAGTCAAATCTGGGTCCTAATCTTGGCTCTCAAACATCCTGGACGTGGGTCTAGCTGACTCCGCACTTCCTTATTCATAAACAGAATTCTTGAGATCCATCAGCCTCTGGTCCAACCCGGTATGCACCAGGTGCCCGCGTCCTAGGGGCGATGCCGTCATTCTCCCGGAGACACCAGAAGCGGCGAGAATCCCGAGTCCCCACAAGATTCAGAATGCGCCCGGTCTGTGCTGGGAGGGTGCCCAGCTGGTGATTCTCATGCTCTATGCGACGCGGGAGAGCCCAGAGCTCAGGCTGGGAGCCAGAGGGCCCAGGTTCAAATCCTGCCTCGCCTCTGCTCTTGCTAGTTCTGTGGCCTTGGACCAGGTACCATTTTTGTGCCTCCATTTCTTTTTCTCTATCTTTTTTTTTTTTTTTAAGAGTTTATTTATTTATTTGAGAGTGAGCAAGAGAGAGAACGTGCATGAGCAGGGGAGAGGCAGAGGGAGAGGGAGAAGCGACGCAGGGCTTGAACCCAGGACCCCCGGGTCATGACTCAAACCGAAGGCAGACACTTCACCGACGGAGCCACCCAGGTGCCCCTTGGAGTACATACGCTACCCAAGTGAGCACCGTGCTGCAGTTTCTATCTGTAAACCGGGATGACAACGGTCGCGCTTACGATGTGTGGTCATTGGAGGGATTTAGTGAGTTCATGCACGTAAAATGTTTGGAACAGGGCATGGCCTGAAGTCAGCCTCCCGGAATTGTTTGCCATTACTACATGTTGGCTATGGGGCTACGGGCTCCCGGAGTACGCCAAGGGACGTCCAGGGTCTCATCTAGTCTACTCTGCTCTCCCATTCCCTCCGGGTGACTGAAGCCTCGGGGCGACTCCCGGCTGGCGAAGATGTGCTCCCTGTGGCTTCCTGCCCTGGGTGCTCAGGAGGGGGCATTGCGCCTCAGCTGTTTTGGTTGGCCACCTTACCAGCAAGGCCGGCTCCCAGAAGACTCCATCACTGAGTGCTCAAACCATCACCGAGAAGCCAGTGTGCACGGTGATGAGCGATTAAAACAATAAACCAGTCATGATCTTATGCTTCTCACGGTCAGGACGTAGATCGGGGATGCATACACACCCCAACCGTCCAAAGCTCGGTGTCAAATCAAAACAGCTGGATCAAAATATCAAGTCCGTGGCCACTCACGGACGCACGGACAGGCGGCCATGGCCTATCTGTGTATGGGACGCTGCTTGACCACGCGAAGGATGCGGTAGTGATCGCGGCACAGTGTAGGTGAACCCTGAAGGCTGCTGCTCGCTCGGGGCAGGGGCAGTCACCAAGGACCACGTGTTGCATGATCCCATCTACACGAATTGTCCGGAATAAGCAAATCTGTGGAACAGAGCAGATCCCTCACAGTCACAGACGCTCTGTGGGGCGTCACTAGAGAGAGGTGCCGTTGTGCCGGGCTGCGGCGGGGGGTGACGGGAAGACGAGGACATAGGGTGAGCGAGGGCTCAGGGGTGCGGGGTATCCTTTTTGGTGAGGGGACGAAATGTTCTAGAACTGACCACAGGGAGGGCTGCACAACTCTGTGAATATAGGAAAATCCTTTAAATGGGTGAATTGTATGGTACGTGAATTCTCTGTCAACTGAGCTTGCTGGTTTTGGGGTGGGGAGGCCAAGGAGGGGACCGGCTCTGTCTCTACGTGCCTGACTTCCCGTCCTTCATGTCCGGCTTTGCCAGGCCCCCAGCAGGCCTCACAGCTGCAGAGCCTTCTAGGGGGTCTCCTCCAACTTGCCCGTGGAGGGGCTGGTCACGCAGTCAAGTGCCTTACAGGTCTGTGAGCAGGACAGAGGGTGTCTGCGGTCAAGCAGCCAGCGAAGGGCCTGCACCAGAGGCCACTCACAGTCGGTCCTGCCTTCCCTCAGGGAGTGTTTACTGAGCGTCTGTCACGTGCCCAACACCGACTAAGTGCGGGGACATAATGTTGAAAGTTCACAGTCCTGGGGCTCCAGGAACTGCTCGTTTAACTGAAAACAGACTAATAAACTTACCCTAATGCAGAAAGACCGTGGCCGGGCTTGGGAAACGCACGTCACTGCTGTGGAAGCTTAAGAGAAGGGGCACTTCGGTCATGTCAGCGAATCAGGGAAAGCTGCATGGAGGAGGGTAAATACGACCGTGGCAGGAGGGACGGAGGGCGTGGGGGAGAGGGAGGAGGTCATACCCGACACGGGGGACGGACCGGCAGGTGCCGAGTGTCAAAGTGCGGAAGACGAATACATCTTTGGGAAGTTTGGTTGGTTCCCTTCGGTCTAAGTGGAAAGGGGAGGTGGGCCCAGGTTTTCCTTCAGGCTCTGGTGCTCAGGTCTAGCCGCGTGGGGGGCCTCGGGCAGACCTCGATGTCCCTGAGCCTCAGTTTCACTACCTGTAAACTCAGCTTGATAACCCTGGTGTCCCTGCGTCACATGAGGACACGGACGATGGGGGCCCTCAGGGCCACACCTGCCGTGAGCGTCCTCGCCGGGACGTGTGCAAGCACGCGGGGCTGCTGGGACGTGCTCCGGAGCGTGGACTTCCTCTCCCAGGCATGGGTGAGCCAAGAAAACGTCGTGACGGGGGAGCGATACGATTCGCTGTGTGGGAGGAACCCTCTGGAAGCAGATGGCACGATGGCGTGTGTCCGCCCCTCCTGCCGTCCTGGGGTGACAGGAGGGACCTGCTGCTCTTCAAAGGCTGCTGAGAAGGTGTTTCCCGTCACTGGCCTCTCCCTCCTTCCTTCTCCTCCTGGTGATGACCGCTTGCTGCCGCCCCTCACGTAGGGCGCGCTGGAGGCCGGTCAGGACACTGTGCAGGTCCTGAGCCTGGTCTCGGGTCTGCCCCTCTCTCGGGGGACTCTGGTCACCTCACACAGGCTCGTGAAGCCTGGCCTCCTGCCCTGTGCAGTGGGAGTCAGGCCTGCCTCGCCCGCCTCATGGCACCGTTGGGAGGCTCTGCACGCGTGACGGCAGACGTACGCCGGACGACAGGAGACGGAGACGCCATGAGGGTGCTTTCTGCACCCCAGCGTTTACGGGCTGCTGGGGATTTAAAGTGTTTAAAGTGTGGCACGTCTGCCTGGTGCGCAGAATAACGGCCCTGAAGGACCTCTGGGACCTGTGAATGCGGTGGGCTCCGCGGCAAAGGGGAGTGAAGCCGCAGGTGGGGTTAGGAGGCTGGTCGGCCGCCCTTAGGTAGGGAGACTGTCCTGAGTGAGCGCGGCGGTCCCCGTGCAGGCAGGGGCTTCCCAGACGTGGCGGAGCGGGCTGGGGCGTGAGCGTCTGAACGAGTGAGGCTGTGGGGCCCCGAAGGCGGACTGGGGGCCGCGGCCAGGACAGGCAGGCAGCCTCAGCGCTGGGAACAGCGGGAAGCAGGCTCTCCCCTAGAGCCTCCAGCAGGAACACAACCCTGTCAACAGCTTGATTTTAGCACAAGGAGACCCACGTCCAACTTGCGACCACCAGACCTGCAAGGTGACAGGCTCGTACAGTTCACTTCATCGGCCACGGAGGAGGACGACAGGGAGCCAGCCAGGGTTTGCTGAGCACCCCTGAGCGGTGCGCTCTGCGCCGAAGACACGGCGCCCCCCTCACTGGAACCCACGTTGGGTGGAGGGCCCGGCAGTGAGCGAACACACGAGTGAACGCAGAGCGTGGGTGTGTTGTTAAAGCCCTGAGTGGTTCACGGGACACGGGGGCACTGGGCACGGCTTCTGTGCGTGGTCACGGACACCTCCCTGAGGAGGGGGTCGGGGGAAGAGGTGGCACTGAGCCGGGGACCCTGTGGCTGGAGAAGGCCAGGCTGGAAACACGGCCTGGGCACCCACACTGGCCAGAGGCATCTGGGAAGGCTTCCAGGAGGAAGCACCAGCCTGGCCAAGCTTGAGGGACAAGCGCGACGGGTCCTTCTCCCACCGACGGAGACTTACGTGTGAAGCCCGGGAGGCCAGCCGCTCAGGAAGCACAAGGGTCCCGAGTCTGGTGCGGGGCTTGAGGAGGCAGGAGCGACACGGCGGCCGGGATGGGAGGGCTGCGAGCGGGGACCCTGTTCCGAGGGCCATGCAGGGTCATCGGAGGGTTTTAAGCAAAACCGCTGGGTTTATTTTGATGCTCCCTCCAGCTGGGAACTGGATGGGCTGGGGATAGGGAGCCGGGTCTGGAGGCTGTCGCCCCGGGATCAAAGTGGGCACGGAGCACGTGAACACCCACGGCCGCCCGCAGAGATGGCCCCGAACGACGCTGCGCTGGGCCGAGCCTCTTACTGCGTCTGGACCTGCCGAGGGAGCTGGAAAGTGCACTTGGGAACAGCGAATGTGGAGGGTCGGGAAGGGCCGAGCCCCTGAGGAAGGCCGAAGGCCGGCGACTTCTGGGGCAGGGGCCAGGGTGGAAGGAGTCTGGGGAGGGGTTGGGGCAGGGAGAAGGGTCTAGAGGATCGGGAGTTCACCCTCCGTGGCTTGTGATTGTAGATGCCGGCGGCGGTGAGGGCCTCCAGCCGTCTGCGGCTCCCACCCTGCGAGGGCAGCCTTCCATCGTGGGTGAGAACCCGCAGTGCCTACGGCCCACCTCTTGTGGGCAAAGGAATGGCCTCAAGATGCTGTTCGTGGACTCTCCCGCTCGGAAGATCTAACGGAGTCCCTGCCACATGCCAGGAGATGCCAGGGGCTCACGGGAGAAGGACGGATGGCGCTTGGGGCTGCCGGCCTTGTGGGACAAGAGGACGAGGACCTTCCGGAGGCTGAGAACAGGGCTCAGCGGTGCCGCGAGCATTCGTCCCGCTTGGGAAGCAGTGGCTGTCCTAAGTAAGGACAGGGCTTGAGCCCCAGCATTCTGCTGACTTCAGGGGTCTGCCGGACGGAGGGGGACGCTGGCCTGAACGGGGAAGGGACATGGGGACAGGACTGAAAACCACTGAGGAGAAAGGATTACAACCAGGATGGGTGACTGGCCAGGAGGCATGGGGAGGAGTCAGAATCTTGTCCAGATCTCTGGCTCTGGCTGCTGGGGGATGGGGTGTCCTTTCCTGCGAGGGGAGCCTGGGAAGGACAGGAGCTGTGAGGTGCGGTGGGCGGGGATGAGAGGCAGAGCTGGCCCCGGGGAGGGGAGGGGAGGGTGCCCAGGAGGGTCCGGGAACAGCCCCGCCCCACGTGCCTGCAGGGATTTCTGGAGTGACAGTGACATTTGTCCTTCGGCCGCAGCAGAAAGCGGAGACATACCTTCTAAGATTAGAACAAGTCACCCAAGGACCCAGGCCTGCCTCCCAGTCAGCTGCAGCCTCTCCTGTTACAGCGGCTCGCCTCGTCTCCCCTCCTCCCTCCGGGTTTGAAGCCGGACTCACCCCAGGGAGCCCTTCCGACGCTCTGTGGCTTGGGTCACCGCGGGCAGGGCGCGGTGCTAGAGGTGCTCCCTCCTGTTATCCTACCACATCTAGGACTCCTTTGTCCATCCACCACCCGTTCCTCTCCAGTCCTGGGCCCTGCTCCAGGCTGAAACGACGAACCCGAGGACACTGGTCCTGTCCTCGTGGAAGGTCGTGAGGGAGCTGAGCATTCAACAACCGTCCTTCCTTCTACCCCAGCTGGTTGTTCCTCGGGGCGGAAGACGCCAGAGGGAAAGGAGGCAAGCCAGGTGTGTGCGGATGGCGGCGAGAGGTGTCCGAGAGCCTTCCGGGAGAGCCGACACGGAGGCCGAGACACCAGAAGAACAGGTGTTTGAGGAAATGGAAGGCGTCGGAGCTCAGAGAGCTGATGCGACGCCCACAGTTTGCACGGTTGTCTGCTTCGGCCGCAGTCTCTGAGCGCGGTCACCTTGGATTACTCATGTCCCCCCCCCCCGCCCCCAATGCCCACAGTAAGTGCTCAGTGAACACCAGCAAACGAGTGAGTGGAGAAATGAGGGGTATGACGGGTCCCGCCGGCACCCCTAGGCGGACACCGTGAAGGCCGATAAATTTAGATCAGGACCTTGAAGTGAAGATGGAAACAAAGTGTCAGCCAGGGTTGGCTTTGGGCGTCGCCTCGCATATTTTCATTAAGGCTCATGGACTCATCCCAGGTCACTGGAATAGGACGAGAGGGCAGAGAAGATCATCGTGCTGGGTCTGACACTCACCGCCGGAGCCCCCGGTGTCCACCTGGAGCTTGGCAACCCGTCTCAGTGTCCGGTCCCACCCCTGAGTATCTGTCGTCTCCACTTTTAACCCCTCAGTTTATCCGAAAATGACACACCTACAATGTTCTTAAATGTGTCTATTTCTGAGCCTAGAATGGTCGAATCTCCGTTGTCTGGTGATATTTTCAGACACATTTCATCCAGGAGCAAACGGAGACAAGGGAGGCACGATGCCCGGTGGAAGGAGAAGTGTCTGCCCCGTGAGTCTGAGCCCCTCAGCCCCGGCCTGGCTCCGCAGCTGTCCCCACGCCTTTGCCCCCCAGGCCGCTCTACGCACAAATCCCGCCTTGGGTGCCTCGAAGATGTGCCAGGCGTGGGCCGGGCTCTACCTGCTCTAGGAGCCAGATTAGCTGGGATGCGGCCGAAAGGGGTCCTGAGGTTACTTAACGATCGCCCCAGCTCCTCTAGCCACAACCTTCAAAGAAGAGAAGAGAAAATGGCCGAGTGTAGTGGCTTCATTTGAAAGGTCTATTGGATTTTATTGAGCAAAAGTGTGGGTCTCCTTGGCACGAAACACGGAGACTGGGAAGGGTAGGGAGTCTGGCTTCGGCCCGCAGAGGCTGGTCAATGGCCCGAGCTCTCTTTCTCCTCTGCCCTTCGCTCCAGCTGCTCCCTTTGGGTCTGGGGCTGATTCACAGTGCGAGGGTCCCCTCCAGGTGCCACCTGAGAGCACTCCAGGATGGCAGTCCCTCCCGAGCCCACACCTGTGTGCAGTGGCCGTGGCCGTGGAGTGGGGGGCTTCTTGGGTCCCCGTGGAGCCTGGCGCTGTCGACACCCCGACTGATTAAGCCACACCTATGGCCACTGCTCCCGTGTCTCTCTTTAGAAACTGGTTTTTAATTGTAATAGTAACCTTTGCCACATGTTTTCTCGACTGAAATAGAGCAGCTCATTTCTGAATGTTTATTATGCCGGGTCCTATGTTAAGATCATCGCTTTCAAGTCTCACGACATCCCTGGGACCTGGGATTCGTGATCACCCCTGATTTGCTGATGAGAACAGCAGGGTCAGCATCCAGATGCAGACCTTACATGAAAGCCCGTATTCCTAACCACGGTACCATCCTGCCTCCAGCAGAAAAGCATCTGGGAATTCACATTTTGGGATGAAATATTGCCCATCAAATTCGGTAATAGACAACCCAGTAAAACAATGGGCAAAGGATTCGAACAGACACTTCACCAGAAAAGATACACGAATGGCTCATAAGCACAGTGGTGATTAAGTAAATGCAAATTAGAGCTGCAAAGAGGCACACCACATGCCCACGGGATGGCTAAGACACAACCACGGACGGCACCAAATGTTGGGAAGGCCACAGAGCAACTGGAGCGCTCGTACCGTTGGTGATGAGGCTAGCCGGGGGAGTGCCCGTACCGTTGGCAACGACGGTGGACAGAAGTGCCACTTAGAAGAATTTTGGGCAGCTCTCAAGGAGTTAAACGTGCGCCTACTGAACAAGCCAACGATCTCATGCTTAGGTGTTTGCCCATGAGCTAGGAAAGCATATGTCCACACGAAAACTCGTATGCAAATACTTAGAGCAGTTTAATTCTGATGGCCCAGATCTAGAAACAACCCGAATGCCCGTCACCTGGTGAGTGGGTGAGCAAACATACTGTGTGCTGTAGCGCAGAACCCGGGACGCGCACAACACGGATGGATCTCGAAAGCTGGGAAAGAAGTCAGACACAAAACACTACCATGTGATTCCATCTACGAAATATTTTGAAAAGGCAAGGCTATAATGACCAACGGCAGATCGCGGCTGCCAGGGACTGGGGGTCGGGACAGAGGACCGAGTGCAAAGGGCACAGGGAGCTTTGGAGGTGACGGGAATGCTCCATCTCTCCATGGTGGTGTGTGTCTTCTGCTGGGGTTACATGACTGTATGCAGCTGGTAACACGTCGAACTGTACATTGTACACTCAGTTTTGTTGTGTGTAAATTTACCTCCCAAACGTGACAGGGCAAGCAGGAATGGTGCCGAAAGCTCAGAATCGGAAGGCTGACAAACCGAGACTTTTTACCATCATGGATGGTGGAGTCTGTAAAATGTGGGTAATAACGGCCCCTGGGGGTCACGGGGACACTAAGAGCTAATGTTCGATCACACAGTGGGGCTCAAGTCCAACCCTCCCTCTTACCAGAAGTGTGACACCTAACCGCGCCGGGTCTCAGCTCCCCCACGGTAAGATAAGGCTCAGCTCATCGGATTATATCGGATTATCTGAGCCCAGAGGAGGTAATGCACAGTGTCTGGCACACGATAAGGTTTCCCTCGCGTTGCTGTTGCCCAAGGTACTGACCGCCACGCGGTAGGTGTGAGTGGGGACACAGACTCCCCCGCGCTCCTCTCAGGGACACCAGCTCGTGCTGCACAACTGCAAGGTCCGGGCAGGGAAGCCGCGGCCTCCACGTCGTTTTCACCCTCCCCTGCAGGGCGAGCTGGCAGACGGGTGGGCGGGCACCGCATCGCAGTGCAGGAGTTTACAAACGGAGTCTTCCGAATCGTGCAAAACAGCAGACGGGCTACCTCAAATGGGACTGTGGACTCCAGCCACAAACAACCTAACTCACGGCAGGGCCGCTCACGGGCCGGGGTCCTGGGGAAGTCTCGGGATGTGGAGTGCGATCATGGGGCAGCACCAGCCACTGGAGGGAAGCTTGCTTCAGGCTTCTGTGGGCGGGGAAGCATCTTGCCTTTCACCCAGGACCCTGCACCATGAAGGGGCCATAGAAGGAAAGGTCCCGAAGCAGAGTGTGAGGGTTGTGCCTGCCCCTGCGCGTCCAAGTCTGACCGGGACAGGGTCTCCAGTGGGAGCAGATGCCCCCTGGGGCTACGGTGGATGAATGGCTCTGGCAGCTCTCCAGAGAACACGCTTGGGTCCAGATGGTGTGGGGAGTGGGAGTAAGGGTTAGGTTTCTGGGAAGACACGCTCTGTCCCGCAGAAGGGGAGACCCAGATGAGTTATTTCAAGAGCGGAGCGGCCTGGAGCGGGGAGGCCACTGACCCAGCAGTCCGGGGAGCTGTGTGAACCCCCGCCCCTCCCTGCCCTTCTGTTTCCTCACCTGGGAAACGAGGGGTTCGTGAGGGCCCCCTGAGCTAGCTCGCTCTTTATTTTCTCACGTTAACATGACTATGAAGAAAACTGGGGACACTCAGGTTATCTTATCAGGCCAATGATTCTTTGGGCAAGCAGGGTCTCGAACAGCAACATGGCACAGCTCAGACAGCCGAGGGGGCGTTCGGCCTCACGGAGAACGTGGGTGGGAACCCAAGAACAAAGAAGAACCCGGGCACTGGGTCCTGGGGCACGAGGCTGAGAGCAGTGTAACTGTAACGCGGGGAAGTCCGTGCGGACGGAGAGTTCTGGCGGGGTCTTCCCCGGGCTGCGGCCCAGCTGGGTGAGACACAGCCCTCGTTCCGGCTGGTTTCGCAGGCTTCTGGCCCGGGGAGGTCCTACACGCACCGACAGCTCTGCTTCTCTTCCCTTCATGCCCGTTGGCACGTTATCTTACTGCCGTCTGCCATACCAGGGGGACAGGCTCGGGGCCGTGGCCAGCTTGAGAGTGCGGTGGCTCTGGGGCAGGAAGGGTTGAGGCAGGAGCCAGGGCTCTAAGAGTTCCTGGGCCCACAGGAAACCCTGGGGGGTGACGCAGACCCCACGCACGGGCGGGAGGGGGCATCTCCTTTGCTACAGGGGGCTCCCAGGCTCTGAGCAGATGGTCCCCACAGGAAAGGGTCCTTCCAGGGCTGAGCATGCAAATAGACGCAAATGTACGGATCCCAGGGCGAGAAGCAAGTACGGGGCCCAAGACAGATAAACCAGCCTCGTCCTGCCGCCCTGGTCTTCCCCCACCACCCGCACACAAGAAGGCTCTGTTCAGACACCAGCCGGTCTGCTCCTCACCCAGATATCCAGACGGATGACTCACAGGATGATTTGGTTTTTCGTACTGACCATGGGCTGTGCACATCGCAGGGAACACTCCATCCCATCCCTCCTGCACGCCCATACACGCCTGCTCACTGCCTGCGGGGAGCCTGGGGTGGCGTCGCTACGGCTTTTCAGGACGGTGGCGTCACTCTCAGGGTCTTCCAGGCCCTTCACACACAGAGGATGTGGGACGCCACAGGACCCAGAGGTCAGAGGAAGTTCCTGACACATAGAAAGCAGTAAGATGGCCAACAGACCCATGACAGATGCTCCACATCACGCATCCTCAAGGAAACGCAAATCAAAACTACGGTGAGATATCAGCTCCCGCCCGTCAGAATGGCTAAATAAAAAAAGCAAGACATGACGAATGCTAGCAAGGATGTGGAGAAAAAGGAAGCCTCCCATTGTCGGTGGGACCGCACGCGGTTCGGGCCCTGTGGAAAACAGTATGGACGTTCCTCAGGAAATTAAAAGCAGAACTACTCTGCGGTCCAGTAATTTCACTACTGGGTATTTACCCAAAGAAAAAGAAAACACGAATTTGAAAAGATGCACGCACCGCTATGCTCCTGGCAGCATTAGCTACAATAGTCAGGGTACGGAAGCAGCCCCAGGGTCCACGCACTGACGAATCAATAAAGAAGGTGTGTGTACACAGGCATAATGGAATATTCCTCAGCCACAAAAAAGAACGAAGTCTTGTCATTTGCAACAACGTGAATGGATCTAGAGAGAATTATCCTAATGGAAATAAGGTGGACAGGAAGACACATACCACACGATTTCACTCATACGTGGAATTTAAGAAACGAAACAAACGAACAAAGAAAAAAAGAGATGAACAAAAAAATCCAGACTCTTAACTATGGAGAACAAGCTGGTGGTCACCAGAGGGGAGCGTGGGCGGACGGGGGAATCGGGATTAGGAGCCCGCTCACTGTGACGAGCGCTGAGTAGTGCGTCGTCGTCGTGTGACGTAGGGGTCGTTAGATCACTATATTGTACACCTACAGTGGATAGAACACTGTATGTAACTATACTGGAAACTTAATTTAAAAAAAGCAATCAATCAACACACTTTGCGGGGGAGGCTGGTTACAGAGAAATTCAGTCCTGGGCCCTGCTCTGTTGAGTCCCGCTGGGGAAACGGGAAACAAAAGTAAAGTAAGTAAGGAGGACGCTGAGGAGACGATGGTCCTCTGTGGGGCGGGACGGAGGGCCCGAGGGGTAAGACAGGCCGAGCCGGGAAGCAGAAGCGACCATGGGGTCAGGATGCGGGGTCGGGCGGGGTCGGAAGGTGGTTACAGACACTCTCTGGACACCTCTTGTTTGATGCCCATCCCCATGCCACTCCCACGTGACGTGGGCAGGCGACGGAAGCTCGCTGAACGTCAGCATGAATTTTGCATGAATTCCAGTTTCACGTGGAAAGGGACGAGAGCAACATTTACATCCCAGGCTTGTCTGAGCATCGGGCAGGAGCACGGGGACAGCGCTCAGCCCGGTGGCTGGCACCGAGCAAGTCCTGGGAAGAGCTACTGGTCACCATGAAGCCGTAGTGAGGATTTATCCCGAGGTCAGGTTGAAGCTGGCAGGAGTTGAAAGAAAAATATTTGTCCTGAGTTCTTCCGGCGCAAACCCCGCAGCAAAGAGGCAGTTGGGCAGCCCCCACGGTGGGTGGCACAGACATCCTTCTGGAGATGAGGCTGGGTGTTCAGGGCGGGCTGGGGCGACCCGGCTCAGGCGGCAGGAAGGGCCCCCGTGACCCAGGAGGCCCTGGAGCCAGGGCATGGAGAGTTCAGGGACATTCCGTATCTATCCTGGCAGAAAGAAGGACAAACTAGAGAAGAGGCTGGGAAAGGGGAAGGACAAATCCCAGCTAAGGAGCAAACGGGGGAGGGGCTGTCAGAGGTGGGAAGGGAGGACAGAGGCTAAGAGCCGGAGACGGAAAAATTCCAGACCAGCATCAGTGACAGGGTCTCAGCAGAGAAGACGCGGCCCAGCAGGGCCGGCTTTGCTGAATTCCCACGCCTGGCTCTGGGGTTCATGACACTCTGAGGGCACTGAGCGTGGTTACAGCTAAAACAGAATGGCGGAGTACAGGATAAAAGAGCATTAACATGAAATAGTTCCCTTTTTGAACACAGAGAGAAATCCTGGAAGCTATGAAAAAGGCCACTCTAACCATAAAGAACGTAAAAATGTTATGGCAAAAATACTATAAATGACGTAAGGAGAAAACAAGAGGTCGGGAAAAGTGTTCGTGACGTGGATGAAAAGGAGAGAGTGTCTGTTACGGTAAGTGGTCTCTCAAAATGACAGCAAAGATGTATCTATAAATAAGGGGTTCCCAGAAAAAGAGCAAACCCCAAAAGTCCAAGAAACATAAAAGATGCCCCCATGTATAAGTTGTCAGAGAGCCAGAAATTCGATGAACACTGACACTTCTCTTCATGCTCAGCGGACAGGCGGAGAGGGTAGGGAAGCAGGAGGCAAGAGAGAGAAGGAACCATTGCTGTTGGGGAAAAGGAGCCGTCACACACTGCTGGGGGACTGCGAGGTGTCCCAGCCTTTTGGGAAGAGGATCTGACAACATTTACTAAATCAGATCACACAAACTTGCACTCAGCCCCGTGCTCCATAAACACAAAAGGCCGGTAGAGAAGCACACAGGGCTCGTTACAGCACAGTTCACGGCCGCGACACACGGGGAACAAAGCGAACACCCGCAAAGAGGGAAATGGTTTACAGCCCATTCACACGGTGGTGAATGGTTACTGCGAAACCATTAAAAAGAATGAATCAGAGCGAGAACAGAGAGACGCACGGAAGCGACGACGCGACAAGCCCGCCCCGTGCTGCGTGCACGAGTGCATCGACCTGAGTGAGCTCGTATAATGTCTACGCGATCATTTGCATCGTTGCAGAATATGAAGTGTCCTGCAGAAAGGGTTATCTGAGATTTGTGGAGGCTGCGGTGTGGGGGGGGGACCGGTTTGGCAGAAGCAAATCGAAAGGAAAACACGGCCCATAAGAACCCAGCGGGCACGATACGGTTTCAGTTACATCAAATTGTGTATGTGTGGCTTTTTAAAAAATATTTTATGTATTTATTTGACAAAGGGAGGGTACAAGCAAGGGAACAACAGGCAGAGGCAGAAGGAGACTCCCCATTGAGCAGAGAACCTGCCACGGGACGCAATCCCAGGACCCTGCAATCATGACCTGAGCCAGAGGCAGAGGCTTAACCCACTGAGCCACCCAGGCGCCCGTGTAGGTGTATCTGAATGAGTAAACTAGAACTAAGTTATAGGGTTGCTTGTGATCATTTTCTTTTCTTTCCTTCTTTAAAAAAATGATTTTATTCATTTATTTGAGAGGGAGGGAGCCTGAGCAGGGAGAGGGCCAGAGGCGGGGGGGGGGGGGCGTGGAGGAGGATCTCCAGCAGGTCCATCCCAGGACCCTGACGTCGTGACCTGAGCTGAAATCAAGAGCTGGACACGTCACCGACTGAGCCACCCAGGCTCCCCACCCATGACTGTTCTCAAAGGAAAGAAAGGACGTTACCAAGTGGTATTATAAGATAAACATAAAGAAAAATGTTTAAAATACTCCAACGAGAGTTTTAAACTCCACTCCCCCAGTCTTTTGGGAAGGTGTGGTTTGAGCGAGGAGCAAATACCTGAAAACAACTTTGGAGAGAATTGTCCGTCTTCTTGAAACACCAAAGCCAGGGCCCGAGTGTCAGCAGACAGGATGCATGTGCCCAGAGGGGAGCAGAAGGAGGAGGTCAGGTCAGTACCTCCATGAAGACACCGTGTTGGCATCACGACGCCGAACTTCAGATTGTATTACGAAGCTGCAGTAATCATCCCGGTATGGTACAGGCACAAAAACAGACACAGATCAATGGAACAGAATAGAAAACCCAGAAATCGACCCACAGCTATGTGGTCAGTTCATCTTGGACAAAGGACGAAAGAATATCCAGTAGGAAAAGGACAGTCTCTCCAATACCTGCTGTTGTGAAAACCGGACAGCTTATGCAAAAGAATGAAATCAGACCACTCTCTAACACGGCACAGAAAAATAAACTCGAAATGGATTAAAGGCTTAAATGTGAGACCTGGGACCCTGACACTGGCCAGAGCAACTTCTTTACAGATACATCTCCAGAAGCAAGGGAAATAAAAGCAAAAATAAACCACTGGGACTTTATCAAAATAAAAGGCTTCTGCACAGCAAAGGGAACAACCAACAAAACTAAAAGGCAAGCTACACAATGGGAGAAGACATTTGCAAATGACATGTCCAATAAAGGGTTAATATCTAAAATATATAAAAACTGATACAAGTCAACACCCAAAACCCAAATAATCCAATTAAAAATGAGAAGACATGAACAGACACTTTTCCAAAGAAGACCTCCAGACGGCCAACAGACCCATGAGATAGATGCTCAACATCACTCAGCGTCAGGGAAACGCAAATCAAGACTACAGTGAGTTACGACTGTACACCTTCCAGAACGGTTCAAATAAAAAACACAAGAAACAACAGGTGTTGGTGGGGATGTGGCGAAAGGGGAACCTCCTACACTGTCGGTGGGAATGCAAGCTGGTGCAACCACTCTGGAAACAGCATGGAGGTTCCTCAAAAAGTTGAAAATAGAGCTACCCTTTGACCCAGCAATCGCACTACTGGGTATTTACACTAAAGATACAAAAATACTAAATAAACAGGATACATGCACCCCACGTTTCTAACAGCCTTGTTTACAAGAGCCAAATTATGGAAGCAGTCCATGTTCATTGATGGATAAAGAAGATGTGGTGTGTATACAATGGAAAACTACTCAGCCATCAAAAGAACGAAATCTTGCCACGACGTGGATGGAGCCGGAGAGTATAATGCTGAATGAAATAATCCAGAGAAAGACAAGTACCATATGATTTCACTCACATGTGGAATTTAAGAAACAAAACAAGCAAAGGGGAATGAAGGAGAGACAAACCAAGAAAAAGACTCTTAACTACAGAAGACAAACTCATGGTCACCAGAGGAGGCCGGGGGGAGGGACGGGTGAGACGGGTGATGGGGATTTGGGAGGGCTTTTGTGATGACCACAGGGTGATGTATGGACTTGCTGAATCACTGTATTGTCCACCTAAACGTTATATAACACTGTATGTTAATTACCCTGGAATTGAAATGAAAAAAAAAAAAAAGATATTGTATCCCTAAGTTTAAATATAAGCTCCTTGAAGCTGTTTTTAGGGTTAGTAAAATCTAGGCCAATTTACCCTGCTTGCAGGAGCCCCAAAATACATTTTTAAGTGCTGTTGCTTTGTTATTACGTAATGCTCTCTACTTGAGAAAATGATCGATCCGAAGCCAAAATGTTCCCTTCCATCTCAGTGTATGCTCAGAAAAAAAAAATCATAAGACAAGAGAAAGGAGAAACTGTTAATTTCCATGAGGCCCCGCACCCTGACTTTCTACAGATCTTGGACAACTCAGCATAGGGACGTTTCCATCCTTGGTGATAAATGGGCTCAGTCCCCGGGGAATGGTCATCGGTTCGGGAGAGGAGAAGGAGGACAGGACAGATGGCGCGCTTACTGTGCACTCGGCCGCTCAAGGAAGAAGCTTGACGGGCGTGGAAGGACATTCCTGTGCGAGTATCCTGCTTGACAAGGGGCCACAGAGAGGGGTGGCCTTCCCAGAGTCCCATGCCCTGCAGTGGAGCCGGGTGCCAAACTCGGCCAGGCTGACTCTGCTCGCAACACAGCCACCCTCGCTTCTCTGGTCTGTCTGTATGCTGGATGTTGGCGGTGTGAATTCTGACCAGAACCTGCCACTCTGAGAAGGCCATTGGCCCCCAGGGAGCCGCCACCTCCTTCAGAGTCCACCTGAGACGCTCCCAGTGGGTGAGACCTGCTCTGATCCGGGTGCAGCTCCGTGGCCCTCCCACATCACCGAGGGCGGCTCTGCAAACCCCAGCACCCTCAGCGGCCAGGCAGGCAACGCACGGGTGTGGGCAGGGTGGGGCAGGGGTACGGGGTGGGGGGTGGAGGGAGAAAGCCCTGCTTCGTGAGGGGAGGTCATGTCCACCTGCAGCGTGGGATCTGGGACTCTGCGACTTCTGACGTATGGGAACAATGTTTTATCCTATTCGACCTGTTTTCCTGGATAATCCCAGGAGGCATTTTTGTTTTTATTACGTGAATTTCTTTGTAATTCTTTTAGGGATGTGGCAGATTGATTGCTCTCAATGTTAAATACTATCACTGGGATATTCCCACCTCCTCGTCGACTTCTAAGGGGGTCAGGGTGAGCCGCAGACAGGATGAGGGAGGGACCTGGTAGACGTCTGTCCCTGCCCCTCGGCGGCAACCAGACACCCCTACCCATCCCGAGCGTCAGTCTCCTGTTCAGTACAGTGGACCAGTAACGCCAACTCCCAGAATGGCAGGGAGGGCTCCACGGGGACGCTGTGTCGTAAACGCGTCCCATATATACATGACCCAGTCCTTGTACGAGGCAGATATGAGGCTCCCCAAGTTCATGAATGCTGTCTGACGGGTGGTCTCTTCTCTGTGTAAAAGGATTTCCCATCACCAAAAGCTTTCTCTGGGTGTGTGAAAAACAGGATGTTTTCCCCAAAGTCTGAGTTCGTGTATAACTTTTTGGGGTAAAAATAAACAAGCACTCTGCCTTTCCAACAGCTGTTCTACAAGACTGTCCTACTTGGTTGGAGGCGGGAGAACGGTCCCGCAAACAAGTGAAGAGCGATTCTACCAGAACTCCGGGGCAGCCCTTTCATGAGGGTCACATCAGCTAGGGAGGCAAAAACGGGGACCAGAGCCTTCCTGGAGACCAGAGCCTTCCTCCTCTCCCATTCCCCCACGGACATGTCTCACCAGGGGCGCTTAGGAACCATCCTGCCTGCACCACAGGTGAACAGTGGAAAACCCACGCAGCTCGTGGAGGTCGTGTTCACCCCGCCTTGCCCAGAGGGGATGTGGGGTGGCGCCCGCAGGTCACCGCAGGGAGACGTTTTGGCAATCTCAGAAATAGCTGATTATGTCCCTGGCTCTGGTCTGACAGCAAGACCATAGGAAACACCTGTAGACAGCAGGAAACTAGAGGAATTAAAAATATCTGCCTCATCCCTAGAAAATAAATAAAAGAGGAAAGTCAAATGGTCTCTTGTCTTCACAGGGAAAACAAACAAGGCAATATCTGGTTTGCGCCATTTCCTCTCCGCAAAGCACCGTCCTGCCCGGGTAGAGATGTGCCTGGCCCGTATGCTTCAGCAGCCCGAGACATCTGGCCCGAGACGGTTGTCAGAGACGGTCCTGAGCAGGTTCCGAGCCCCGAGCCTGAGGTTTCTTTTGCAGGAGTGGAGGCCTGAGGAGGCCGAGCTCACTTCCTCGGGGACAGCTGCAGCCTGCTGCTATTTCTGGAAACAAGGGGCCCCTGAGCTCTTCCTCCGCAGTTTCCCTAACCCCAGGAGTCGGTCTCTGGGAGCCAGGAAGACCGGGGACCACGGGCCCATGGGGAGGATGGACGGGGTTTCTGCGTCGGCTCCATCAGGCGGAGCCCAGGAGCAGACTTGCAGGTGGCCGTGTGCCCTGCCTTTCCACAGTCGCGAGGTCACCAAGTCCAGTTGCTGTCTCCTACGTAATCTGTGTTTCTGGTCTGGCTTCCTCATTCTCACAGTGCTCACGGCGCCTGGGGGTCCCCACCGCTGCTCCTCGGACTGTGGACAGAGAACATGCCGCCTGCTTTCTTTGCCTCTGCGCTTTTCCTTCTAGTCCACTCTCCCCACGGCTGCCCCAACAGTCTGTCTAAAATCTGTCTGATCATGTCTTTGCTTGGCTTACCTACTCTGTGGTCTCTACTGCATGATCAAATCATCTCAGTAGAGAACATGAGGTCCCTGTCCATCCCTCCTTCCTAAAAGTTACACCTTCTCAATGACAAGAGCTGATACTTCGAGGGCGAGCGTTTGCCATGTGCCCAGAATAATGCCTTGTGCTCAATAAGGACGATCTCCTTTGGTCAGTCCCCAGCCAGCCAGCCAGGCGTTACGGACATCATGCGGTGGACTGCGGAATGGGAGCTTGGAGAGGCTACGTGACTGGCTGGAGATGACCGAGCTGTCGCAGGCTGGGACCGCGTCCCCGGAAGGCCGGCTCCACACCTGTGCCCCCCAGCGTCCCCGGCGCACCCCTCGTTTTCATGCCTCTGTGTCTTTGCACGTGCTGTTCCTCTACCGCGGAAGCCTTCCTCCTTATTGCCTCCCCGGGGGGCTCTTCTTCGTCCAAGCCCAGCTTCTTGCTTCCTCCAAGAAGCCTCCGAGGCCGACTCCCATAACACTTCCCCGGCCACAACGCACCGTCGGTCCCTCTCATTGGTGTGACTCCCCTTGAAAGCAAGCGCCACAGACTTCACTGGCTTCCCCCCTTCCTAGTAGAGGGGCCAGTTCACAGTAGGGGTGCCACAAATGTGTACTGGTTTGAAGACATCAGCCACTGGATGAAGACTGAGGTTCTGGGTTCTGGATCCAGTCTCTGGGCCTCGGGGTCTCTACCTGTTAGAGGAAACCAACAGCTCCTCTCCAGTCCCTCCGAGGGGTTACGGTCTGTGTTTCAGAGACCCCCGCACGTCACCTCCTTGCTTGCTCTAGAGACGGCACGGGGGCGACAAAGCTGCCAGGGTGCTCGCTCGCTATGGGAAGTCACACAACACGTGTGTGCCTGTGACATCGTGGCCAGATAAGCACCCAGAAGGCAAGGGGGCAGAGACACTTGCGAAGCCAAGAGAGAAAATGCCGACCCAGAGTTATCACTGGGGAGGACGCAGAACGTTGACAGTCAATACTAAAATGCAAATGAATTTAAGGTAACATCGCGCAGCCATTAGATGGGCAAAACAGGTCACAACGATAAGAAGCCAGAGTTGCCAGGACGATGGGGAAGATGGTTTCTTTGAAAAATGCTGTTAGCATTGCATCGTGACTAATTCTGCCCTCGCCTGGGAGGACGGTCTGCAACCGTGCGGCAGGAGCTCGAAATTGATTCGCTCCATGTTTACGACAGATGGTAAGGACACAAAGAAGAAAAACGCAGTTTGTGCAGAATTATGTATAACCTGCTATTCCCATAAAGGTGAAAGACTAGAAACCACCGAATGCTGACTCGCAGAGAACGGTCAGCGTCAACCCCAGAGCACGAAGGCAGTGAACACTACGCTCCTATTCAGAGTGACAGGCACCCGACGCTCCTGGCGCAGACGTGCGCAGAACAAAAAGGGAACGAGGGCTGGAGAAGCTCAGCGTTGTGTGTGCGGTGACGATACTCCCCGAAGCATGTAAATACCAACTGGCGAAGACAAGCCGTCCCTGGGTGGCTCCGTCCGGTAAGCGTCCGACTCTCGATTTCTGCTTGGGTCATTGGTCTCAGGGTTGTGGGCTCTACGTTGAGCCTGCTTGGGATTCTCTCTCTCTCTCTGCCTCTGCCCCTCCCCTGCTCGCACAAAATGAAAACATAAAATCTTCTTAAAAAAACTCACAGACGAGAAGTGAATTTGGAAGGTAACGTTCATCAGCTTTGAGGTCCTTCACAGTTTTCGTCATTAGAACATGCGTGTCCCCGGCTGGGGCAGCCACTGGTCGGTGTCTTTCTCTGCAGGGCAGGCCTGGTTCCAGGCTGACAACTGCTTGTGTCCTCCCTAGGCCTCCCGTCCAAAAATACTCTCCAACGTCTGGCCACGGTGAGGCTGTGACGTTAACGGGCCCGGTTCCTTTTCAACTCAAGTCGTCCCCAGTCCCGGTGATAAGAAGGGGGATGGCGGGCTCAGGAGGGGGGCGTGAACAGAGCAGGAGCCGGGCTGGGGATCTCCTCCCAGGGCCAGGAAACAGGGCGCTGGTGACTGTCTGTGTGAGAGGAAACATCTGGGACCCAGCCCAGATCAGAGTAGAGGCGGGGTGGGGGGGAGCAGCCCCTTCAGTCCTCCTGCCTCGCCGGAGGCTCCGCTCGCCCTGCGACAGAGCCGATAGGCAGTGGGTTGGTCCGTGGTGGCCACGGTCCTGCCTGCCTCACGCTGCGTCCCGGCTGGGAAGACGTGGCCTCCCAAAGGGAACGGTGACCGTGGACGTGGCCTCCCAATGGGAACGGTGACCATGGACGTGGCCTCCCAAAGGGAACGGTGACCAGGGAGGAAGGGCCTGTTGTAACAGAGCGACTCACGGGCACTGGGGAGGGGCGGGGAAGTTCCAGGCGGAGAGGCCGGCATGGGTAAAGGCCTGCGAGCCAGGGAGTTGGGAGAATTTTCCAGAGGGCCTGGAAAACATCGTAGGGGCAGGCCTCAGCCCTGCACTCTGTGTGGGCAGGAGAGGGCACCAGAAGGCGGCGGCGGAAGCTGGGCCGGGGTGAGGGGGCACCGGGAGCGTGAGGAGAGCCAGGCAGCAACCTGCCAGCTCAGGGTTCAGCGTGCCCTGCTGCCCTGCTGCCCTCTTTCTAGGACATGGCCCCAGGACAGGCATGACCGAGGTCACACAAGGAGCCAGGCGTGCAGTGGAAGGCGGGCCCTGGGCCACCACTCGGGCGTTCAGACCTCTTGCAGCTTCGTCGCCAGCCGGTGGCCGCGACTGGGAGCCGTGACCTCCCCAGCAGACGGTCCTTTTTCGCCCGTGGCGGGAAGTGAGGCTCTGGGGCCCGGGGTGATTTGTGGCCTAATGGGGACGTCCTGACACTCGGTGCCTCCGGACAAGGCTCCTGGGGGACAGGTCTTCGGAGACGCAGTTCGGCTAGAATGAGGTCCTCGGGGTCGGTCCTCATCCAACGTGACTGGCGTCCTTGTAAGCAGACATGAGGACGTGGCCTTGGAGAGGGAAGACCTGGTGAGGGGACGGGAGGAGGCGCGGAGAGGAGAGGCCGCTGAGGAGAGCCGCGCGGCTGACGCGTGGACCCGGGGCTTCTAGAAGGAGGAGACGCTGCTGCTGAGTGAGCCGCCCCAGAGCCGTGAGGAGACGCTGCCGCCCCACCAGCTAGACGGCCGCTGCTCCCGGCCTGCGGAAGCCCCTCAGGGCTCTGCCCTGACGTCCCCCTCTCGGCAGCAGACTGTGTGTCCTCCTGCTCCCGCGTGGGGTCAGCACCCACGTGCCTCGCGTCCTTCTCCCCCGCACCCCACACTGTCAACGCCGCTGAACTTTACACAAGCAGAGAGACTGGCTGGGCAGTCATCGTGACCTTGGCTGCTCCCTGCTGTCCCCCTCGTTTTCAAAACTCAAGGAATGCGTCACTGGACAGAAGAGGGTCCCCAGAACTGCTGGACGTCGCCCTTGACTGCGGCTGGAGGGCGCTCCCGGCTGGAGCCATGGGGCAGCAGGCCCCCTGGTGTGGACAGCAGGGCCCGTGACCCAGCTGCTCCCGGTGGGGCCCTGGGGGCCGCAGGTCAGAGACACCCAAACACCGCAGAGTCCGGAAGTCCTGCCAGGCTGGTCTCCTCGCTGTGGCTTCAAACCTGGCTTCTGCCTCCCGGCTGAGTGACCTGGGCTGGGCAGGACCTGGTCTTTCATCAAACAGCTGCTCCGAGCTTCAAAGGCAAACCACAGCAGGGGAGGAGGAAGCGGCCCCCCCCCCCCCCCCCGTCCCCCTTCACCCCTCCCCTCCCCCTCTCCCTCTCTCCAGGGTGCCTGCCTCTCTTTGAGCCACGGAGTTATTTCCAGATCTTTTCCTGTGTTTTCCAAAGCGCAGGGGTGACCACACTCTAGATCTGTGGCGTCCTTTGTACCTGCTCCAAGGCGTTGACCATGAACACATCTCATTTCATCCTCCCAATAGTCCAGGCAGGGACGGAATTATCATCCCGGCGAGGACCCCAAATCTTGAGCCACTGAGCCGATCCCACAGAGATTCAGTGATGGAATTTAGTTCAGAGGGCTGAACTCGGACCCTCTGTGCCCGGCTTTCTCCAGCTAGACTGAAGCCCTCACTGGGCTCTCCTCCAGCCCACACGGGGCACCTCCCAGGCCCAGGCGGCACAGGTGAGCCACCTCTCGTGATGGACACCAGAAACCCAGCCCCAGGGCTGCTCCTTCTAAATGCGGTGGTCGCATCTGGGCATCCCCTACAGCACAGGCCCCTGGAACCAGCGGCTCCCTCTCTTGGTCCTCCATGATGCCTGTAGGGAGAAAGCCCTGGCCCCGGGAGGAAGGGTCCCCGTCCACCCCCCTCCATCCGCAGGGCTTCTGACCTCTGTCACACGGCTGGCCAGAAGGTCCCCACGCCACGCTCCCTCCACTCCCTTCTGCGAACCCCAGCCACAGCAAATTTCTAAAATGGAAATCGGATCACATGATTCCCTGCCCCCCCAGTGGCCGAGCGTCAGATGGTGGTGACCCAAGAGGGGGCTTCATGAGCTTTAACTCTCCCCCAAACCTCGTCATGATGCCCAAGAAACATCCAATTTACATCGAAACGTGTGAGCTCCAAAGGCCTTGTGGTCAGTTAAGAGCCTCTTCAGAGAAATCCTCACGCGGCCACGCCCCAGCCTGACGGAGACCCCCAGGGTCGCGGGGTCGGCCACTTCACACACTCCCCTCTCCCCACTGCAGTGTCCCCCGCGTCCCCAGCGGGGACGTCCTTCTGGCAGAGGCTCCCCATCTCCTCTGAGCTCAGGTGTTCCGTCCTCTGGGAAACCTTTCCCGCTGCAGGTCACACCCACGTCAGTGTCCTGAGCTCAGACGTGGAGGGGAGGTGATCACATGCTCGCAATCCCTGCTACCCTTCCGACTTCCTCACCAGGCTGCAAGCTCCTTGAGGGCAGGGCCCAAGTTTTACTCCCTTTTGTGGGAAAGCTTCTGGCCCAGCACCTGACAGAGTGTGCACTCACTAAACACTTACGAAGCAGACGACCGAGGGTCTCTCCTCCCTAACCCAGACCACTCTCGTCCGTGACCCTGAGGGATCTCCTAGGAGCAAGTCCGCAGCACCCTGGAGGGTATCTTGCCCGCGTCCTTGCTGGGTGGTGGAGGAGGGAAGGGGGAAGGTCTTGCCCACTCTGCTCTGCCGCCCTCGCTAGCGTGTAATTTCTCCCCGTCGGCAGCTGCTGCAGCAGGAAGTACCAGATTGCTTCATTTCCCACGGTGCCTGCAACCCTTCCTGCCCTCTCCTGCCCCACCCTGCTGGGGGAGGAGGACCCCCAGGAGCACTGGGAGGACAGAGCTCAGCGCCACAGGTCGCTCTCAGCTCACGTTCCCTTCCGGGCACATCTCACGGAGCCCACAGTGTGTGCCCACAGGCACAGCGAGGCTTTAGGAAGGAAGGAAGGATGGGACCAATTTGGCCACTTATCAAGAACCTTATCAAGAACCATAAAAACAGTCATATTCTTTGACCTAATAATCCCACTGCTGGGAATGGCTTCCAAAGAAATGATTCAAAAGAACAGCAAAAAAAAATACATGAACTGATTATGGCTCTGTTATTTACAATAAGGAGAAAGAGGAAGCAAAGGCTGTGTCCCAAAGTAGAAAACGAACTAAATGAGGTAGGGTGTGTTTGTGTAACAGGACACCATTCAGATATTTAAAATGAAAACAGGACTATGTCGAACAGGCATATTGTCTGGGAAATAATATTAAGAGAGAAGATACAGACTTGCGTACACACTGATGACAGTTTTGTCAAAACTACGTATGTGGCAGAACGTGATAGAGGCACACAGAGCTGGAAGTGGAATTGTCTTTCCCAGCTTCTTTTTAATGATAAAGGAAATTCACACGGAGGCTCAGAAACGTGTAAGAAAAAGGGCAAACAGTTGTGTCAGGATGATGAATTTTTATGATTTTCCCTGAAGATGCATAGTATTAGTTTAATAATAAAATAGCATTTTAAAGCTAAGGCAAATACCCAAAACACAAAGTCCTAGGGTTGTCTAAGAGGAATTTTTGTTAATTGCGGTCTTGGCTTCATTTTACAAATTATAGCCAGAACATCCGTAATTCTGACCTTCCCTGTGTGTGGCTGGAGGTCTGCAGATGCTCTGGTGTGGAGCCTGTAAGCCTGACTGCCACCAGAAGCAATTCAGAGTCCTTTGCCCAGTGGATAAAGAATTCCGACCCCTCTCCCTCCACTCTCTCCATGTGGACTACCACAGTCCCCGTTCCCTGGCCTCCCGTCCTTGAGCATGAGAGACGGCCGGGGGAAAGGAGATGGGAAGATGGGATCCCACCAAGGAGAGACCTAGGGAGGCTGCCTATGCAGGGAGAAGGCTGCAGGTCCTGCACTGGTGGGGTCAGAGGGAGAGCTGGGGCGCAGCCCTTCTGTCCCGGGAGTTGGTCTGTGTGGCGTGTGTGGTGGGTTCAGACTCCTGCCCTGGCCTGCACACTGCTGTGCTCCTTCACGGTCCTCACGTCCCCTGCTGACCCTCACCGGTGAGGGCCGTCCACGGCCTCGTCCTTGGCCTCTCTCCGGCAGCGGCCCTTGCCCGCTCTGTGCGGAGACCACTTCCGGGCAGGTGGCCGCTGAGCCGCTCCGCCCAAAGCCCCTCCGAGCTCCAGACTGGATCCCCTGCCGGTTCGGCCAAGGCCTCCACAGACAGGCCGCCTCTCCCGCCCAAACCGCCAGCGTTGGCGTCCCTGCTGGCGACGGACAGTGCGCTTGCCGTGCCCCATGCACACCCTCCTCTCTGCCTCGCCCCGCAGCCTCCAACCAAACCGGACGCCGGGTCCCTCCCTCAGTCTACCCCGCAGCTTCGTCGCCCCCAGGCTCAGTGCCATCTCCCAAGGGTGCTCTGGCCCTCGGTGGTACTCCGGCCTCCAGTCTACGCATCTGACCCCTCCACCCCGTGCCCTGGGACCAGATGAATGGCCTTCCCGCACGGCTGACCCCGGGAGCCCCTCTTTCGAGGGACTTCATTTCCCACAGAAGAACGCCCACGTCACCAACGCCGTCTTTCCAGGCAGAGCACCTGGTTTCATCCTGTCTGTGCCAGCCTCCAGCCTACCTCTCCCCCTTCCATGTACGTGCACACATTCTCGCACGCACATTCCATGTGCACGTACACCCGCACACATGTTAGCTCTCACAAGCCTGTAGGCGCGTGCAGCCCTGTGCACGTACACAGACACTTTTCCACGCACATCCCCTTGGGCACAAGCACACACCCTGCCTCTCTGCACGTACACGTGTACGCACATTTGTACGTGTGTCCCCTGTGTGCACAAATGAGGGCGCACATATGCTCGCACGCTCCCTCTGCACGCACACACATGTACACATGTATGTTCACAAGTCCCCTCTGTGCACGCACACGCGTACACATGTATGTTCACACGTCCCCTCTGTGCACACACACGTACACACCTTTGCATGCACACCCACTCCCTTAAGAGACCATCCATGTCGGTCACTCCGGACGCTCAGCGCCGCCGGTGCGCTCCCTCATCCCTCCTCATCGCCTGGCTTCTCCCACCGTTTCTTCTTTACCTCTGCACCCCTGCCGCCTGCTTAGACAAATCTTCCCGGTACTCAGCGTCCACTCTGAAGTCGCTCTCCCACGAAGCCGCCTCCAGCCAGACCCCTCCAGCCACGGGGCCTCCTTGCTTCCGTAACAGCCTGTGCCCTGCCTCTCTCTGCGGACGCGTCGTGTGGCTGCCCACTACCACGGCGCACCCTTCTGTGGACCGAGGACTGTGTACATCTGGACTCCCTCTGAGAAGCCGACGACAGCGTCTTCTCGCAGCGGGCACAGCACACACGTGCGGGACGACGGGCCTCACGAACACAGGTGTGTACGCCCCGGCTCCCCGAGCGCCGCGCACCCTTCCCCAAAGCCGAGCAGAGGACTCGACGTGCATCCGTTTCATTTCATTAGGTTAGTTCTGGCCCAGTTTCCCACCCCACGTAAGTCATTGTGAACTTGAATATGTCACGTAGCATGTTAACTGTCCTGGCTGTGGGTCAGCTGGGTTCTTTCTGTTTTTCATCCCAGTCATTAACAAAAGTGTGTAACAAGCCAGGGCTAAGGACAGAGCCTGTGGCCTGTCCCTGGAGATGCCCCTCAGGAAAGACCCGAGAGGCACAGTGCAGCTCTCCACGCTTCGGGTGACGTAGCTCGTTTTGCTCTGAGCTCTTCTCGCCAGAAAATCCTTCCTGAGACCAGTAACGTAACTGTCTGAAAAATCAGGGTGCCCCGGTTGGCATGCGAAAGCCCTCGATTTCTCCAGCCCGGCCAGCAGCTCAGGGCCGGCGTCAGCTGAGACGGACGTCAGCTCCAAACTCTCCGGTCACTGTGGCCGTCCTCGCCTCTCCGGATCCCACATCCCATGCTGGTCAGCGCCCTGGCAGGGGCGCCCCGTGCGGGTGTGAAAGGGGAGGACGGGTCAGAAAGAGATCCGCAGGGTCAGTGGGGGGGCGGGGAGCAGCCATGCGTCCTGGGGGGGATCCGCTGTCCGTGCCTCAGTCGCCCCCGTTTCCCAGTCTCTGCTCTGGACTGACTGTTCCAGCCCTGCCCTGAGGACCAGCCTCCTCCAGGAGCCCAGAGGGCTGTGACAGCACCTGCCAGCCCCCGCTCACACACACTCCCGGGGGAGGACTTCACACGTCCTCCTGTCCCTCTGGGTCTCAGTCAAAGCTGCGGGAAGAGCAAGGGAGGCTGCCCTCTTCGAAATGGCTATAGGAACCGACTTCTCTATTCCAGCAAACAATCATGTCACTCCGAGTACGTGCCAGGCACTGTTCTAAGCCCTTGACACAAATATTCAACTCATTTAATCCTCAGAACACCCTAATCCTGTAACTACTATTCCGAGTTCCATTTTACAGATGGGAAAACCGAGGTGCAGAGAGGTCACCGGCTGGTATAACTGGAAAAATCAGGATTCAAAGCCAGCTGTGTGACCCCTGGGTCTGTACTCTTAACTCCTATCCATGCCAACTTTGTGCATAGCCTGCCTTCTGGCCCTCATTCAGAGGGCCTGTGTGCCCTGTGTGTTGAGAACCTGTGTGCGGGGGAGAACCAGCGCCAGTGATGGAGCGTTCAGAGCTCATTGTTTAGTTGAAGAGCTATGGGAGAGCGCTTTAAAAAGAAAGCGTGGTAAAACTATTTTTCTTTTTGCCGTTTTGTGCGTCCTCTGACCTGGGGAGGAAGCCTTATCTCCGCCATAGCCACCAGCGTCCCCTTCTCGCACTCTCTCTGCTACCTCCCTGGGCACAGAGAACACCAGAACCTTCCTCCAGAAGACACACCCGGGATGTTACGACTTTCCACAATGTCCTCTTAATAAATACTAATAACGATGCAGCCATGATTTTATATCCATGGGATAGTTTAAAGTTCCAGGGCAGTTTCATAATTTCTTTAAAATCACACATGATCTTACTTCCTTCTCACATGAGCCCTAGACGGTAAGTAAAACGGGTTCCCATTTTGCAGACGGAGACACAAGCCAGGGCCCTAAAGCAGTTACGGACTCTGAACCCGAACTCAGGTTTCGTGGCTTCTCGGTCCACACGGCAACCCTGTCAACCCACTTCAGGTGCTATGGTCGGAACAGGAGAACCTGAGGGGACAGAGGGCAGAGAGCGGTCTGTTGTCCCTTCAAAATTCACCGCCTCGTTGCAGTATGTTTGCGGGCCGTCACTGACCTTTCCTTAAGCACAGAGGGCAGGGCTTGTGTATACGGCTTATGCAAAAATTCGAATTCTGGCTGTTTTGTAAGGACATGCAGGAAAAAAAAGCATAGATTCCCTGTTCACTGCTGGGGTGGGGGGTTACCTCCAAATCAAAAACGGTGGCTATAAGCTCTGGGTGTCACGGTCTGTGGAATTAGCTCTTCCAGGGCTAAGATGTCTGAAAAACATTAAAATTTCTTTTACTTATTTGTTCTTTGAGAAACACTGCAAACAGTGGCACCGAACGGTGGATGTTTGTGTCCGACTGGCGTTTTCCTCCTACAGAAATGGTGCTGTACCCACGGCAACCCCCTCCCACCTCCCTGCCCCTCCCAACGTGTCCCAAAGAACAGAGAATTAAAGTCACTGAAAACATTCTCCGTGTTTGCGAGGCAGCCTTCATTTTCATCAGGACGAATACCTCCGACCACGAGAGTTGTGTGAGTGGGTGTGAGGGGCACAGACGCAGGTTCTCCTCCACAGTTTTCACGCCTTCGTCAGCCCGAAGCCCCAGTCTTCCCTCCAGACCCGGATCCACGGGCCTCTCCTCTGCAAGTCTCGTAAGACTCCCCCGGGACACCGACGATGTTCATGACACTCTCCCCGCTCTCCGCATTTAGGGCACACGGGAGGGTCGCCCTTCCTTCTTCCTGTGCTTGAGTGTAGCTGTGGGCTACTTCTGCCCCTTCCAGGCCAGAGCCGCAGCCAGGGCAAGGCTTCCGGAACTTTCCCTCCCTCTGCCATGACAACTGACAATGCTCCGCGTGGAAGCTGCTTCGTCAACCTGGGTCCTGGGGGAAGGGCAGCAACGGGCAGAGTCCCCAGCCGCACTCTTCACAGACGCGCTGCTGAAAACATGTCCTTAAATACACGAATAAAAGGACGCATCAAGAATAAGGGATCTGGTAGCAGAACATCAAATGAGATCGCACAAAATGCAATTTTGTAACCTTGCTGGGCAGAACCCTTTCTGAAGGTGGGGATGATCCCGGGTGATCTTAAGTGGCCCTGCCCAGCCTGCCAACACTGTGCTTATCTCACGGGGAGGAGACCGGACCAGGGGGTGACGATCCTTGGAGCCCCACGGAGATGCTCCCCAGCGCCCTGTGGACCTCTTCTCCCAACTGTGGCTTGGACCCGCGAGGACCGTGTTTGGGACCCACCATAATACGGGTGCTGTAGGTTACCCCAAGGGCAGGAAATCAGTCACACGACAAAGACACCCGTGAATATTCACTGGTAATTCCCCTGGGGGCAGTGAAGAGATGGTGGTGTCACCGTATGGCCGGCAATAATCCAGGATTCCCTCTGCCAAAGCCCCAAGTCCCCTGCCCCTATGACGGACAGCAAGTCGCCTGCCATCGTGGGCTAAGAGGTGGCCCCCAAGAAGATATGGTCACACCTGAGTCTCCGGAACCTGTGAATGTTCCCTTGTTTGGTAAAGGCTTATGGATCCGAAGTGTGGAGATCAGTGGATGGTCAGTGTGGCTCCTGTGTCCAGTGACACACGTCCCTTAGGAGAGGCACACGGAGATGGTGAAGGGAGCCCGGGGCAGAGAGGCACTGTGGCCACAATCCCAGGAAGCCAGCAGCCGCCAGGACCTAGAAGAGGCGCGGAACGACTTCTTCCCTCGAGCCTCGGTGGGGAATGTAGCCGTGGGACACCATCGAGTATCTGGCCTCCAGCACCGGGAGGATAAATTCCTATTGTTTCAAGCCGTGGGGTGGCAGCCCGGCAAACTCCTCTGCCTACACAATCGGCAGCTCGAGGTTCTCCCTGAGGCAGCAGGCCGGGATTCTGCTGCAGGCGGGGGCTGCCATTCACATCCCCCAGGAACACAAGGGCTTGGCACCAACCTTGGTTTTCTCCAGTTTAGACGCTCAGGAGGGGATTCAGGCAGGACTGGGCAACGGGTCAGCGGCTCTCCCAGGAAGACCCCCCAGGAAGGCTAGGAGGAGCGGCACCTGCGAGGTCGGGCCTCCCAGCCTTAGCCCTGACCGTCTGCCCTCACAAGCTAGAAGGACGATGACAAAACCATTCCTCTCCCTGCCCGTGTCACCCCCAGAGATAATGCTGCTTGCCAGGTGAAGCCTAGAAAACGGAGCCCCACCCTGGCCTTGGGAGAGCCTCGAGGAGACGACACACAGAAACGGCGCGTGAGACAGTAATGACGATTTCCACGCACGGATCTACAGCGACCTGTGCAGGGGAACGTCCTGTGCGGAGGGCTGGGACACCTGCGTCTGAGGCCCAACTTTACCACTGACTGGCTGACAGCGTGACCACTGGGGAAGCACTTGCGTGTAGTCTCCTCCTCTTTAAAGTGAAGGCAACTGGAGAAATCGCTAACATTCCTTCTTGCTCTTGAAACTCGAACCCTTAAAATTGCATTTTTATTTTAACTTCCTTTTTTGCCGCAGACGTTTGCACTCGTTTCCCCAAGAGATACAGCTGGAACCTTCCAGAAGCCTTTCAGGTATGTGGGGAGGGCTCAGAGCGACTCTGTCAGACCTTAAGGACCCCGTGCCTTGAGCCACCTGGCCTCCACTGTGGGCTGGCCCTGGGCTGGAGGAGGACGGTCCCGGCCCAGGGGCCTGTGGTCTCCCTGGGAGCACACAGACGTCAGGCGGGGGCCAAAGCTTCCCCAGGGAGGAGAAAGGATAGGGGCCGTGGGATCCCACCCAACAGGGTGGGTTCCCTCGTTGGCTTTCTGGGGAGTCCCTTCCAGGCGTTGGGCACGTAAGCATATGGAGCCCCAGCATCCTTCTCTGGAAAACGGACGGAACAGGACTTGAACGGACATCGACGTGGCTGCTCAGCAGTGGTTCTCATTATCCATGGAAACGTACCTCAAAAGCAAGCCGAGCCAGGGGCCTGGAGCCTGGGGACGTCGTTCAGAGGTGGGGCGTGGCGGGGAGGGCTGTCCCTGTAGCTCACGCGCGTGGAGCGGGCTGTGGCCGCAGGAGGCCTGCAGCCCTGTGCGGCCTGTTGTAGCATAAATTCTCGGTGACCTCTGGTGTGGGTGCTGGGCTTGTGGAACAGCCGCCACAAGGCCCGGCTTCCTGTTTTCTGCTGCTGGCTTTGCAGGACCCGGCCCGGGCTGGCTGCTGCTGCTCCACCTCAGCTTGTCCTGGCACGAGCTTTCCGGACGGGGCACAGGGTGGGCGACCACGGGGCGGGGGGGAAAGAGCGGGGCCGCGGTACACATGTGAACGGGACGAGGCGGTTTCTCGGGAGCCTGGCTGTTCCCAGGGGCCTCCTCTGACGAGGGCGAGTTCCCTGGGGGCAGCTCCTGGCAAGCCTCACACACGTGTTCCCTCGGGGCCTGAAGCCTGTTTCAAACGGATTTCCTCAGCGCCCACAGGAGCAGGCCCAAGGCTGTGCTCACCCCAGGGCTGAAATCCCCGTGGTCGTGCGCCCCGGGGCTGCCAGGAGGCTGCCATATTTGGGGGCCGGGGAATCCCCAGCAGAGGAAGCAAGTTTTCTCTGGCTGCCATGAGAGAAGCTGACTTTGAACTCCTACATACCCGAGAGCTATCTAGAGAGCATCTTGTATTTTGTACGTCACGTGCGCGTCTCATTCCCCAAACAGAGGAGAGCTCCTTTAAGGCAGGAGCTGTAACTTACACTTCTCTGGGTCTCCCATCCAGTCCCCCAACTTCAAACCCTTTATCTTGCTTTGTCCTCCAGGAGCAAACTGCGGGAGTCCCCAGACACACGTGTTACCTGTCCGCCAGAGGCTTTGCTCCTGTCACGCCCTCTGGAATGCTCGTCCCGATTTTCTGCACTAGAGCTCCTCAAGACCTAACTGAGAAATCGCCCCTAACAGGAAGTCTTCCTGAACTTTGGGCTGGATACACCGCTCGTCCTCTGTCCTTGGGAGCTCAGAGCACTCAAACTCACCTGGTGGGTGCTTGTCCCGCTCCTAGACCCGAGTTCTGCAAGGCCGGGCGGAGTGAGGCATTCAGCTCTGTGTCCCCAGAGCCTGGCCTCAATGTCTGTTCATTGCACCTCGTTAAAGAGCGAGGGGGCCGTGCCCTGTGACTCGTGAGCAATCAGTCATAGAGGAGCCAGTCTGGGAAGGCCTGTGATTGCTACCCTGAGGCCAGGAGGGTGGCCTTGACATGGCACAAGCAGTTTCCGAATGAAGGGCTGGGGACGCCTGACAACGCAGACACTCGCTTCTCGGTTGGAGAGAACGTGACGTTCCAGCGTCCGTAATTTCTGCATGCCTCCTGCCTGGGGGCACCGACATTACCCATTAAGGACGGGTTCAGACGGCCTCTCCAGAGTGTCTGCTCCCCTCCCAGGAAGCTCCTGGGGCTGTGACTGCGTGGTTGGAACCCCTCCTCTCAGGAAAGGATCTGGGGGCGCCTCCCAGGCTCGGCGCTTGTTTTCCACAATTCCCAGAAGACAGGGGCCCGACAGGAAGGAGACGGGGCGCTCACTGCCCCCATGACCAAGGTGCGCGGGCAGATCTGTTCAGGAGATGAGCTCCTGGAGCGCCCCAGCGCAGTGAGGTTGATGGTGGCCACCAAGCTCGAGCTCTGTGTCCGCAGGGTCCTCGTATCCGCTTTCGCACAGAGGGACGAACACGTCCGCATAACGCCCTGAAGGTCAGACACGAGGTGGACCCTGTTTTGGGATGAAACTGACCACCTTCCTTCTCACGGCTCAGGCCGGCTCTCCGGGGCCACCAGCAGCCTCTGTTTTCTCCCTCACGATGTGGCGGGGCGGCCAGAGAATGTTTCCTTCTACCCGCAGCTCTGAAATGCGTGAGCGGCCGTGGTTAAACTGCCTGCGAACCTAAAGCTATTATTAGAGGAAGGCAGGGCTGCCCTCAGATTTCTCTGGAACCCAAACGCGTTCCCCCCGTGGCCCTGATAAGATTACTGGGCCGCTGAGCCACCTGCGTTCCGATTTCCCACGGAACTCCTGCTCTGGCTCTGAAACCTGACTCCATCCCGGGAATGCACACTCACCCCTCCCAGGACAAAGATGGGGCCTGGGCTGCCCCCAACTCTCCCTGTCACTGCAGGCCAGCGAGTGGAAGGTGGCGGTTAAGTGGAAGCCGGTGTTACTTCAAGGGTCCCGTTGAGCACCCAGGAGCCACACAGGAATGCCAGGGTGCTCGGGGACACCCACAAGTCCTCCGAGCTAAACCCCAGCTTCCAGATGCCATGCGATTCCTAATCATGACCCACGAGCTCCAGCCAGCTGCCAGCAGGTGGGGCCATGAGAGGGTGGGCCCCAAAACAGTAAACGCTGCTGGTGAAATTGGGGTAAAAAAATTTAATGAATTTTAAAAAATCAGTGAAAAAGTAGGTTACAAATGGAACACATTCTATACACAGGGACACACACGGGTCACGCACGCTCTCCGTCCCTCCCTCCCTCCCTCTCTCGTCAGTGATACCTATAGTCTGTGAGGAGGAAAAGACACGACGGCCCCGTAATTTCTGCGTAACATTCACACACAAGGTTCAGCATGAATAAACGCTCCAGAAACAGATGAGGAACAAAAGATATCTGGACACAACCTGGCGTAGCCTCAGAGGAAAGGGATCATTAGCTGTCCCCATCCAAATTAGAAATTAATCATCTGTTCAGTGGCAAGAAAGTTCAGTCCTCACAGACGTTCACCTAAGTAGCAGGCACGTGGTTGTGGGAGATAAGTTTAATTTTCAAATGTCTAATAGTCACCGAGCAAATGAAGGATTTCGTCCGTGAAGACTAGAATTCTTTGCCAGCTATTCCGTAGAGCCCACGACTTACAGCTGACAACCAAGAACATCAATTTGCTTTGGGGGTCCTAAGTCTCTAGCTTTCTCTCTACTCCCCCGGCTCCTGTCCACAGCGATGGGCCCGCTGGCTGCTCCAGAGAAACATCTGACAGACACAGATCTGAGACATACGGAGGCCTGTATTTCTCGTGGGGCGCTGGGCATTTCAAAACCAATATACCTAAACCTCGCTTTTAAAAAAACCTGATCTTTCCCCATCATTAATCAATTTCTGGTCATTCGAAAAGCATTTACTGAGTGTCTGTTGGGCCTTTCCGGGGAGAGAGCCAGCTGGGCAGACGATTACAAGTCTGCCCAGTACTGGGATCCCGCTTGCACAAAGTGCTCGGGGAGACAGCTGCAGAGTCTGAGGGCATCTGGGAAGGCTTCCCAAGGCGGCGGCCCTGGAGATGTGGCTGAGATGTCAAGGAGTTCCCTGTTTCTGGTAATTCATTTACCAAACAAACTTTTCTTGAGAAGTGAGAGTGCACTGTGCTCATCTCGGGAGACCAGAAGACCAACAGGACAGATCCCGCTTACAAAAGGCGTGTAGGCTTACGTCAAAGCCGCACTCTTCCCCTTGGTGTCTCGGGGAGCTCAACGCTTCTGGGCACCCTGTGAGCTCAAGCATGGCGGTCGTTTCTGATTTCTCCTTTGACACATGGTCTCTACTTTTCCCTCTTTTCCACTCTTACTCTCCCTTGAAGGCAGAACCTGCATGGACGCTCAGAGAAGCTTCCCAACCTGGTTCCCTTGCTCACTCTAGGAACTGGCATTTCTGCCAGTCCATCTCTGCTCCCTCATGACCGCCTTCTTACTAAAGGCCCTGTGGAGTTTCCTGCTTTCCGCAGAGTAGAACCCAGGGCCATACACTCGCTGGCCTCGGAGGCCTGCAGCTGGCCTCTGTCTGAATTAGAAAAAGGCACCCCTTTGGGGGCACAGCTAGACAAGGAGACTTTGTGTGAAGAAAAAGTAACCCTTTCGTCCAGATGGCTTGGATTCCAGCTCCCACTCACCCACTTGGCCAGCATCCACTATACTTGGAGGCCCTGTGGTTTTATCTTATTACTTTCATTTTTTTCCCTCGATGCTTCCCTACCTTCCTCTCCAGCCAACTGGCCTACTTTCCTTAACAAAGCTGGCATGTTCTCCCTGTACCCATTCCTTGCCTTCTCCTCACCACCCACCTTTCTTTTAAGGCTTCTGCCAGGTCTCACCTCAAAACACCAGAATACTTATGATCGCAGTAGTCATTCGTTTGGCATTCACACATTTGAAAACACATACACGACAGGATCTATTAAGTCTCATTTGGCCTACCGCATTGTGAGCTTTCGAAAGACACCTTTCTCTTGTTTATTCCAGAGGGCTTAATGAGGGCTGAAGTAACCACTGATATTGGTAACCATGATTAAAAAAAAAAAAAAAAAAAAGAACAGAGTTCCCAAAGACTTGCAAGAGGTAGGTTGGTTCTAGAGAATGAATGTTGAGTAAGCCTTGTTGATGTGGCTTAAATTCCTCATAATGAGAAGTCATACAAGTCAGTCTCTCCCCAAACAGAGAGGTGTCTTCTTTCCTCAAAAGTGGGTTTAATCTCCCAAAAGAGGGCTTTGCTCTGAGGTTTGTCAGGAGTTCCCCAATCCCACTCCTGCATATCATGTCCCATCAGAAAAAGTTTACTTCCTGGCTATGAATCGTCACTTCCCCAGCCTCTCGGTTTCCTCTTTACTTCCTTTTCCAGAGTTAGGGGCTGCTTTTTTCAGTTGTTTTGACAAAAAAACTTCAAAAGCAGTCACTGCCAATCAGCAATCCGTGCCCACTGGCAAAACCAGTGACTGAGCCAGGGCCCTCCCAACCCCCAGCTGGGGAAAATCCCCCAGCAGCCACTACCCCCTCCCTTTGGAGACCAGAGGGCCTTGCCTTTCCCCGGCCCCATACCACACAGGAAGTCGCTCAGGTGACAATTCAGGGCCTCTGCCACACACCATTCCTTCCTCTGCGAGAGAGATTGTCTTCCCAGAACAAAGTTCACACTCGAATTTGGCCCCCAAGTAGCAACCGGCTTTTAAGCCTAAGGCTTGCTTTGCTCTTATCCCCAGTCCATTTCTGCAAGGTATCAGACTCGTCCTATGTCCTACCCAACCTCTAGCCTAGGGCCTGAGGCCTCCTGTACTCTCCCAGAGGATGGAACCCGCTTCTCAAGCCACTGCTTTAGAAGCCTTCATTCACCCCCCTGACAAGCTGGGCGCCCCACTCGGGGCCATCTCCCTCCTCTACCCCAACGCTGTAGCCAGCGGGGAGAATCCTGATGCTCTGTGCTTGGAGCGCTGGGAGGGTCTCTGAGCAGACCCGGAAGCTACCTGCGGAGCTGTGCCGTGTGGGCCCCCTGCGCCCTTCCCCAGCCCTGATCTGCAGGAGCTTATCAGGGTTTCTCTGGAGGGTGGAGCCCACACTCTGGGGGCACCCTGAAGATGATCCCCTCTCCTCGAAGGCAACCAGTGAGCGCAGGGTGCCTGCTCAGGACGGACCCAGAGCCCTGCAGAGAGCCACAGGGCTTCACAGGCCCAGCCGGGGTCTTGGCTCAGGAGAGCCAGCCAGGGCTCCGGGGTTGCGGGGACCGGAAGGACACTGAGTCGTGACTGCTGCGGGCTACAGCCCCCAGGAGCAACGGTCTTCCTCCGGATTGTGGGTGGGAATCACCTAAGAAGCTGCCGAACATTTGCGCCTTCTCCTTCCTTCCGTTCCCGAAGTCCCCTCGCGCTAAGGCCGGCTCAGGGCTACACGTCCGGTCTCCGTGTCCAGGGGAAATGGGTGGCAGCTCAGGACGGGGAGAAGGGCGGGACAGGGGAGCACACCGGGCGCCCCTCCACTGGGGCCGGAGCAGCACAGGCCGGACCGCGCGGGGAAGCGGGGCGCCCGGCAGATGCGGCCCTAACGACCCCGCGGCGCCGGGCTGGGCAGGCAGGGGCTGAGCAGAGGCGCGGCCGGCGGCGCACGAGCCCGGCTTTCCCAGGGCCCCGGGGGAGGTGGCGGACAGAGAGGGCTCGGGAAGCGGGAGGCCTGTCCCAAAGGTCACGCCTCGGTCGGGAGGGAAGCCCGGAGCCCGGCCCGGCAGCGCCCGGGCGCCGGTTCTGCTTCCCGCTCGGCGCCTCTTCAGACCCGGGGCTTCTGCTTCCCGCGGCTCCTTTTTCTGCCTTTGGCCCCGCATGTTTGCCCGCGCGCGGACTCGCTTTCTCCCGCGCGGCGCGGAGGTCCCGAGGCCAACACCTGGCGCCCCCGCGCCCCCGCGCCCCCGCGCCCCCGCGCCCCCGCGCCCCCGCGTCCCCGCGCCCCCGCGCCCCCGCGCCCCCGCCTACCTCCATGGCCTCCAGGTGCCGGCTCCGCGGCGGCCGCGCTCACCGTGCGCCCGGCCCGGCGGGGACTGCGGGCGGCCCGGCCCTGCGCGAGAGCACGAGGAAGGGGGAGGCCGCGGGAGGGGGAAGGGGTGGGGAGCGGGGGAGGGAGGCCGGCGATGGGTTTAAATTTAGACGCGAATCTAAACAGATACTGTCCCCTCCCAGGGCAGGACTCGAGCGAGGGAGTCGCGACTCCATCCATCTGCCCAAACATGGGGATGGGGCGGGCGTCTGCCCCGCGCCCGCGGAAGCCTCGGCGGGACCCCGGGGTCGCCCCGCCGCCGCCCTTCCCGACCTCGCCCGTCCGGCCCGCAGCGTCGACGCCGCTCCTCGGGGCCTGGAATCTCCCCGCCGCCCCCTTGCTCTCTTTCCTCGTGCGAGGGGCGCGGCGGCGTCCAGGTCACAGCCGGGGCTCCGGGATCCTCGCGTGGGCGTGGGAGACCCCGCGTGGGGCTGCGTCGCTCGCGTCCCAGGGCGGGAGCGCGAGCCTGCAGCGCTCGGCGGGACCCACGGGACCCCCTTTCCAATTTTTCATCCCTTAGGCTTTCCACGCGCACCGTCGCGTTTGCAGGAAGCCCCTGTCACGCCGTCGTCTCTCGTCCGTGTGCGGGGCCGGGGGCACACGGATTTCCACGTTCCTTGTAGCCTTCCGTCTCTTCTCTCCCCGATTTGACTGATGCCTTGGAATCTGTGGGGATTTCAGCTCCCACAAGCCGCTCGCTAAAGAGCCTTTTCGCCGTTCCCATCAAATAGAGTAAAGGGCGGGATCCTGAACCTCCGATTCCAGATTCCCCTAAGACCCAGCCCTCCCCCAGGCCCGTCCTGGCAGCGGAGAGCAGGAGGCGGCTGCGAGGGAGGGCCCGGCGCGGGACCTTGAATCGCAGGAGGGTCTTTCTCTGTTCCCAGCGCGTGCGTGTACTGGCCGCCAGCTAGGTGCCCCTTCTGACCCCCGCGCCCTCCCCACCCCCAGGACGGAGAGAAGAGGGGGAGATGCGTGCAAGGACTGTGAGTGGAGGGGGACTGGCCGGCAGGGAGAGGCGCCTGGGTGTCCCGCAGCATCGGCCAGCCCTGCTCCCAGCCCCAAGGCCTCACCCACGGTCGCGCCCAGGAGGGAGGGCGAACAGTGTCAGAGAGCCACAGCAGGGTGGGCAACAGTGAGCCCTGCTAGAATCCTGGAAAGCAAACAAGCAGAGAGTTTGCTCTGGAGGAAGGACGGCTCCCAGCACCTCCCAGCATCACTGGTGGCCCCTCGGGCACTTAGCTTGCTCCTTTGGGCACCAGTCTCAGCAACACGGCCTTCTTCCCATCATAGAACCTGCGGAAAGCCTGACTTTCTAAAACACGAACAGCCGAAATGCCAAAGTATTTTCCAGGTTTGAATATAGGGGCGAGACCTCAATTTCAGAAGCGGATAGTGGGGTGAATTCCAGCTCTGCCACTTTCTCGCTGGGCCTCCTCTGGCAAGTCACTTAACCTCTCTGATCCTCAAGTCACTTCACCTCTCTGATCCTGAGTTTCTTCACGGATACAGTTCAGTCCGCCTCGGAGAAGAGGAGCTGTTCTAATACTGTTTAGCTTTGTGCACAAGATCAAATGAATGGGACCTGATACTTCTTTTATTTAGGGCAGGGCATTCTGGGGACCCATGAAAGGGCCCCCTGTCCCCAGGAATTAAGGGTGTGTCCCCTTCGCAGCAGGGACGGGCATTTCCTGGTGCCTTACAGTACGTACTTGTGCTTATGACTGTTTTCCATTCTTCCTTGTAAAGGTGCAGGACTGAGCGGGTGATAGGAACAGAGTCTCTTACCACGTCTCCTAACCCTGACTCGTGGGGCCTTTTTCTTTCTGCCTCTATCTCGTCTTCAGTTCGGCTCAGAATGGGGCTGCCCCAGCACAGGTTTCTGGCCTCAGAAACAGGAGGGCGGAAGTGCCTACCCACCGGAAACCGTTAGGCCCAGAGGCCGTCGTAGCCGCCCGAAGTCCCTAGCAGCTGCACCCACGCCCTGCTCACGCCTTCCCTTGCCCAGCGAGAACCCGTGGCCCACAGCGCAACCAAGCTGCACCTCTGTCATGTTCTGGGGTCTCGGGACCTGCAGAGTGGAAAGCTGCTCTGGGGCTCTCTGGGGCCCGGGCAGAGGCCTTCACTAGAGGAAGGAGTGGAAAACAGGGAGAAAGGGGTGGAGGGCAGCACAGCCCTGAGCTCACTTCAGCAGCCATGAGCATGTGTGGGGTGTGCCCCCCTTCTTGCTCCCTCCTGCCCCTCCAGAAGATCCCCAGAAGCCAGAACAGAGACAACCCAGCTGGTAAATACTCTATTTTTGCTGGGTCACATGGGATTGTGACTTGCTGCTCTTGTGACAGCCTAAGGGGAAGGGAAAGTGGCTCTGAGGGGGTTGTTCCCCTTCCTGTCTGGGGGGCTGCTTGTCTCTCATCAGGACCCACTTCCGTTACTTTCTCCCATGACCCCTTCAGACACCCCTGCAGCCTGACCAGCCAAGCAGTAAGTAGAGGCCAGTGAAGAAGGAAGAACAAAGGACACCAGACACGTAGCGGGGCCAGGGGAGTGTGTGTGTGGTGGAGCCTTCTTTACCATGGGCAGCCATAGACACAAAGCAGGTCCTCAAGGGATATCTGGTGAATGAGTGAGTGCGTAAGGAAGGGGAGTAAATTAGGAGAATCTTTGTCATCAAATCAAAGGCAGAGCCCTTTCCATAGATGGGTCTCCAGTGAAAGAGAAGTCCCAGTGGGAAAAAAGATCATGAAGACCATGATCAGTTAAGCAGTAACTCAATTAGTTTGTGAGCAGAATTGTCAAGAGCTCAGTCAGGTGGCCACACCATGCTGCTGATCATCCGTTTCTAAAATTAAGAGCAAGAAACATATTCTTTCATGACTGCAAATATTAACTTAAAAAAAGAATGTATACACACACACACACACACTTCAGCCCTAAATTCTGGGAATGTGGCAAAAACAAAACAATGAATTCTGCCCTAAGTGACTATCATTGAGGAACAGAGTTGAAAATGCTGAAACGGAAGCATAAAGGCTTCGGGGTTTTGTGTGTTAAAGGAGTGACAGTGAAGGGTTTCCCAGACGGCAGAAGACGGAAGGTGGAAGCCGTTTTTAATGCGTGGAAGGTAATCGAGGTGGAAGGCAGCAGGGTAGCAATGAGCCACCGGGAAGATGTTCAAGCGTGCAGAAGACCGTCAGGAGGGATTGAAGATGGCATGAGGAAGGCTTTGACTGGCCCTTCAGGGATCAGGAGATTGGCTACATAGGGAAGTTGAGCAAATAAGTTGATAGAGTGAGGCCTATGGGAGCCAGGTTTCTGGGCAAGGGAGGTACACACAGGCGGGGGGCGGGAGGGACTAGATTGAGCTCTGGTGCTGGACCGGATGGGAGGTAGAGGTGTGAAGGCGTGGTTTGCAGATGTAGGTGTAGATGTATGTATATACATACATGCATGTGTTTCTTAGTTGAAGCCCCCGAGGGAGCCGAGGGGCAGTGACTCCCCAGCAGCAATCCGTGCACACAGAGCCCAGATCTTGGTTTCCAAATACCGTTCTCCACTAAAGGAACCAGGTCTTCTGGGAGAAAACGGCTGATGACAGGGCTGGGGCAGATAAAATACGAGATTAGCCTGGAACATCTTGTTTTCACAGAAAATATGGAAGTTCCCAATGAGTGACAGAGGAGTGTTAAAAGGACCAAGAACTCTGCAGGACTTCCCCCTGGCACTGTTGGGATAATTTTGGGGTAATACAAGAGTCAGAAGAAATAATGACAGTGATGAGCTGTAACCCATGAAATAAAGTAGAAGTTCGTGACTCCAAGCTGAGGAACAGGTGAGTAGGTGGAGAGAAACCGCTTAGAGTGCAACACCAACAAACAAACAGGAAACAAAGCTTGGAAGAAAACTGCCGTACGACAATCATCATAGTTATAATTTCAGGTAAGAAACACTACTGGACAGGCCCCTGGGCGGCTTGACCGTTAAGGTCTGCCTTCGACTCAAGTCATGATCCTGGGGGTCACCAGGGGGGGTCATCGGGCCCCCTGCTCAGCAGGGAGTCTGCTTCTCCCACTTCCTCTGACCCTCTCTCGCATGTGCACACACACTCTCAACTAAATAGATAAAATCTTAAAAAAATACTATTGGATGCTAAATCTAGAGAGTAAAAATGAGATGAGGAATAAGATTTTACATAATTTAAAAACATCCCCCTTACAAGGTACTCATTAGTTACAAAAGGGAAAAAGCACATTTACAGAGAACAAACCCAACAGACCTCATATTAATCAAGTGATCGAAGTAAATAGGACCAACGGGGGGACAAATTGACATCACGTGCTACTCGACAGGACACAGGAACGTAACATCATTTCTAGAATGTTCTTGCTCAAGTGTGTAGACTCGGTCTAAACATGAGGAAACACTGGAGAAGCTATTAGGTCGGAAGATGTTCCTCAAGGTGGCCTGTCATCTCCAAGCAAGTCAAAGGCTGAGAGAGGGTCCCAGACTGAAGGAGATGAGAGCAGGACCACTGTTCAATGTGTGGTTCCGGTTGGCTCCTTCGACTGTACAGTCAAGTAAAGGGTTATCGTACATACATTATGTACACATACATACATACACACCATGGCAATGTACGCGTTGAGTATCTTAGAGTGTTATTAGTGAATTATGCCTCAGTAGAGCTGGAAAAAGAGAAATTATTAGGATAATTGGCAAAACTGTAAGGTATCCTGGGTGAAGGATATGTGGGAGTTCTTTGTATTTAGCTTTTCTTGATGTTTAAATAAAATAACTTCGTATTTAGCTTTTCTTGATGTTTAGATAAAATATCTTTGTATTTAGCTTTTCTTGATGTTTAAAATTATTTTAAACTGAAACATGAAGGGAAAAGCTGGTGGGAGAAAAACTGAACTGTCCCATTTGTTTGGTTTCCGTGGACTCCCTGCCTAGTCCCTCCACGGTCTGTTCCTCCCCACTGCACCTGCACTCCAGACATCCCCAGGGTGGCCAGGGTCCCGGTGTCCCCAGTGTCCCTGATGCTGGAGAGGGAACACAGTCAGAGAGCACCTAGCCTGACAGCAGAAGGGGACAGGAAGGGAAGAGTATTCAAGTCTTCCTTGGCACAGCGAGCTCTGTGTAGCTGTAGCAAACTCACGTATCTTTATGATTTGGGGGGAGAGGTTTAATTAAAAAAAAAGAAGAAGAAGAAAACAAAGAGCCAAACTGGACCGAGGGAAGTCTGTACACACCGACGGAGACTGAGCTCACCTCCGGGCCACCGAAGAAGGGGCTGGCGTCTGAAGCAGCAAGGGCCCGTCAGGGATTCCCCAGGGTGGGGCAGGGGAATCCCAGCGAGCACACTGGCCTGATTACTGGTGCCCAGGAGCAGTGTTGACAAAAACCTGAAGAGGGTGGTCTGGAGGCCCCAACAGATTGTGGGCTTCTTCTTCTGAGGCAAGTCCCCTGTATAGGAGGGAAAATTATGTAGCCCCACAAGGAACTCAGACTTTCTCAACCTTATTGTATCATCCTGAACACCTGAACCCCAGCCTCATCTCTAGCTGTCAATTAGAATGACTCAAGGAGCTTTGGAAAAAAGTATCTATGCCCGGGCCCCACCCCTAGTCAATAGGGAGTGACACCTGGTAACAGGTTTTTTTTTTAATTAAAAAATATAATTTTTGAAGATTTTATTTATTTGAAAGAGAGAGAGACTGTGTACCCTGCCGGGAGGTGAGGTTAGGAGTGGGAGTCAGGGGGTGAGGGAGAAGCATACCCCTGCTGAGCAGGGAGCCTGAAGTGGGCTCAATTCCAGGAGCCCAGGTTCACCACCTGAGCTAAAGGTAGACCTTGACCGGCTGAGCCACCCAGCGCCTCCCGCCCCCCGTCCCGTCCCGACCCGGCCCTTTTAAGCTTCAGTAAAGAAGTAAACCCAGAATAGTCTAAGCCAATTGAGGAAAATAACATTCTTCTTTCCAGAAATTTGTTTAGAGAGAAATAAGTGAGATTTTGGTCAATGAGATGAAAGGGGAAAGCTTTATGATTTCTGATAAGGACACAGAGAGGAGGAGATGCCCTGTAAATATTGGGTATTTTCTTACTTAATGTTATCCCCAGAACAGCAGCAACCATTTGCTACCATGAGAAAAGCTGGGAAGAGCCAAAATACAAGCTCCATGAAGACAGACTTTTGTGTCTTTCTGGTCAGTGTCCATCCCATGTACCTAAATCAAGGCCGGCACAGCTAGGTCTTCAGTAAATAGTCACCAAAGAGTCATTCACCAATGACTGCTGAGGCACTGAATGGGCCAGTTGTAGAGGGACTATCCCCTGATTTCTTCCTAGGTGAAGTAATACATTTCTTTGTGGTTTAAGCATTTGAGCACCAGATTTTGCTATAGCCGAAAGCATTCCAATGATTAAGAAAGATACAAACTTACGAGAAGACAAAGTCAGACTTACATACCAGCACAGGCAAAGCGCATTCCTCAAAAAAATGTTCCGTGGAGATGTAGAGAAAGGACGGAGAAAGGAACGCACACACCCCCACGCGCACCCACACCAACAAACGGAGATGGGAGAATGAGGCAGGAAAAGAGGGGGGGACCTGGATAATACCTATTGGGGAGAAAAATTTAGTTTGAAAAAATTAGAGTAATCACTGTCAGAATTTGAAGTGTCTTAATTCCTATCTGAATTTTGGGCAGCCGATGTGGCTAATCCTCTATCATTCCTTATTCTCCTCCCACCCAAAGATTTTATTTATTTACTTGTTTTAAAGAGAGAGTGAGCACAAGCAAGGGGGAGAGGAGGAAAGAATCTCAACCAGACTCATGCCGAGTGCAGAGCCTGACTTGGGGCTCCATCCCACAACCCATGAGATCAAGACCTGACCCAAAACCAAGACCCTCAACAGACTGGGCCACTCGGGCACCCCTCTCTTTCCTTATCCTTTTTTTTTTTTTTTTTTAAGATCTTATTTATTTATTTGGGAGAGAGAGTGCATGCAAGCGGGAGAGAAGAACAGAGGGAGAGAGACAGGCAGACTCCACGCTGAGTGCGGAGCCCTAGGGTGGGGCTCAATCTCACGACCCCGAGAGCATGACCTGAGCCAAAACCAAGAGTTGGGTATTTAACTGACTGAGCCACCGAGGCGCCCCTCTTTCCTGATTCTTAAAAGGAAAAAGAACTAATTTCTTCTAGAAAAAAAGGGAACCTATTTACAGAATTAAATTTTTTAAAAGAATTTTTTTAAAGTGTATTTTCATAGAGTAATTTCACATCACAGTATCTTTTAGGGTATTTTTATGACGTTAAGTTCTGTTGTACTTTTGCCAGGAAAGGCATTTACTAATATGAACCGGTGTCTTGGATTGGGCAGGAGTTTGTCCAAAGCTGGAGATTACCCACACGGCCTTACAATAAATACCTGCGATGGTTCTGGACAGTAAAGTGGAACCAGTTATACCCAAGTCCCACCCACCACCCATCCCCTTCACGTTCGTCACATGGACAGCAGGAGAAGAATGATTTCTTTCTTTCTTTCTTTTTCCAAAGGGATTTTATTTATGTATTTGTCAGAGAGAGTGAGCGCAAGAGCAGGGGGAGGAGGAGGCAGAGGGGGAAGCAGGCTCCAAGCTGAGCCAGGAGCCCAAAGCAGGGCTCGATTCCAGGACTGTGAGGTCACAACTTGAGCGGAAGGCAGACGCTCAACCAACTGAGCCACCCAGCAGTCCCTAAGTGGGAAATTTTCTGCACACTCCATGCTCATTTTTCAACCCCAGCAAAGTGCACATTTGCAAAAATTACTAAAAACCTGGGTCCCCACCTGTTAGTTTCTCTTTTGCTCTTGGAGTGGTCTCGCTGTTCACGCGTTTGTTAGGACCGAAAGCTGGGAGTCGCTCCTGATTCTTCCTTCGTCTTTACCAGTAAAGTGCTACCATTCCAACTCTGAGACCCCCAGCCCGCGGTCCCCGGCCGCCCACCGGCCACTGCCGTCTGGATAAGACGTCCTAGTTCACCTCTGCATATCTCCTAAGTGTCGTGCTTTCCTTCGGCCTGGTGCACCCTCTCCCCCGACAGTTTTCTCTCTACAGACAGCAATCTCTCTCAGACGTGAACTCACGCCCTTCCCTGACAAGGCCCCTTCTTCAGCAGCAAACACCCAGTCCTCAACCCTCCAGGCATCCTGAACTGCTTTCAGGTCTCGGAAAGAGCTCTGTCCTCTGCCTGAAACACAGTTTCTTCCTTTGCCCAGAGCAAACCCTTATCCATTCCTCAGTCCCAGGTTGAGCTTCCCCCAGGGAGCGGGGCATGACGGTGCTGCCCTTCCCCCATTCCCGGGCCTCCCCCCGCCCCCAGAGACACGCTCCCCCCCACCCAGCCTCCTGCCCGTCTTCGTCCTGTCTTTGAGACAGCTGCTTTCTAGCCGCCTGTTTGCTTCCTTTATCCTCTCCTAGAACTTGACACTTAATGAAGGCACATTCCGTTGTGCCTTGGTCAAAGTTCTGTGATCAAGGCCGGTTCCACTGTGGCGAGTAAATTCGTGTTGGAAGAACAAATGGACACGGGCACCCAAGCAGAAGCCGCAGAAAGCCCACACGGCGGCCCGCTTCCTCAGCGGCTGCCTACAAATGTAGGAAGAGCAGAAAGAGGAGAACATCGAGGCAGGGTTAGAAGGGTCAGCATGGAAACCAGACTTCCTGGCTCCCCCGTGTGACCTTGATCGAGTTACGTAACCATTCCTCACCCCATTTCTCTGTCTGTAACGTCAGAGAATGGATCCCATTGAGCTGGAGGGATTAAGTGAGTTAATACGTGGGAAATGCTTAGTATGGTCGCTGGTGAGCAGTGAGCGTGATGAGTGCTGGATGGCTCTTGACACAGGACCGTTGGGAGCAGCTGCCATCCTGTCCGGAAGAAAACACTATCGCTATGGGCAGGTTCCTTCCTCATGTGAGTCTGCTGTGTCCGCCTCTCAGTTCCGAGCCCTCCACTGATGATTTCCACCTACTTCTTGTGAAGTCCTCTGCTTGGCCGCAGCCTCACCTTGGAGGACAGCTGCGTCTTTCTTTCATTTCTCCTCATGTGTACTTTATTCGACAGTTCTTAGATATTCTAAGTTTGGATTCAATTCTGCATTTTTTTTGCTTACACGTGCCAGAAAGGCAGGGGGAGGGGAGGAAGGGGTCTCGAATCTCAATTCTGAATAAATTTCACTATTTTGAGTTGTGTTTCTTCGTCTTGGAAACGAGTTTTAAGTTACCTTCACTTAAATAGTGCGTACATTTCATGGATAAGAACTATGGGTTTGGGGCGCCTGGGTGGCTCAGCGGGTTAAAGCCTCTGCCTTCAGCTCAGGTCATGATCCCAGGGTCCTGGGATCGAGCCCCGCATCAGGCTCTCTGCTTGGCTGGGAGCCTGCTTCCTCCTCTCTCTCTCTCTGCCTGCCTCTCTGCCTACTTGTGGTCTCTATCTGTCAAATAAATAAATCTTTAAAAAAAAAAAAAAAAAGAACTATGGGTTTTTTTCTGGAGTAGACAAACATCCGACCTTTTCTGAGTGTTACCACTTACAGGCTTGTTTACTTGCCTCATCCCCCCGGTGACCTCCCAACCCGGAGAGCCCGAGGCTTCCTTGTGAGTGTGCGGTTTTGGAACTTGTCATTATTACATTTCCTGCACTCGCGCCTCTTTGTTCACTTTTTCTGCTTCCCCACCTGGGATAGTACTTGAGACTTTCTTGTAAAAGACCTTATTTTTAAGTAATCTCTATGCCCACCGTGGGGCTCAAACTACAACCCTGAGGTTAAGGGTCGCGCGCTCCCACAGAGCCAGCCAGGTGCCCCATATCTGACACTTTTAAAGATTTTTGTTCATCTTGGTGGACCCAGTGTCATTGGGCCCTGTGAGCCCCATACTGGGTCCGGATCTTACAAGACTGTCATTTATCTGAGGAGGTGGTAAGTAGTAGACCCTTGAACATTTGACTCATAATTTGAACAAAATATCAGGATCCTGAGTATCCTGAATCATTGTGAACACTGGCGGCCGCTGCGCCCCAAGGAAGGCCTGCGGACGAGAGGGAGAGGCAGCAGGCCTGGGGCGCTTGGTGGAGTTGGGATGGGGACGGGGCTCTGGGTGAAAGAACTGCGTGAGCAAGGGGCTTGGAGAGCCTGAGCGGTGGCGGAGAGGGACGTGAGGGCTTGTCGGATGCCAGCTTGGACAGTCCTTGGGTCTGCAAAGTGTGGCCCGCGTGGGGTGCACTCTAGCCCTCTGAGTAAGCGTTACCTCTAATCCCCTCCTGAGCTCCTACTAGGAGGCCGGCTGCTCCCCGATTTTTGTTCTGGGAGCGCTTTGCCCTCGGTACATGCTTCGGAAAAACAGGTGATTACTGGCCTTGAGCAGAATTCCTTCTTTGTTGTGTTTTTGTTTCTTTTTGTACGTGATGAGAACTTCAGGCTGCAACAAAGAGAGAGACGGGGTGAGCAGGGAGAGAGAGAGAGAGAGACAGGATGACCACGCACCTGGAGCGACTGAGGGCAGAGGGGCCACGCCCGGGACTGGGGGCCCCAGGCCCCTAGCAGTCTGCTTCCTCGGGAGAGAAGCAACTTAGCCGTTCTCTTCACCAGGACTGAGTCTCATCAGTCGCCCGAGGAGGTAGTAAGGAATTCCTAAGGAAAGTGACCGTAAATCTCCAATGAAAATGGGTTGGGCACTAAATCTGATCTCGCACAGCCCCGCCGGCCATGAACGAGGGAGGACGGCAGCCCCCATGGGAGTCACACAGGGAGATGACTGCGTTTCTGCTGCCCAAAGGGGACCCGTGTGGGGGAGGGGTGGAGAAGGAATTTGCATCTTGTGGCTTAATCAGATCTGAAACCTGACATCCTGTTTTCTGCAGGTTGGGCACACCAGTAGCTAAAAGCCTCCTCTGACCATGGCCGGCTTCAGGAAGTGAGTCAACAGCCTTGAGGAGGGGAACCCTAGTCCTGAGTGACCAGGCCTGCAAAGGGGTCCCCCTGCACCCCGAACAAGCCTCGGCCCTCCCTCTGCCACAGTTCTAGAGCTCCAGACCTCACCCCTCCTCCTCTGAGACTTACCAACAGGAAGTTCAGCCGGATGGAACACTCTGTTCCCTTGACATTTTTGTTTTAATTCTGCAGCTGTGTTTAAGGCTTCATGAATTCTCTGTCTGGCTCTGTCTCTTGGGTCTGTTTCTCTGCGTGGTGCGTTTTCTCTCGCACGCATGCCCCGAGTAGTGGTTACCCTGAGGCTGGTGGACCAGAGTGGGAACTAGGGTTGATAGGAAGGAAGTGGGGAGGGAAGAAAGTACTGGTGGGACTGTCATAGTGGCGGCGGACGAGCTAAGGAAGCCGACTCTGCTCAGGGAGCGTTACTCGGGAGAAACTAGAAACGCTGAGGAGGAATTCCGAAATCGTTGACACTGTGCGCTGCCCATACATCCTTCCTCACCCCTCGTGCTGCGCACGTCTACCTCAGATCACAGTGCGGCCGTGTCCTCTTTCCTCAACGTTCTTGAGTGTCCACTCGGCCGATGCCTTACTCACACTTGTTCTCCCGCAGGAAACTTCTCTCCCGTCTTTTATCCCTCATCAGTTTACCGCCTAGGAAGCCGCATGCACCGTGATCCCACTGCGGCCTCTGGATCTCTGCTAGCTGCGTCTCACCAGTCCCTCCGTGCTGAACGGCTCCATTTTGTTCGCAGAACATGGTTCCCAGACTCATCCGGCATTCTTTCTTTTTGTCCCCTGTCCTGGTTTCTTTCCCTTCTACTGCCTCTCATTCATGTCTAGACGGAAAAGACTCTAAACTCAGGGCTGGGGTCCCTAAAGCGCCCTCACGGCTGCAGGACGCCAGCGATTGTTCTTTCTCCAAGGTCTTCTGCCACAACAGACTCAAGAAGCGCGTCCTACATCCACAATGATAGCTGTCCCGGTCAACGCACACATGTGAACTGCCGGCATTTGTTTTATTTATTTATGTATTTATGTATGTATGTATTTTTAAAGATTTTACGTACTTATTTGACAAAGAGAGAGAGAATGAGTTGGGGGAGGAGCAGGGGGAGAGGGAGAAGCAGACTCCCCGCTGAGCAGGGAGCCGGGATGCGGATTCAGGATGCTGGGATCATGACCTGAGCCAAAGGCAGATGCTTAACTGACGGAGCCACCCAGGCACCCCTGCCAGGGTTGGTTTTAAGGAGTACCTGAGGCAAATGACTTACAGTCACACAGACTGGGAATGTTTTGTCAATCACGTGAAGCTTAACACAGCTCATAATAAGGCACGGTCCCTATGTCTCTGAAAAACACGTCTAGAGAACCCATACACGGATACGATGTCAGTTCTGCATTTCTATACAGTAACAGTGAACAGTCCAAGAAGGAAATCAAGAAAACAATCCCATTTGTTATGGCATAAAAAAAAAAAAACTTAAGAGTACACTTAACCAAGGAAGTGAAAGATCTGTACCCTGAAGAGTATAAAACATTTTTTTAAAAGATTTTATTTATTTATTTGACAGACAGAGATCACAAGTAGGCAGAGAGGCAGGCAGAGAGAGCGAGAGGGGGAAGCACGGTCCCTGCTGAGCAGAGATCGATGAGCAGAGATGGATGCGGGGCTTGATCCCAGAACCCTGGGATCGTGACCTGAGCTGGAGGCAGAAGCTTTAACCCACGGAGCCACCCAGGCGCCCCCAGTATAAAACATTTTGCTAAAGAAACTAAGGAAGACACAAGTAAATGGAAAGATGTTATGTGCTCGTCCATTGGAAGATTTAATATTGCTAAAATGTCTATATTACCCAAAACTATTTACCAAGTCAAGACACTTCCTTTTAAAATCCCAATGGCAATTTTTTTCAGAAATGGAAAAAAAATCCTAAACTTCATATGGAATCTCAAATTGCCCAAATTACCGAAAAAGAAAAATCTTGAAAAACAAAAATAAAGTTGGAAGCCTCACACTTCCTGCATTCAAAACACGTAACAACGTTACAGCAACCTAAACAGGTACAGACATAAAGACAGACACATAGACCGATGGGACAGAACAGAGAGCCCAGAAATCAACCTTCGCATGTGTGGTCAAGTGATCTTCAAGACGGTGCCAAGACCACACAACAGGGAAAGGACAGCATCTTCAACAAATGCCGCATTTGGACAATAGGATATTCACATGTGAAAGACTGAAGTTAGGTCCTTACCTTACACTCTATTTTAAAAATGACATCAAAATGGACTAAAGACCAAAACATAAGACTTAAAACCATGAGACTTCCGGAAGAAAACACAGGGAAAACCTTCATGACGTTGGACTTGGCAATGACTTATCAGACAGGACACCAAAAAACAGGAAACAAAAGCCAAAAATAGACAAACAGGACTACATCAAACTGTACAACTTCCGCACATTGATGGCAACAACCAACAGAGTGAAAGGCAGTCTATGGACTGGGGGGAAATAATAGTAAATTATATATCTGCCCAGAATGTGTAAAGAACTCCTACGACTCAACAACAAAAAGTGAAGTAACTCAATTAAAAAATGGGCAAAGGCTTGAATAGACGTTCCTCAAAGAAGATACACAAATGGCCAACAAGCATATGAAAAGATGCTTAACATCACTAACCGTCAGAGAAATACAAGTTAGAATCACCATGAGATATCACCTTGCACTCATTAAGATAGCAATCATAGAAAACACAAAATACAAAACACGAATGCTGGTGAGGATGTGGGGAATTGGAACCAGTGTGCTCTGCTGGTGGGAGCAGAAAATGATGCAGTCCCTGTGCAAAATGGTATGGAGTTTCCTCAAAAAACTAAAATCCAGTTACTATACGATCCAGCAATCCCACGTCTAGGTATATATCCAAAAGAATTTGAAACAGGATCTCAAATAGGTACTCACACACCTACGCTTACTGCAGCATTATTCATGATTAGCCAAGAGGCGAAAGAAGTCCACACGTTCTTTGCCAAATGAATGGAGAGAGGAAATGTGGGAGACAGATATTCATTCAAGGGAATATTAGTCAGTCTTAAGAAAGAAGGATCTCTCACCTGCTACAACAGCTATGAACCTTGAGGACATCATGAGTGAAACAAGCCAGTCACAAAAAGACAAATACGTTGTGGTTCCACTTAGATAAGCTATCTGGGGTAGTCCAAGTCATAGAAACAGAAAGTAGAATGGTGGTTGCCAGAGGCTGGGGGAGGGCAAAGGGAGAGCGGAGTTGTTATTCGATTGGTACAGAGTTTCCGTTTCGCAAGATGAGAACGTTCTGGAGATCTGCTATACGACACTGTGAATATAGGTAATACCACTGAACTGTACGCTTAAAAACGGTTAAGAGGGTGGGTTTTATTTTATTTTTATTTTAACCACAATTAAAACTAAAAAAATGTCGGGGGGGGGAACAGAAACATAGAGGACTGAATATGCTTAATCACAAATTAACTTCACTGGTGCCACACCTGTGGGCTTATGCCAAAGACCAGGTCTGAGTAAAAATACCTTAAAAAGCATATTTACCACCAACCTGGAAAACACTTTTTTAAGCTCTAGGCTTCCAACTCTGTGTCTCGTGAGAAGGGGTGTGTCCCCCACTAGTGAAAACTAGTGAACAGAGAAGCCAATCTCGGGCAGTCTCTTATGGAGACACAGAGAGCCTCCACGTTCTGACAGAGCTGAGCAGCGGCTCGCTCTGCAAGGAGAAGCTGACGCGGAGATGCTGGGATTCTCAGCCACAGATCGGGCTGAGAGGTGGTGTACGCGACGTCAGGCTCTCTGTGCCATGACTTGAACTGCTGAAGCCACGGACTGAAGCCCCCGGGGGGTGCACCAAGAGGAGGACATGAGGACAGTGCGTGTCTGCGGACTGCCCAGATACGGGCACGGAAGGAGGGGCAACAGTAGAGCCAAAAACGAGCAAAGCCGGAGGAGGAATGGAGGGGAAGGGACGCATGCTTCAAATCTTAGCATCTTGCAAAGTAGGAGACAGGATGCCCCATGCCTCCTGATGGGACGCGATGGAGAGGACACAGGCCACCTATGATGCGACATTTGCAAGGGGCATTAAAAACCCGACCAGAGTCTAATCATGCTTCTAGTTCTAAGTCCCAGTTTAGAGGAACTACAGCATATGGTTCATGTGCGACCCATGAAGACTTAATCAGAAAAACCTGGAATAGGATTTTCTATAGACCAAATGAGCTGGTTTCTTCTAGAAATAAGTGACATTTTTAAAAAAGTAAAGAAAGGGAAGGAAGGAATTGTTCTAAGTTGAAAGAGACTAAGAAACGTCTGGAAACAATGTGCAGACCTTTGCTGCATCCTGGTTCAGACACGCCAGTGGTTTTGAGACAGTTGGAAAATTTGGACACACATGGTATGTAGAAATCTGTGTAACTTTGCTAGGTGTGACAGTGATGTTAAATACAAAGGTTATTATGTGTCAGAGGTGTGTACCCACGTACTCACAGCTGAACTTCAGAGGCCCAAGATTTGCTTTAAAATATTCCAGGGGCGCCTGGGTGGCTCAGTGCGTTAAGCGTCTGCCTTTGGCTCGGGTTGTGATCTCGGGGTCCTGGGATCAAGCCCCACATCGGACTCCTGGCTCAGCAGGGAGCCTGCTTCCCTCTCTCTCTGCCTTTCCCCAACTTGTGCTTGTGTTCTCTGTCTCTCATTCTCTCTCAAATAAATAAAACCTTAAAAAAAAAAAAGTCCAGAAAATAAACGGTTAGGGGATCGACAAGGCAGGATTGGGAGTGCAGTCGGCACTGGGGGAGCAGCGTGGCACGTGGGAATCATTGCATTATTCTCTCTGGGTTTGTTTACCCTTACAAGTTTCCAGGATAACGGGGAGACTGAACCCAGCTGACTTGGTACCCTAAATAGTTCTTGGCAGAGCAGGCGAAGGGACACGGGTCACTCTGAGATCGATAAACCCATCCTGAGGTGCTCATAGGCCGGCCTAATGGCCGTCTCCCTCGTGTGGCTGGGGGAGAGTCAGCTCCATGACCAAGCAACCCGCACCTAGCCAGAGTCCCAAACGGGCGGCTCTGTCACCGACAGGTACAAGAATGTTCACAGCAGACGTAACCGTCGTAGTACAAAACTAGGAACCACCCCAGTGTTGGAGAACAGGTCATTGGTTGTGTGTCACTCTCACACACACACAAATGTCACTCAGCAGTAAGGAGAAACAGGCGCCCGACACGCACAACACATACGGCTGAGCAGAACCAGACATAGAACACGGGTGTGACCTTCAAGAACACACACAGCCACGTCAGGAGGACAGATGCCAGGAGGGCAGTTGTCCCTGGGTGGTGGTACTGACTGGGAAGGGGCACAGGGACCCCTTGAGGAAACGGAAACGTCTTCTGTCTTGATCTGAGGGCCAGTGGATGCGTACGTAACAACGCACCAACCTGCACATGGGTGATCAGCCTGCTCTGGGGGCTGCCTGCGGGACGCAGTTGGTTGAGGAGCTATGTCTGACTTGGGTCATGATCCTGGGGTCCCAGAATCGAGCCCCGAATCAGGATCCCTGCTCAGCGGGTTGCCTGCTTCTCCCTCTCCCTCTGCTGCTCCCCCTGCTTCTCAAATAAACAAAATATTTAGAAAAAAACAAAGAAAAGGTCAGCATGCTTTGTGCACTCTAGGGTATGTAAACCAATTTTTTTTTTAATTTTTAAAAATCTTTTTAAAGATTTCATTAATTTATTTGAGAGGGAAATAGCATGGGGAGAGAAGGTCAGAGGGAGAAGCAGACTCCCCACTGAGCAAGGAGCCAGACATGGGACTCGATCCCAGGACCCTGGCATCATGACCTGAGCCAAAGACAGATGCTTAACTGACTGAGCCACCCAGGTGCCCCTAAAACTCAATTTTAAAAACAATTTTTAAAAATAGGAAAAGAGGGGCTCCTAGGTGGCTCAGTCATTTAAGTGTCTGACTCTTGATTTCGCTCAGGTCATAATCTCAGTGTCCTGAGCCTGAGTGAGGAGCCTGCTCAAGATTCTCTCTGTCCTCCTCTCTCTACCCCCTCTGCTCTCTCTCTCTCAAAAATAAACAAATAAACAAACAAACAAATAAACAAACTTCTTTTAAAAATAAAAATAAATAAAAACAGGAAAAGAAAGAAAAAAAAATAACCCCTTGAAGTGTTTGGTATTTCCAAGAGAGACCCAAGAGATGGTGTAATTTAAGATAAATTTAAGGTTAAAAACGCCTACGTTCCTGACTCCGATAGCAAGTCTCTTCTGAGGAAAGTGCTGCTTGGAACGCTCTGTGGTCCCGGGGTCAGGGAAAGCGTTCCAGTTCCAAATTCCATCCTGCAATTTGTCCCTTTTACAAAAGACATCAGCCCTGTTCACCCAGCTGTTTGCCCAGTAGCAATTAAAGAACCCATTCTTTCTTCTATTTTAATTTTTTGCTGAAAACATTCATGGCAAATCCCTAATCATCACCAATTCAATACACCGAGCCAAATGAAGATGTCATGTACAAAATAAGGAGCGAGCGGCCAGCAAAGAAGAAATGATTCGTTGTCCAGGACCTCCTTCTGGGACAGGGAGGGGTTGAGGAGCGGGCGGAGAGGGTGCGGGCGTAGGGTTCTGTAAACAGGGCCGGCCACCCAGGGAGAAGACCTGGGGTCCAGGCCTGGCTGTTTCTTTGACTAGTCAGGTATCCGGGGGCCGGTCATGCTCCCGTCTCTTGTCATCTGTTCCACATCTGGGAACCGGGCATGGCGAGCCTGTGGGCTGTCCCGTGGGTTAACTGAGATCGCGCGCTCGGGGGCTCAGGCAGGTCCTGCTGCTCACCGTGTGGTGACAGTAAGAGGAGAGAAGCGGGCAGCAGCAGCACCAGGTTTCTCCTTTTCCTCTGCTGCTTGTCCCTTTTCTCTCTTCCTAACCTCCTAGTGCCTTGAGGGTCCCCAGGTCCCTCCTGTGGTGGTCAGGACCGCGCCCGGGCACCTCCTCTCAGGTGTTCCAGTGCAGCGCTGAGATAGCTAGCCATGTGGCCAGTGCCCCCCGATGCCCTTGGCCAGGTGCAGAGGGAGCTGAGGTGACACTAGGATTAACAACAGATTCTTCCAGACTGTGAGGTCGGCGGAAGCAAACCAGAAGATACATGACAGCCTGCCCTGTAGGGAGGGAAGAGCCAAGCCCTTGGGCGGCTGGGAGGGCAGAGGGGGGACTGTCTTCGGACATGCTAAGGAGCTTGGACGTTGGTAGGAGAAGGGGCACCCGGGAGAGGCTGTTTTGCAGGGTCAGAATTGTGTTTTGGGATGATGATTCCAGCAGCAGGTGGAATCCAGGCAATATGTTTGCAGACAGGGAAACAAGTCAGGGGATCCTGGCCACGTCAGTGGAGACATGATTCAGACCGAACCTGGGACAGAGGGGAGGGTTTGAAAGACATCACAGATACCGTATTGATCAGCTTGGACTGGCATTCGGGGGTAAGCTGGAGTTGCTGAGAAGTAGAACATTCAGAGGACAGTTGCCAGATTTATTGGACAAAAACACAAGATAGATGCCCGGATACATTTCAAATTCAGATCATTGATGAGTAATTTTTAGTCTTGATGTGTCCTGTGCAATAATTCATCTGACGTTCCAGTTGAACTGGGGGTCCTGGATTTTCTCTGGTAACTCGATTTCAGAATTCCCTAGAATGCAAATCTGATTTGCTTAAACCTCTACTACCTTCATTCGATCTCCCAGGTAGATAATCCTCCTGGAAAGAAACTGCATTTGTTAGTTAAAAAGAGTCTTTGGGGGCACCTGTGTGGCTCAATTGGTTAAGTGTCTGCCTTCGGCTCAGGTCATGATCTGAGGGTCCTGGGATGGAGTCCTACATGGAGCCCTCCACTGTGCCCCCCAGAGGGGCCCCTGCTCAGCAGGGGGTCTTCTTCTCCCACTCCCTCTGCCCCCTTCCCCCCACCACTCATGCTCTCTCTCTCTCAAATAAATAAATAAAATATTTAAACAAAACAAAATTTTAAAAAGCCACCCCCACAACAAAAAAAGAGTATTTGGGTCCATTGAGCAACTCTAGTTTTCCTTTTCGGCGGGCGCGTGAGCCCCGTGAAGAGTGTTTTCCAGCACCGTCCGTCTTTATTTTAGCCGCGTGCCCACCTGGGCCATCATTTACTCAGCTCAGTTTTAAATTAGTCTTGTCCTACGTAATCGTACCCACGAAATCCTCAGTTTAGTGCGCTAGTTTTTCCCGTACTAATTAAAATAAACGCACGACGGTCACATAACTCTTCTTTACCTCCCCATGCCGCAGAAAGTAGGCGCGCTTTGGGAAATTCCAGTGGGTGGGGAGAGCTGTGCCGGGACGGGACTGGTCTGATTTAGACCCTACGGGCCCAGAGACCCAGTCACTGTCCAGACCGGGAGGGAGACGTCCCAGTGCGCTCGCAAACCTGCCCTTGACACTTCTAGATCAGGAGAAGACGGACGAGAAATGGCGGGTGGGACGGCAGCTCAGTCCAGGTTCTCCTGTCTGCTCTGCTCAAGAAAAGCTGCGGGGACAGGTGAGTGCCTAGAACTTGGCTTTAAATTAGTTGGGTTGAGGCATGACCTCCCCAGGGGAGCCACTCCTTTCCCCAGGGACTGTAAGCTGATATCCAAGAAGACTGGCTGTGAGATTTGGACACAGGCTGCGGTCTACCTGTGTGCACAAACGTCTAATTGTTCCTGATTTGTTCAGAAAGCATCTCCTGATACTTGGTAGCAGCTCAGGTCGGGGTCAGTCCCTGAGTTGTCCAACAGAGAGATTTTCCCAGGTGTCTTGATGGAGATTGGAGCCACTGGAATTGGCTTGAACTCAAACTAGCCGGCCATTCTTGCCCAAACACCCCTGACCCCAAAGGTCATGCCAAGAGCCAGAGGCTCTGATCGTGATTTCACCACCTCAGCCAATAACAGCCCTCATTATTGTGTTTCCCAAATGCTACAAGGCTCCCTTCTCTCCAGGTTTCACGGATCCACCCTGCTTGTAAAAAGACCCCTGGATTGTGTCAGCATTCCTCTGGGCCCTCTCTCTGCTTATCAAAGTCCAGACCCTTTGGTGTGGGCTGACGGAAGCCTGGTGTGCTTTTCCAAGGTGGGCTAGTGAGACGGAAGACAGTAGCGGTGAGAGAGGGGAGGTAGAGTAAATGTGAGGCTGCTGTCTCAAAAAGATAAAAATACAGTAACTTACACTAAGTTATTTCTCTTTCATGCCAAATTTCAGGTGAGTGGTTCAGAGGTGCCACACTCCAAAACGGCTTCCTCAGCTCCGGCCATCACATTCCGTATCCATCAGGAAGGAGCCGAGCACAGGCTTTTGTTTCAGGGGCCGACCTGGGAGAGGGCACTTGTCGCTTCTGCTTATCTTTCACGTCGGCCCAAGCGTAACTACACGGACAACCGGGCAACCGCAGCTGCCAAGGAAACTGGGAGACATAGTCTTGGGCTGAGGTGCAGGTGCGCAGTAAGAATTTCTCTTCCTGGAGAAAAGGAGAACAGACACGGGGCGGAACAGGTAACTGCCGCCACAGTAACTCTGGGAAGCTCTTGCACGGATTGAGAGGCCATTTACGTTTTCTTTAAGAAGTCGAGATTTAGGACGCCTGGGTGGCTCCGTGGGTTACAGCCTCTGCCTTGGCTCAGGTCATGATCCCAGGGTCCTGGGATTGAGCCCCACGTGGGGCTCTCTGCTCAGTGGGGAGCCTGCTCCCCGCCCCCCCCCCGCCTGCCTCTCTGCCTGCTTGTGATCTCTGTCTGTCAAAAAAAAAAAAAAAAAACCTTAAAAAAAAAAGAAGTCGAGATTCAGAGTCGGATTATTGGGCTTAGAGCCACAGCTCTGCCTCTCAGGTGTGGTCTTGGCAAGTTGTCCAACGCCTCTGACTCTCAGTCTCCCCCCTCTATACAATCAGTCACGATAATCTGTCTGCCCACCTCCCTGGGATGTTGGGAGGCTCGAACAAACTAATGTCTTTGAGCACCTAGAGTGAGGGCAGGGTCCCCTCACACCTCAGTAAGAACACTACTTACTGCCCTGGGACACGCTGAGGTGGCTTTTTGTTGTGGCTGCTTTTAAGTCGCGAGCACCTGGTGTTGGCTGTTCCACTTGGTTTAGGGCAAAAACACCCTAAGCCACATATCTGAAATTTCCTGGAACTGAGTTTCCCCTCACAGGGGGCTACTTTGGTATGTCCCAGTCACCACAGGTGAGCCCGCTGTGGCCGTGCACCTCTCCCCCGGGCTTCTGGGCTCCTGTCTTTCTCCTGAGGGGCAGTCCTTGGCCGCCAGCCCCCCCCCCCCCATCTTTCTGAGCTCTAATCATGATTGGCCGGTGAACACCCTGGAGGTTACTTCTCCCGAGTGGATCTGGGTGGAGAGCCCTGGAGCAAGACTGGCCTGGAGGAAGACAGTGAGCGGTCCCCCCCTTGGCCAGGTCCCCCCTTGGCCAGTCTGGGCGGTTCCCCCCAGCCCAGGGGCAACAAAGCACAGAAGCCGTCCTCACTGAGCTTGTACGACAGTCTACAATGCGTGTTAGTGTTAGAAGAATCTGTCTTCCTGGGGCGCCTGGGTGGCTCAGTGGGTTAAGTCTCTGCCTTTGGCTCAGGTCATGATCCCAGGGTCCTGGGATCGAGCCCCGCATCGGGCCTTCTGCTCAGCGGGGAGCCTGCTTCCTCCTCTCTCTCTGCCTGCCTCTCTGCCTACTTGTGATTTCTCTCTCTGTCAAATAAATAAATAAAATTAAAAAAAGAAGAAGAAGAATCTGTCGTCTCCATTGGTTTCTAAGTTCCTGAAGAAAGGAAGGACAGGAAGGGAGGAAGGAAACCTTTTCTCAGCATCTTCTCTGTCACAGGAACATAAAGAACTTGCCAGCATTTGGCCCTCACCCAACCTCACTGCCAGAGGGTATCAGGACTTCCTTGTTGACGGAGGAGGAGGCCGAGGTCAGACTCCCTTGCTCAAGACCGTACAGCCATTAGTAGAGGAGTCAAGATTTGAACCAGGACCTATGCACCAAGTCTGGCTCTCTTTCTATAACGCCATAATCATTTTTATGATAGTTGAGTGTGAAAGGGTAGAAGTCTGCTGGTCAGTCATTGGATCCTTCTCTGGGCACGACTAGCATGATCTTTTGTCTGCCACAAGGACCCAAAAGAGTTAGAATAAATTCTTTTTCAGCTTTTCATCTCTGACAGTGCGCAGCAGAGTACCTGACATGTGAGACAGGTCATTATAGTATTTACTGGACATACCTGAGTTGTTGGATTGATATTTTTAAGAGAATCATCATTGCATTCCAAGAGGCCTTGCAAAGTCCTCGTGGGGCTAGGGTCCTTCTGCAGACACAACAAACAAGTGAAATCAAACAAGTGAAAGGATACATCTATGGCCAGAGGAGATGGCAGCTTCCGGCAGGCATCCCTGAGAGGAGAGACTTTCCCCTGAGGTTTGCGCACGGCAGCCATCCATCCTGGATTTTCTGGCATGGTCCCAATTTCATGTCTTTCGTTCGGAAGTCCTGAGAAAGGCATGTGCCTGATGGGGTAATGCGTCCTGCTCTTGAGTTTGGAAAATATGGTCACAGCAGGCACGTGGAAGGTGCCTTTTATTGCTTCCTGCTGTAGATCAAAAGTAGAGGGGTGGGACTGCCCAGGAGAGTCCGCTTTACCCCAGCGGAGGGAGGGACCCCAGGGCTCATGAGTCATTCTGTTATTCTGGTGAGGTCAGGAAGCCGGGGCAGCTTCCCTGGAGGAAGCCAGCGGGAGCAGGACTGCATCCCGAGAACTGGGCTCTGGAGAAGCTGCAGAAAGTGATAACAGGAAAGAAAAGAAGCAGAGGCAGAGGCTGCCGTTGGACCTCGTTGCACAAAGGAAGGAGGTGACCCAGGGCCCCCTGTGACACAGGAAGGCGCACACTTGGGGAAGTGAGAGCTCGCTCTGCAGGCCCTTCAGATTCGAGGCCAACCGTGGGTGGCCCCAGGGCAAGCGTGAGGTTCTTTTGCGGTTCTGGCTCTTTCCACACCCGGGTGGGGTAAGTGCCTCTCACAAGCAAGTCCAACTAAGGCAAGAGCCTATTTGGTTTCTAGGGTCAGCCCATTCAGGTCTCCCAGTCCCCATTCCGCACCCCCCTTCAGTCCGCACCCCGTCTGTGGGGGCTCTCTGAGGGCTGAGCTTTGTGCTAGGACTCAGGAGACCTTGGGTCTTACCGGGATTCACTAATCAGCTCTGAAACCTTGGGCGCCTCACTTTCCCCCTCTGACCCCTGTTTCCTTGCCCGTCGGCTGAGGACCAGCAGCGGCCGGCCGCGCCGTGGAGCACTTACCTCCCGCAAGACCGCTGCTTCGCTCTGAGGGGACCCCGACTCCACACGAGGGCAGCTCGACAGTGTCAGTTTTCCTCAGTCCGGTAAACTGTTTTCGATTCTACCCACTTCCTTCATTCATTCGTTCGTTCGCTCCAACGTGTACTGAGCCCCGTCGTCTGCCAGCCCTGCTACGGGCCAGCTAGTGCTACTCGGCCCGCCGGCTGCCTCGAACGTGTCATGGGCTGTCTTGCCTGCTTTAGAGAGACCCTCTGCCCCATTTAATACCCCCCCCCCACACACACACTTGCAGTTCTAGGAGATGATACGTCCCTTTTTAGGCTGAGAGGGGTTTAAGCAACTTGCTCCCTAACCCTTGATTCTGTCGGACTCTGGTCGTGGTGTCTTGACACCAACTCTGCCCCTACAGAGACGCAGGACACGCAGTTAGTTGGTTTCTGATCTGAAGGAGCTTCCAGCCAGCAGGCCTGTGGCGGAAGGCCAGCACCGGGCATTAGAGCGTGTCCCACCCATTCCAGAAAACCTGGTGACCGTGGTGCACACAGCCAAGAGTCCCCTTCCCTGGAGGCTCCCAGCCCCAAGTCCCACAGACCTAGTTTCCCACAAGAACACAAACTGTAGGATCAGCGCCCTCGTGTGTCAGAAAAACAACCTACGTTTGAACTGTGAAGACCTTTAGTTTTCACTTTTTTTCCCTTCCCTTCTGTGTCTTTGAAACAAGCTGGAGAGATGATGGCAGAACCTGACCCAGAGGCAATGACTAGGTGCCAGGACCCGCAGGAGCGCACAACGGGGGGCGATCTCGGCACACTCCCTCGCTGAGTGACTTGAGGTCCCGCGTTAGCCTGGAAAATCAAACTTTGATCATTCCAATCTGAGAATGATCCTTGCTTCTGTACATGTTCTCTTTCTTCCTTTATACTTGCTTTTTCATTTATTTTCTCCTTTTCTTGTTTTCCATTCATTTGTTTTTTCCTCTTCTCCACTCTCCCTAACTACTCCTAGGAACAGCGGTATTTCCCTATAAAACATAACATTTTTATTTCTCCCTTATACGTTATTCGAAAAGTTTGCCTCTTACTTTGGAAGGTGTGTTTTGGTGGAGAGGGTGTGCAACGAGGGAAACGCTGGTGTAACAGAGAAAATCAGACTCGGAACGAGGTCTGGATTTGCCTCCGTCTCCCCGTCCCTCCCTGCTCTTTGTGGGGGGATTAGCGGTTAGTTTTTAAAACACATGCCGGGCAAGGACGCGCCGTGCGAGTGGGGCCATGGGAGGCAGGGAGCACACGCAACACTGAAGGTCGGGGTGAGGGCGGCACAGAGCCGCCAGGCCTCGCGCTTGCTCCAGGTGGGTCGCGACACGCGTCCCTGCGGAGTCTCTCTGAAACCGAGACAGAGAGGAACGCGCACTTAGGAATTGCGTTGGTCGTACTCATTAGGTGAAAACAAACAATTGTTCTTTGGGAGGACTGTGCTTTCTGATACCAGACCAGACAAGTCCTGCTGCACTGGGAGACACGCTCACCAAAGCCCTGCCAAGTTCACGCTAACGAATGTCCTCCGGTGTTTCCTATAACAATGTTCCAAGTCAGGCTGGTCGTGTCACTGCAGGAAAAACAAAACCAAATGGGGTTGGGGGGTGAGGGGCACAATATCATCCCCTTGACTAAAGGAATTTTCTTTATTTTGTAATACTGGAGGGCTGGACAACACCAGCAGGCCTCTGTGCCAAAGAGAAGGCTCAGCGGAGGAGAGGACATTTTTTCCCCTCCTTTTTGATTTGCTTATTTATTTATCTAATACCACCTTGTTGTACGAGAAGCTCAGGGTGGTCAAAAGTACAAAAACATTGACATTAAGGTCAAAAGATGGAAAAGGCAAGGTCGTGAGTCTTGTACCAGTGGGCCAAGTGGGTGACAGAATGAGGAGGTCACACCTTTCTAAGGGACAGTAGCGCGTGCTTCAGGCCTAGGCCACCTGATCTATTTCCTTAGAGGATGGCAGAAAAGTGGATTTTCTGATTTATAACTTTCAGAAACTCCATCCTTAAAAAAGCTTCCAGTTGGAATCTCGGAGGTTGGAAGTCAGTTGGTGGTTTTCCTCAGAGAGGTGGGGAAAACCGGGAGGAGACGTGAGCATGATGGCTTGGAATGTTCTAGGTCTTTCTCTAGGCTGGTTCCGTGGGTGTGTGTCGTCCGTGATCATTTAATGGATCCACACATAGATTGGTGCCTTTCCTCGCAGATGAAAAGGCAAAAGGTAAATTAATGTCGCAGTAACTGCACACTGGCCAAAGCACGTCTCCAGCCTGGATTTGGTCGGCCGGACGCCGTTGCATCTTCCGCAACAAGACCGAAACGGAAGTTAGGTTGTCAGCCTGGAAGGGCAGGTCCCAGGGGCGGAGAGAGACCAACAGGAAGCAGAGATCCACTTCGGGGCTTCCAGCAGCGAAGCAAACGGGAAAATGAAAAATATAGTCATTTACATGGTTTGTCGGGCCAAGGAGAGAAAAAGATAAATGGACACCCCCCAAAAAACTGTCCTCGGCACACAAAACAGACAGAACATTGCGTTTTTTTTAAATCACTGGGTGAAAGAGGTTTTATTTTTAGGCTCTGGCTTGTTTTATGTTTTTTGGCTTCCTGGGCTGGGAAAAGAAGTTTCCTTTTCATGCAAAAGTAGGTCTGTTATATACATATATAGAGATATTACATAACTAGATTATTACCACTACCTCCCACACGGCCAGTGGGGGTTCTTCTCAGTCTCCGGCATCCCCACGAGAGGTCAGGGTATCCTAAATTTTGTGTTCTAAATTCTTTGGCTTTTAAAAGACTTCTTATTTATTTATTTGGGAGAGAAGGAAAGAGAGAGAGGTAGAGAAAGCCTAACAGGGAGAGGAACAGAGGGAGAGGGAGAAGCAGGCACCCCACAGAGCAAGGAGCCCGATGCAGAGCTCGATCCCAGGACCCCAGGATCATGACCTGAGCTGAAGGCAGATGCTTAATTGATGGAGCCCCCACAGGCGCCCGTATTATTTCTCTTATTCTTCATTGAGCTAACAGATAAAAGTTCAAAACATGCCTGCTGATATGGATGCATATGATACGTGTGCATGCTGACGCCTGCTTGCAGATAAGTGAAGGAAGCAAGGGAGGAATGAGGGTTATTTCCATAGTTTTCTTTCTTCTTTTTTAAAATTGCATTCTCATTCCATCAATCCAGCAATCACACTCCTTGGTATTCACCCAAAGGATCTGAAAACTTCTGTCCACACAAAAATCTGCTCACAGACGTTTATAGCAGCTTGATTGATGACTGCCAAAACTTGGATGCAACCAAAATGTTCTTCAGTGGGTAAATGAACAAATCAACCGTGGCCCATCCAGATAATGCAATATTGTCCAGTGCTAAAAATAAAGGAGTTATCAAGCCTTGAAAAGGCATGGAGGAACTTTAAATGCAAATTACTAAGTGAAAGAAGCCCATCCAAAAAAAAGCTACACACTGCACCACCCAAACTATCCGACATTGCAAGAAAGGCAAAATGGTGGAGACAGTAGAGAGATGAGTGGTTGCCAGGGGTGGGGAGTCTGGGACGGAGGAGCAGGGGGGGCCCGGAGGAGTCTGAGGCAGTGGAAGGACTCTGTAGAGTTCCAGAATGGTGGAGACATGTCACCACACATCTGTCTAAACCCATGGAACGTCCAACACCAGGCGTGAACCCTAACGTAAACTACGGACTTTGGGGGATTACGACGTGTTAGTGTGGGTTCATTGATTGTAACAGATGTGGCACGCTGGTGGGGATGTTAAGATGGGAGAGGCTGTGCCAGTGTGGGGCGGCAGGTAAATGGGAAATCACTGTTCCTCTCAATTTTGCTGTGAACCAAAAATGCTCTAAAAAAAAGTTTGGGTTTTTTGGAAGGCAGACGGCCACATGCAGTGCCTCATTTGGATGCGTCTGGAGTCTCGGAACCTTGACTCCCCTACGTTCTCCTACAAAGGGAACTTGAGAGCTTGTTTGGAGGATCTAGCGGGGGACACAGCTACTTGTATACCCTCGACCAGAGAATGATCATCAGCCTTGGGGCGCCTGGGTGACTCAGTTGGTAAGCATCCGCCTTCGGCTCAGGTCATGTTCCCAGGGTCCTGGGATTGAGCCCCACACTGGGCTCCCTGTTCTGTTCCATCTCCCTCTGCCCTGCCCTTATTCATGCACACTCCCCCTCTCTCTCTCCAAAAAAAAAATCTAAAAAAAAAGACATAACAAAAGATAGAGATGAATAACCAGGTGAAAGGTGTACAGGCCGAGGTCCAGGAGGGTGTCAAGTACACACCCTTCTGTCCCCATGGGGCTTGGGTTGCTTCTGGCTTGTGGATGCTTTTACTATCTCAGAAGCTCTCCAAACCCAGTTTAGGGCTTCTACAGAGATTTCATACATAGGCTTCATGGATTACATCATTGGCCTTCGGTGATTAAGTCAGTCTCCAGCCTGACTCCCCTCTCCAGAGGTCAGTGGGTGCAGGAGTCGGGTCTAAAATCAAATATTGTAATGAAAGCTGTTCCCATCACTCGGGAACTTACAAGCGTTTGAGAAGGTCTGTGCCAGGAACTGGGGGCAGAAGCCAAATATGTATTTCTCATTTATGTCACAGTGGTCAAGAAAGTCTGACACGGAGAAAATAAAGTGGAGCGGAAAATAAGCACAGGCTTCCTCCTCAGCCCTCGGCAAGGCAAGCAACACGGAACTGTCAGAGCGGGCTTTCTCCTCAGTCATCCCGGACCTCAGGGCGAGAGGCCGCCTCTGCCTCCAGCCCAGAGCAGGACGTCACGTCCTGAGGGACAGCAGCTCTGGGCAGAGCCCCTAAGTGATGTTGTCCCCGTACCCCCTCCAATCAGCCACTGTGGTACCTGGGAGTGACTTGCAGAAAATGGGTTGTCTGTCGGTCCACGCACTAAATGTTAGGCCTTGGGTGGGTTCCTTAAGCCCCGTGGCCCTCAGTCTCGTCCACCGTAAGATGGAGCAGATAAAAACAGACCCTCAGCCAAGAGACCTGGGGCCATGTATGTCTCAGAAGTCACAGTTTTCCAGATCTGAGGAAGGTCAAAAGGGGTCCAGAAGTGTCTGTTTTTGGGGACCTACAACCCCTCAGAGCAAATACCCTGCGAGAGCCCCTGAAGGGTGTCCACGGAAGCCCTCCCGCCCCTTGTCCTCCTCGGCGGCTCCTTCCACCTCCTGCAGCACGCGACCTCACCCTGCCCTGATGGCTCCTCCCCACCCCTCCCGATGAAATCCGAATTCCTCCATCCTGGCCGCAGACAAGCAGGAAGAATTCCTCTCCCCCTCCAACCTGTTCCCAGAATTGCCAAGTAGGACTGATCCTCCTGCTAAATCCCCATGACACAGTCCCTCCCTCCCAGATAGAGCCCTCCTTTAGGGGCCTCTCAGGCCTGGGGTTCTGGAATAAAGGCTTATGCGGATGGCACTCCAGTTGCGGATCTCTTCCACAACACTGGGAATTTTACCGTGAAACACAGGCGCACGCATGGGGCGCAGAGCGAACAAAACTGGTAAGGACCCTCCCCCAGGCTAAGGTCTGCTGCCAGATGACTTACAAACACGTGTTGTTTTCAGAACTTTTTGGATTTGGGAAATGAGGGTATGAGGTTGAGGGCTCGTATACCAACCGTCGTGAGATTCAGTGCGACGGTCCTGGGAAGTGTTCAGAACGGTGCTGCGCACAGAGCTCAACCGGTATTTGCCACGGGAATCATACTGAGAGGACAGCCGTCACTAAGAACTGTTGCTATGGGAGCTCAGACCCACAGGCGTGCCGAGTGGTTGCAGTTTAGAGCAACACCGTGCAAGAAGGCAGCCTCTCATCCCTGAGAAACTACGGGGGGCGGGGGGGGGTGCCGTTCTCACCACACCTGCACTCCAGCCCCTGGCGTTTGCAGCAGAGAGCCTGTGGTCCTCGACAGCTGAGATCACAGCTCTGAATGCAGACTGTCCACAGAAGGCTTTGGTTTCCCAGCAGTTAAATGATTTATTTTTGCACACGGCAATAGTCATAGGATCGGCCCCACAGCCTGAAGAGGATCCAGAATTCTTGGGCTTTTCACGGGGGAGTGGGAGGACAGATGGACACAAAGATGGATGAAGTATATTCCTCTGATAAGCATTAAGACGTGATCTTAAATCATACTCTAAGCTGGACACACTCCAGAAGTAAACCCAGTCAAAAATATTTTGAATATTGCCAGTGATTTAATCACCCTGTATTCATTCACCTGGCCATCAATTCCCGAGCACCTGCTGTAGACCAGACATTGTCTGTGGCCAGCGGGATTCCAGGCTGAACACACAAAGTCCTTGCTGTGGTCCGAACAGTTCTGTGCCCCTCTCCCAAGCCCCCGCCACTCGCATCTTGGAATCCTAACACCCAAAGTGATGGTTTTAGAAGGCAGGGCCTTTGGGAGGTGATCAGGTGGGGATTCGTGCTTTTATAAAAGATCCCCGGGCGCCCTTGCAGCACGTGAGAACACCGGAAGTTTTGACCCAGCAGAGGGCCCATACCTGACCACCTTGACACCCCCAGCTTGGACTTGCAGGCTCCAGAACTGCGAGCCATAAACTTCGGTCTTTTGTGAGCCCCCGGTCTGCGATAGTATGTCAGAGAGGCCCAGAGGGACGCAGTTAGTCCTCTTCTCATGGAGTTTCCATTTCAGCGAAGAGGGTCGACATCCACAGTTATCGGCTGTAGTGAGGCCTAAAGAGATAATAAAGCAGGTCCCAGAGCCAGGAGGGACTGGAAAGGACTGTTCTGGAAGGGGTGGCCAGGGAAAGTCTCTCCTCACAAAGGCTGAGGAGGCTGAGAAGAAGCTGGCTCTCTAGGAAGACAGGTGGGAGGCCCCAAGGAGCAAGGTCGGAGGTGTGGGAGATGACAAGGGGACATGTGGCCAGGCTGGGTGAGCAGAGGAGCTGTGGCTTGAGAAGTCAGCAGGGAGCAGCGGGTTGACTCTGGAGGCTGAAAGGAAATAAATAACATGCTCTGATTGTAATTATTTAAGGAACATGAGAATTTTTTTTTTTAAAGTAATCTCGACCACTGTGAGGCTCAAACTTCCAATTCCGAGGTCACGTGCTCTGCCGACTGAGGCAGCCAGGTGCCTGAGAATTGTTTTTTATAGTGTGTTCTGATCTATGGTCTTTCACGCAGTCTTAATGTATCAACAAGGCAAAGCCTTTACATATTCTTTTTAAAAATTATTTATTTTTTTTTAGAGAGAGAGGGTGTGTGCACACACGAGTTGTGGGGGGTAGGGGCAGAGGGACAGGGAGAGAGAGAATCTTCAGCAGGCTCAACACTCAGCGCAAAGCCCAACACGGAGCTCGATCTCACCACCCTGAGATTGAGACCTGATCCGAAGTCAAGAGTCAGATGCTTGACTGACTGGGCCCCCCAGGCCCCTCTAGAAGGCGAAGTCTTTAAAGGACTTTTAATTCATTCTAGTCACTGCAGCTGGTGTTCTGGTAGTCGCACAGTTACTGACACTACCTTCCGTCACCATTAACCCTCCAAAATCAGATCATCCTCTTCTACCCCAAAACCTGTGATTGTTCAAAATAAAGGACATGACCTAATAAATATAGCTTTTTCTACGGTGCGGAAGCCGCTTACATTAAAAATAGAAATATTTATCAAACACTGGCTCAGTAAGGGTTTGTGTGAAGACCTAAATGACATGAGAGCCTCATGTACAAGCCACATAATGTCTTGACGATTCAGCTCTGTCTGTCGCTACTTAGCTCTCATTTTCCTTCTTCCTTTTGGGAAAAACTATTAACAACCCTGCATTCCCTATCTCCCACACACCTCTCCACGCCACTCGTCCACTTTTTTGGTAAGTGAAGAGTTTGCCACCAAGCCTAAGCCTCTTGGACATGGTAGGGAAATGACACGGAGGTTAAGTCCCATGGTTGCCCTTGAGGACCTGGACCAAAGCCAGCTTCTCGTCACCTCAAGCATAGTCTCTAGCTAGCCAACTCACGGTTTTCCCTTTCTTCCGATGACAGCTTCACCTACATAAATAGCTTCCGTTTGCCCAGCAGATAACCGTGCCTGGGTCACGTTAACGGTAACACGCTGGGTTTGTGGTCCTTGCCTCCACTCACGACGGTGGGACCTGCCTCCCTTCTGAGCCTTCCTATCACAGGGGCTCAAGTGGCTCGCCCTTTGCTGCTGAGACCACCGCTACCCACAGAGGCACGAGGGCCTTTCCCCTGTTGGCAGAGCCTTTAGCCGAGCCACTTTCGGGGACACCATCGTCTGGACACTGCAGATCTGTGCACCAGCCCCGGCCGCCAGGCACCATCAAGGCGAGGGCTCCGTGGTAGCCAGACATTACTGCCGCCATATGCACTTTCAGTTTGTGTGGTTGAGGGTTTTTTAGTCTCTCCTTCCCCTTTCCGTCATGTTCCATTTCTAGACGAAGGCATGAGACCGGGGGTACAGAGTTGGGCTGGAGGAGACCTACAGATTACGGATGTTTTTCTGAGTCCCTACTGGCTGAATTCGTAACTGAGTGCCACCGTCCTGTGACTGCAACAACCCATGTCCTCTGTGGCCCACTCACATTCTGTGTCAGTCCCCCCCTCCAATGACAGGATGCCACTCGGAGAGTCAAGCAAAGTCACATCGTCTGGCTTCCACGTTGCTGGGCCGCTCGCTCGCTCTCTCTCCCTCAGTCACTTGCTTCAACCCAGCTGCCAGGATGTGAGCTGCCCTATGGAGAGGCTGTGTGGCAAGGGTGGGGGGGGGGCTTGCAACCAGCAGCCAGCAGCCAGCAAGAAACTGAGGCCCTAGATGGCAGCTCCAGCCACTGCTGGCTAAGGGTTTTTCCCTGACACTCCAAGGAAGCAGGCCTGCTGATGGAGAACTGAAGCACCCCATGCTCCTCTCCAGCGTCTCCGTCTACTCAGCCTCCCTCCCCACTGTTGATGTTGGAAGGCTCCATGCGCAAAGAATTCTGTCGGATATTATTAATTCCGTTGGCTGCCATTCCATAAATATTTATTGAGTGCCTACTCTTTTGCCTTGGGAATATAGGGGTGGGTGAGATAAACAGCATTCCTGCTCTCCTGGAGTTTCGGTTCTAGCAGGGAGACCATTAACGAGTAACTATGTAAATAAATGCAGTTCTACGGAGTGTGATAATTGCTAGAGAAGAGGCGAACAATGTTGCCCCCTGGAGAGTAACTGAAGAAGGCCTGTCAGAAACAGTGGTTAAGGGTGCCTGGGTGGCTCAGTGGGTTAAGCCTCTGCCTTCGGCTGTGGTCATGATCCCAGGGTCCTGGGATTAAGCCCCGCATCGGGCTCTCTGCTTAGCGGGGAGCCTGTTTCCCCCTCTCTCTCTTGTGATCTCTATCAGTCAAATAGATAAATAAAATCTTAGAAACAGTGGTCAAGGAGGCACCACGGGGAGTGCATCTGAGTGGAGATCTGGGTGGCCATGCCCCTGGTTGAGGGAGAGCATGGGGGTCATAGGCAGTCAGTCCCTGGGACAGGTGCTTAAAGCTAGGGGGTTTGTAGAGCTCACTCTTAAGCTCAAGTGCAGGGAGGCCAACTTCCAGGCACCTGTTTTGCCATGAAGCTATACTAGGGCCTATTGTCATTTTGTGTCCCAGCACAGAAGCATAGCAATAAACAAAAAGTATATTTTTTGCCCTCTTGCAAAAAGGTCATTGGGAAACTCACAAAAGGTCTGTATTTTGCATCTTAATGGGTTATAGAGCCCACAGAGGTGTCAGATATCAATCCAGTTTCTCATTTCAGGTGAGAAAACTGAACCCTAACAAGGTGAATGGAAGTTCTACAGCCCATGGCTTGACAGTGGCAGGGCTGAGATCAGAATTCCAAATGCGGATTTACGTACACTCTTTCCTTAACAGGTTAAGGCAGTTACTGAGATTACTCGGATTTCCTTTGAAAATTACAGACCTGATTTTCCTCCTCTTAAATTCCTCCCTCCTTAGTTTTCATCTAGCCTGAAGCTCTTCCAAATTCAGTTGTTAAAAAGGAAACCCACTGTTATTAAGGGTTGTTCACACTTTTTTGCTACCAGAGGGGACTGAAAACCTCCTATTCAGAGTAAATCGTCTTCTTTCTGTACACAAATTCCCACCGAGTAGCCTGAGAATCTTCTCGGCTGGATATTGCTGAGTCCCAGACAGAAAGCAGCGGCAGGACTTGGGCTCGCACACCTGCGGCCCGCACCGCTCCCACGGCTGGCCCAGGGCACGGCTGGAACGACTCTCAGCCGCGGAGGGCCAGGCAACGGCCGAGCCGGATTTTCCAAGGTGACAAACAACTCCTCGTGTGTGACAGTTAAGGGGGGGCTGCGGGGCGCAGCCAGGGACAGGAGGGTCACTCGGAGGAGAGTGACCAAAGCTCACAGCATGAAGCCCGTAGGCGGGGCCTGCGCCCGCTGCGGTAATACAGTAAAACCGGGAAGGGCGGTCCGGGGAGGTCGTCCTGCTCCCGGCCGCGGGGGCGCACGTGGGCGCGGGGAACCGGCCCCGGCGGCTCCCGGACGAAGCTTCTTAGCCCGAGCGGAAGGAGAGGCCGTTCACACGCGTGAGAGGGTCAGCAGAGCGGGGAAACGTGCGCGACCAGCGACCCTCCGACGACTGGGCGGCCCCGCGGCCTCGGTCAGCTCGGATCCGCGCGGGGACACTGCGGGCGGCCGGTGCCCTCGGGCCTGGGGAGGAGCCTCCGGGGCCCGGAGCGGCTGGCAGGGTCCTAAGCTCCGGGGCTTCTGCCGCCCCCACCGGACCCCGGTGCTCGTCGCGGCGGACGGCGAGGCCGAGCGGACGGGGCGGCACGGACGGCGGCGTCTCCCGCGGCCTGCGTGTCCCAGCCGGACGACACGGGCCGGTCTCGCGACCTCTCCGGGCCTCCGTGTCCCCGTCCGCAACCAAAGCCGCCCGCGCGCGTGGACGGTGTCGCGGTCCGGGGACCCGCGCGTCAGCGTCCGATTGCTGGTGCTGGGGCGCTGGGACGCAGCCCGACCCCGGCACCGCGCCGAGCGGGCGGCGCGCTTCTGCCTCGCCCTCGGCCCCTGCCCCGCGCGCGCGCCCGCCCTCCCGCTCCCTCCCTCAGGTGCGCAGAGAAAGAAAGTGTTTGGGAAGAAAAGGGCGGCCGCGGAGGCGGAGGAACCACTCGGGCCGCAGCAGGTTGCAAGGCTCACGGAGGGGCCCGCCTCCGCCACCGCCCCGGACGCCGATTGGTCCCCCCGGAGGGGGCGTGGTCGCGGTCGCCGCCGTGGGCGGGGCCGGGAGCGCGAGGCTCCGCGCCGATGGGATCCTCCGCCGCCCCGGACGCCGATTGGTCCCCCCGGAGGGGGCGTGATCGCGGTCGCCGCCGTGGGCGGGGCCGGGAGCGAGAGGCTCCGCACCGCCCCGGACGCCGATTGGTCCCTCGGAGGGGCGTGACCAGCCCGCGCCGCCGTGGGCGGGGCCGGGAGGGCGCGACTGACGCTCGACCCCGGTGGGTCGCGACGCTGCGCAGTCGCTCCCGGGTCACGAGCATGACGGGCCGATCCGGCGGGTCCGCGCGCGCTCTGGTCGCCGCGCTGCTGGCGCCGGCGCTGGTGGCGCTGCTGGTGGCGCCGGCGCGGGGCCGGGGCGGCCGGGGTCACGGCGACTGGGACGCCGCCGCGCCGCTGCCGCCGCTGCCGCCCCGCGAGGACGCGGCGCGCGTGGCCCGCTTCGTGACGCACGTGTCCGACTGGGGCGCGCTGGCCACGGTGTCGGCGCAGCCCGCGGTGCGCGGACGGGCCTTCGCGGACGTGCTGTCGCTCAGCGACGGGCCCCCGGGCGCGGGCCGCGGCGCGCCCTACTTCTACCTGAGCCCGCTGCAGCTGTCGGCCGGCGACCTGCGGGTGAGCGCGGCGGGGCGGGGGCTTCTCCGCTCGGTCTCTCGGGGCGGGGAGTTGGGCTTCCGCGGCCCGAAGCCGAGACGCCCCGCGGGTGCCGGCCGGAGCCTCTGGGGCCCCCGTGCCGCGGCCGTCCGGCAAGGAGCGGGCTGGGGCGAGGTCCGGGGGCTCGTCTCCGCCCGGCGCGCGCCAGGGCCGGGCTCGCCGCCCCCCGGGGTCCCGCCGCCCCGCTCCGCCGCTCGAGGGCGAGCGCCGTGCGGAGTCCGGGACGGGCTGCGGGTGAAGAACCCGCGGCTCAGGCCGAGTGACTCGGGGCGCCGCGCCGGGCCCGCCGCTCCCCGATTCGGGTCGCGGAAGGGCGGCGGTGACCGGGACGTGCCCCCAGACCGGTTTCTCTGGCGCGCACGCGGCTCGTTGCGTTTTCATGGGGAGTCACAGCGGCTCCCCCGCACCCCTGGCCGCGCGTCCACGTCCTCGTTCACGCGCCTGGAGTCAAGGGCGCGTCGAAGCACCTGCTTCTCCTGAGATGGTGTCGGTCGGGCCGGCCGAGTCCGGGTCGCCCCAGCCCCGCCTCCCTCCCCCTGGACACGGTCGCCGTCTCCGCACTGTCACCAGCCCAGGCGGTCCTGCACGCGAGCTGGTCCGGACAGACCGAGCACCTTCTCCCCGTGAGACAGCGCTTGGTGCCGCGTCCGTTTCGTTAGGAGCCGTGGTTGCCTCTCACTGCGGGTGTAACTGGACTTCGGCACCGTCCGAGGTTCCGACGGCCGCGGGCCGCCGGACTGTGCTTGTGCGGGAGCGGCGGCGGAGGGCCTGGTGTCGCTACCAACATTCGGAAATGCAGACTCCAGATTAGCTCCCTGCAAGGCCCGTGCCCCTGGGGACCTGAAGCAAAATCAGAAACCGCTGCTCTTTGTAAGACACACACCTCCGTCCATCCCGTCCTTATTCCCAGCCGCCCCCAACTCGGGCATTTGCCCAAAGCAGGCTCATTCCACACCAGCGATGCTCAGCCTGGGCTGGAAGCACACTCACCCGGGAGGACTTTAAAAAATAAGTGCCTGGGTATTGTATTAAAAACATGTTTTATTGGAAAAAAAAACCAAAACAACCAACTCCCCAATTCCTCCCTGATCCTTCTAATGAGGAGGGGGATTGAGAACTACTGCTGTCCACGATTATTTTTAAACTCTCACTGATACAGTCACCTGCTTTGTAGGAAGGAGGACAACTAAGACTCAGGTGCAGGGAGTCACCTGTGCCCTGCCACTAATGGCTGCCAGGTAGAACTCCAGCCCAGGTCTTTGACATGTCTAGAGAGATGGTGTAGGGAACCTCTCTGGGATTTCAGGTTTCCAGGATGGCAGTGAAACGGTGTGGCCACATCGGAATTAGTCTGACTTGGTCCCATCAGTTCAGAGTCAGGTTGATTTATACCTTCTTCTCCTCCTCCTCCGGACCTCTGTCTTCTCCCTGTCACCCTACCCACCAGATTTATAGGAACAGAATATCACATAGCATTTCCCTCTGCCCAGAGACCTTTAATATCTGGCTGTCTAGAGCTGTGTAAGATTCACTTGGGATGTTTGCTCAAAGTACAAATACCAGGCCTGGGAATGGAGCCCGGAAATCAGCATTTTCACAAGTTCCCCATGCAGGTGGTTCTTGGAAGGCACAGACAGATGCCAGCCTGCAGAGCACAGTCCTGGCTCCTTAGCTTGGACTTGAGCCCCCCTCACTCCCCCACCCCCTGCCACCTCTCCTACATCTTCCCACCCCCCCCCAAAACCTCTTTTTCAAGCAGTTTGGGTTTCTCATTACTCACAACCACGTGCCACATTTCCCCAGTTCTGTTTTTGAAATTCCCATTACCGTTAATACATCATCCCACTTCTGTCCTGATTTTGAGTATCTTATAAGGCTCTCCATAGAGTCCGTATTACTCCAGGCTGTGTTGACATCTTAAACCCCAAATACACTTAACTGTACCATTCACTTGATAGTTAGTTATATATTGTCTTCTGATTTCTTCTGTGTCATTTTGCATTATTTAAGTTCTGTTTATGTCTGACTTTTCAGTTGATTATAAAGTCACAGAGAAATGAGAGACCTTTTTTTAGTCTCCTATGGCTTCTTGCCTAATAGTGCACAGACAGTAAATGTTTGGCTAAATGATTTCAAGGAGCTCTCCTGAAACTTGTTTTGATAGGTCACCATGAGATGGCAGAATTTTCCACACAAGCTGCTTGGAGTTTAAAGTACTAAATGCAACATTCGAATTTTGCTGTGATTTGTCAACAGTGCCTTTCCTGAAGCTGATTTCTGAAAAAGAAGGAAGAATTTTGCTTGCCTCACTTTTTGAGTCTAAGCATTCTTCTCTTATTGCTAAAGCAGGAATGGACAACTTCTCCAATTTTGAAATCACACAATTTCTGCTAGCCTAAGATAACCAGAAAACATGATTCAGCAACTTTCTTGGTTAAATTGTGCAATTCGTTGAACAACTGTGTATTTTTATGCCCTAGTTTCATACTAGAGTCTAACCCTTTAGATTTTTCGATGAAGGTCTAGACCAGCCTTGTATCTGGGTGACACCATAATTGTCATTTCCCTGGTGAATGTGAAACATTAAGAGTTTAAGAAAAAAGAGTGGCTTGGTTAATTTTTAATACAGGACCCTAGCCCCTGCATTTTGGGCAGAAGGGTCAAGATCAGTCTCTACACAACTAGTCATTTTCTCATTGTTTCCTTGAAGAACGCTCAGCTCTAGGGACAATGTGCATGTGACTTGTGAGGTTGACTCCAGACACAAAACCTCACATGCGAGGATCTTTATTTTCTCTATACAGGAAAATCCACATGCTACGCTGACCATGTCTTTGGCACAGACGAACTTCTGCAGGAAGCAGGGATTTGATCCCCAAAGTCCCCTCTGTGTTCACATAATACTGTCAGGAACCGTTACCAAGGTGAGTAGTTAACAAGAACAGAAATGGGTTTTAGACAGGCACCATCTATTAACAATAAAAGAAGAGATATCTTTTTTTAATTTAAGATTTTATTTATTTGAGAGAGCAAGAGAGCACAAGCAGGGGGAGTGGCAGAAGGAGAAGGAGAAGCAGGCTCCCCACTGAGCAAGGAGCCCGATGTGGGGCTCCATCCCAGAACCCTGAGATTATGGCCTGAGCCGAAGGCAGATCCTTAACCCACTGAGCCACCCAGGCGCCCCAAGAAAGAATTTAAGAACAAAATGAAAATGATTTGTGCTTGAGATACAAAGTGAGAATATGTTCTAATGTGTGTGTTGATGAAAACTAAAGGTTTAAATTGGTTGATTTCTTATAGATATTCAATAAGATATTTATGCAGAAAACGAACAAGTTTTTTTTTAAAAGATTTTGTCTATTTATTTATTTTTAAATTTTATTTATTTGACAGAGAGAAATCACAACTAGGCAGAGAGGCAGGCAGAGAGAGAGAAGGAAGCAGGCTCCTCGCGGAGCAGAGAGCCCGATGCGGGGCTCGATCCCAGGACCCTGAGATCATGACCTGAGCCGAAGGCAGAGGCTTTAACCCACTGAGCCACCCAGGTGCCCCTTTATCAATTTATTTGGCAGACAGAGATCACAAGTAGGTAGAGAGGCAGGCAGAGAGAGAGCAGGAAGCAGGCTCCCCGCGGAGCAGAGAGCCCGATGCGGGGCTCGATCCCAGGACCCTGAGATCATGACCTGAGCCGAAGGCAGAGGCTTTAACCCACCTTTAAGCCACCCAGGCGCCCCCGAATGAGTTTTTGAAGCTGAACAGATGTAACAGCTGCTCAGCAACTCTGTAAGGAACACCCGTTCAGCCAGAGCCCTCTGCCGCTGGCCATGTGGTACACTGCCTGGTATTTCCCATGGGGCTCCTTGTCTCTGCTAACAGTGGCTTAGGGCAGGGAGCGGACGGTGTAAGCTGAAACACCAGATGTGAACTTCGTGCTGTGAATGCGGCAAGGCAGAGGGCCAGGTGTCCCGGCACCGAGCGACTTCCCTGCCGGCAGATATGCTTCTTGACCTTGTCCAGACAAATCTGATCCGCGGTCTGGAAGTTCCATGTGGGTGCCTCTGTGCAGCTGCATTTCACGAGTAGGAGAGAGGCGGGAACGGGGCAGGGAGGGGACAGCCGATGCTCTCGATTTCGACTCGCCTCCCGAGACCTTCGTCTGTGGGTTTGCCTCTCCATGTTGAACACGGGCTTGTTACGGGGTCCGTGGGCTGACGTGACACGGCGTGAGCACCCCAACATTTTATGCTACGCCCTGTGCCAGTTACTCTGGCAGCTTGGAGGGACTGCCAAGCAGTGGAAGGCGGTCCTCGTGGTGATTCCCCACCTCAGGAGATCTGTACCACCACATCGGAGCTCCCGGATGTTTCTGTTTTTCTGCATGCTTCCTGCAGTTTTCTCCTGATTTCTTGAGCTGGTAACTAAAGAAACTCGTCAGGATTCTAGAATCACGCCCCCTTAGCAGGCCAGAACACAGAGTGTGGTTGCCACGAGTCATTCATGTCATGTATAAAACCCTTTAGGTGAACCAGACGGAAATGGGCTTTGCCAAGCATTCCCTGTTTGTCCGACACCCCGAGATGAAAACCTGGCCGTCCAGCCATAATTGGTTCTTTGCCAAGTTGAACATAACCAACATCTGGGTCCTGGACTACTTCGGTGGAGCAAAAATAGTGACCCCTGAAGAATATTACAATGTCACTTTCCGTGAGTGTGTGCCCGTCTCTCCTCTTTCGAGTACCGCAGCTCTGATTGGCAGCCCTCAGTCTTTTAAAGCGGGGGGAGGGGGGTTTCACTGTTGTGTAGACCACGAACCGACCCTTTTAACACCCTGGTAAAACCTATGACACCCCCTCAGAATAACAGATTTAGGTGTATAAAACACATCGGCAGTACAGCGGAGGTTGACTCTATTGAAATACGTTTATAAAAACATTTTTTAAATGTGTGGTGTTGTAATATGTTGACTTTTTAATGAACACATTAAGATTTAATAGTGAGCCTGTAACATTACTGTACTTTCTGCGTAGTGAGGACTGAGTATTTTATGGCCTTCGCCACTACCTAACGTGAGGTGAGAGTAGCTGCTTTCTTCATTTCTGTGGCTGACTGTCACAGATACGCATCTGCTGGGCTTTGCTGTCCACATTCATCATGGAAGGAAATGATACATTTCAATTAGAGCTTAATGGAAATGAAAACATCTCTTTTCCATCTAAGTTCACAACCCCGGAGCTCTGTCTACAGGCTTGAATGCCAGGTTGAAACCTCGTTTTGAGGCGATGCTTTGGGGCCCTGACTGACCTGTGATGGCCTTTTCCCATGAGAATCAGACTTGGGTGCTCCTGGACTGTGAATGGTCCACATCTGAGTGCGCACGTGGCCCCTTTCCTGTCAGCCTCGGTGCTGTGAGTGCTGGGGGTGCCGTGTGGGGTACCCACCAGGACGTGGACACTTGGGGCTAGAGGAGGTCAACCCCTGAGGGGTCCCGGGAGAGAATGAAGAAGAAAATAGCCTGAAGATGGGAAAAGGACAGGAAAGAAGGGTGTGATTAGATCCTTTGAAATTAGATCAGGGCTCCAATGAGGGAATACCGAATACAGTTTTTTCCCGGTGACAAGGTGGGTGGCCTAGCTGCCCTCCTCCAGGCCCAGCAGCTGCTCCGTAGACTGTAGCTCACTTGGGGGCTTATGTTCCCAGCGTTTCTTTTCTTTTTTTTTTTTTTTTAAAGATTTTATTTATTTATTTGACAGACAGAAATCACAAGTAGGCAGAGAGGCAGGCAGAGAGAAAGAGGGAAGCAGGCTCCCTACTGAGCAGAGAGCCCGATGCGGGGCTCGATCCCAGGACCCTAGATCATGACCGGAGCCGAAGGCAGCGGCTTAATCCACTGAGCCACCCAGGCGCCCCTCCCAGCGTTTCTTCATTCCACATAGTTCCACATTGAACTGTTGACTTCCCATCGCCCTTGTCAGTTTCTTCACCAGCAAAGCTCAGATTTATTTCTTTACTTCTTTTATTCATTCATTAATTCATTCCCAAACAGGGTCTAGGACAGTACATGGCTCAGAGCAGGTGGCTCCTCAGGCTGATAATTTGATGATTTGAATTCTCAGCTTCTCTGGGTGAATGAGGAACCCAGCACTCACCGCATTTACTTTGATTCCGGGCACGCAGGAGGCGAGGCACAGGCTAGCGATTCTCTCCTGGCCTGACAAAGCCACCTTACTTTATAGGAAGCCCTTGAAACATGATGACCTGGCAGTGAATTATCCAGGAGATGGCCAGTAAGACGACAGGCCCACGACACAAGGTTAATGTTTGCTTTGACAAGATGTGGCGATCTCTGAAAGACATTATTTGTGTATAAGTAACATGCCCAAGGGCAGTGCTGGCTTTAATAAGAAAATAAAAATGTGCTTGTCTGTAAGTCTCCATGTTGAGTGAGTGAGTGGCATAGATAAATTTGAGGTTCGCATTTTCTTACGCAGACTAGGGAGCCTTTTGTGCAGCTCAGAGATAAGAGGGAGCGTTTCTCCGTCCTTCTGAGAGGAGAACCAAAGTCTAGAGCAGGATGTCTCCTTGTCTGAGGCAGGACAGAATCCTAGGGAGAGGCAGCCATGAAGCTGACCTTTCAGAGTTCCGCTGACTAGGGTCCGTTTCAGACAGGTGGGTGCCGCTCAGCATTGCTGCATCCCAGAGGCTCTAGCAGAGGGTGCGGGTGCCGCGCTCACCGGGGAGGGAGCTGGCTAACATCCAGTCTCCCGGGCCAGACCCCAGACCTATAGATAGCAGAACCCAGGCAATTCTTCCGTATTCTGGGGTGGCTCAAATTCACTCAAAATCTTAAAACTTCTGGATCAGGAGTTGCTTGAACCATTCCCTAGAATGATGACCTGGTAAGATCCGTCAACTCAGTTGAACGAAGTAAGTCTTCTTCCTCTCTCTCCCCCTCTCCAGGTGAAGCAGAACGCGGCGTCTGAACAACACCCGGGAGGCGGCTGTGGATGGCTTATGCACACCTGAAGGCCTCATGTTTCTCTCTAGAACATTTCCCAGTGGGATTTGTTGGCCTCGCTTGCTTGCTTTTTTAAAAATAGAGGTGCGCTATTCCTGGATTTCTTGGAAGATGTGGTTGCTAGAATTTTTTTTTTGCAAAATTTGAAGCCATTTTCTTAGAGGGATATCTTTGATTATGATCAGGGAAGTTTTATTCCGTCCGTTCCAAATAGTTTTCCAGCAGTGCTCCTTGAAGAGAAGCCAGTGCTGGACTTAGATGGCACTGGAAGGTATTGGAACACCTTGTCCTTACTTCCTGGAAGTCACAGTGCTGGGGAGTGGGCCTCAGTCCGCCATGGCTGTGCCCAGGCTGCCTGAGCCCAGCGGTGGGGCTGGCCTGTGTGACTGTGCACGTGTGTAATTGTGCCAAACCCTCCTCCTTGTGGTCCATTTGTGCCTGACAGTCTTGGGGAGTTGTTGATCCAACATGGGGCAAAACCATTTCTTACAAATTCCTTTTTTTTTCTTTCACTTTTCAAATTAAAGTGATAATTCCCTGGAACAGAAGAAGTTCATAAACCTTTCCTGAATTTGATTTCCCCATTAAAGTGGACAGTGTATAATCTGTGTCGTCCACTCAAAATACACACCCACATATATGTACACTTTATTTTATTTTTCTCCCCCAAATGGGCTTGCAAAAGAAGAAAGGATGTGGGGAATTTTGTGTATCATTTTCCGGTGCTCTGTTTAAGTACAGTTTACCAGACATAGACCAGCTTACGCCAGTGCCCAAACCCAATGCCCCGGGCTGCACTTTGTAGCTTTTTAAATAATGCCCTCTCAGCAGGGGGCCGCAGTGCTCAGAATCTTTAAATGGCTTCTGTGCTCTTCCTGCCTAAGTCAGGTCAGGAGGGAGAAGATAACGTTAAAGAGAAACAGTCACATTTCTTCAGGAAAGAAGAAACTGGTTTTATTGTCTACACACATGATTTCAGAAGATGAGGGAAGATCCTTCATCAAGAGGGGTGTCAGGAGCCAAGCTGCCGGACGCTTACGTGGCTAAGAAAGCAAGAGGAATACGCATTGTTACTACAAAATGAACTTACCCAAAATCTAGCAAACAGCTTCTGTTTAAGAAAAATGATTTATGGGGCGCCTGGGTGGCTCAGCGGGTTAAAGCCTCTGCCTTCGGCTCAGGTCATGATCCCAGGGTCCTGGGATCGAGCCCCGCATCGGTCTCTCTGCTTGGCTGGGAGCCTGCTTCCTCCTCTCTCTCTCTCTCTCTGCCTGCCTCTCTGCCTACTTGTAATCTCTATCTGTCAAAAAAATAAATCTAAAAAAAAAAAAAAAAAGAAAAATGATTTATATTGAACTTGCTAAAATGGGCTTTTCACTCAAAATAATTAAAAGCATTATTTTCGTGAATGTGTTGGGTCTGTTTTCTTCCACATGGATGTTCATATTTATTATGCTTTCACTGTCTGGGGTCGAAACCCTTTTGCATTTTTATTTTAGCAGAGCGGTTACGTGATCAGCCGTTGGCTGCCTTCCTGTGGGGCTTTGGGCACCGAGGGAACTTGGGATAGAATCAGATTGAGGGTGTGTATCTGCTTTTCTCCCTTCACTCACTGACTGTGATTTCTCCCTTCCCCACTTGGTGCCGTACGAAAACCTCTGTGTTCGGTAAGACCCAGTGGTCACCGGAAAGCCAACCACTGTTCCACTGAGAGCATGTCTGTCATGCTCCGACTGACCACCAGAGAGGCCCTAGACCCCTCTGTGGAGATGCTGGGTTCTTGTCCTTGGAGCCTCTCAAGTCCCCAGGAATGACACCATGGGTCAGGTTAGGGGAGAACAGCCTTGATGAGGCCACACGGGGTAAAAGTAGCCCGGTGGGGGTAAGAGGAGAAGCAGGGGCCTGGTCCGCTACTGCCGCTGCTAAGCGTCCATGGAGTTACCACTTCCTCCATGTCCTTTCCTTCAGAGCCCCTTGTGCCCACCTGCAGCAACAGAGGGTCGGAGCCCTTGCCTTTACCAGAGGGGACGAGTGTCTCAAATGAAGACTGGATTTGGCAGAGAACGAGGTAGGCCCTGAGCAAGAAAAGAGAATTTAAGATAGGTAATGGCTAAGGAGCCTGAGACTACCGAGCCCAGACGGCTGTGCTCGGCGCAGTTCTGTTGGCTTGGGTGTGTGGTTAGCAGGTCAAGTCTGCTTGTCTTTACCAGGCCATGGCCAATAATTAGTGTTTTTGTTCTTCTAGTTCAGGTTCAGATTCCCTGGAGACATGGAGTGGGGTGGGGAAAACTCCTTTAGGAAATGAGGCATGGTTCAATGAAATCAGTGCATTAATAACCTGACTGGAGGGGGTTAATATCATGGCTCCCTTCTTAGTGATATTCAGACTGAAGGTCACAAAGTAATTGAAGAGTCGAGCCTGCTTTTCGATCATGGAGCATGTTACCAGTTTTAGTAATGAAAAAAAAAATAGCATTCTACTGTTGTGCTAAGCTGGTAGGTCAGTATTTTTTAGGAGAATCCCAAACTGTCACTTCAGACAAACGCTCTAAAATTTTCATCTGAAAAGACCATTATAGCTTAAGTCCTTTTTGGGATCAAAGGAGGTATAAATCAGTAAAACTTAATCTTTTTCTTAGTTTTTTCCCTTGGTATTTATTGTAAGATATATATCTGTATGGACAACTTTTTAAGTTTGAAAATTCATAATTTCACCAGTCAGCGTGGCTGCTAATACTTTGATGTGTTGGCTTCCAATTTTTGCATCCATGAATTTTTTTCTGTGAAATCAATATTGTGCTGTGTATGGATCGTGAATCACACTTCTTTCACTCAACCACAGGCTCATTATGTTCCCAGAAGCCGCTCCTGAGGTTGGCGTACACTAACTGCAGAATATCCCATCAGGTCCGTCTCCTCCGGCTGCCAGCTAATGGTCCGTGTTAGCGCTCCCGTTGCTAGTGACCGGAACGCTCGTCAGAGCAGTGTAAGAAAGAGGAGTTCATTGATCTGAAAATACTCCTTCAGCACTGTCTTCATCTCCTGGCTTCTCTTCCCACTGCGCTGGTCTTAACTGCAGCCAGTTTCATCTTAGGGCGCAGAGGGTACACCTTCCCTGGCGAGAGAGCCATTCCCGCTAATCTCCGTGTCGGGGTGGGCTGCCCTCACTGGCCGAGCCGGGCCATGAGTCCTTCCCTGCAGGCGGGTTCAGCTCAGCGCCGGTGGTCAGAACCACAAGGGCTGGGAGAATTTCAAAGCTTCTGAAAGAGAAGGAGAAGTCGGGCTGACTAAAGGGTTGCCGGGCAGACAAGAGCTAAGTGCCATTTTCACTTTCTCCAATTTTGTGCATGTGAGTGACTTCCAGTTCCTCCTTGCTCTAAGGGAAAGATCTTATGCATAAAGTATATTCCGCATCTCTGTTATGTCCTTAGATGGCTGAGGCAGAAGCCTGAAGTGCTTGTTCCAGATTGCTCGGAAGAGTTTATGTCAGTGAGGCCTGCACGTGGCCTACCGTAATGCATGCCCAGGGCACTGAATTTAACAGGTAAAAATAGAGTTGTTTTATTTTAATTGACAGTTCTTAGGTTACTGGTAACATTGGACATTTGAAAACTCAAATGCTAGCTGCCTTTCTTTCCTTTGCTTCAAATATCAGTTGGCAACCAATAGGTTGAGTTTTCTCAAAAATAAAAGTTACCATCATCATAAGACATACTGTTACAAAATAAGTTCATACACAGTTTTTCCTCATCCTTGCAACAAGCCCCAGAGGTAGATGGGACACACATTATTGTCCTTCTTTCAGGCTGGGAATTGGAGTCCCCAGATGGTTAGCATGGGGGTGTTCCCACGGTCACATTGTCAGGCCAGGTCCTTTAATCTAGCTCTAAGAATCCAGGGACCTCTCAGCTGCTGGCTCACAGGGGTCCTTTTGATGAAGTCTTTGAACGTAAGTGAGGTTTGGTGGGATGAGTTCTGGAGCTGACCACCAAGAAAGAATTCTTGAGGCATCTTTGGTGTGAAATGGTGGTTTATTAAAGCCCGGGGTCAGGACCTGTGGGCAGGAGGATCTGCTGCCCCAGGGCTGTGAGGAGTGGTCCCTTAAATGCTTGCAGGTTGGGAGGGGGTCGGGGATGGCGTAAGTCTCTAAGGAATTTTGGAAGCAAGGTTTCCAGGCCCTTGAGGGGCTAGCTAATGTTGGGAAAAAGGTGATTCATTACTAGTAATAAAACCTTTGTCATGAGACCCTTTAGATGTGTATCAGTGGGCCATATGTTTGGGAATGATTGTCAACATTATCTTGGAGGGTTTAGAGAAGTTTCCAAAGGAATTGTTAAAGGAGACTTACAGGATCCTGGTTGGGGGGTAAGGGGGTCATCAGGCTAGGATTGCCCTTTGCCCTTAGCAAAGTGTTAAGGTAAAGGCAGTTGAGTCCCTGGAGGAATGTCACTCTGCCTGTGTCAAGGGCTTGTCAGTGGGTAAGGACATTCAATAATTTTTCCTCTGCCTCTGTTTCCCACATCACATTGAAGAAATGTCTTGCCACTTGTATTTAAAGTTGTGTGGTATAGGAATGGCACAGGTCAGGGGCGCCTGGGTGGTACCATTGGTTAAGCATCGGACTCTTGGTTTCAGCTCAGGCTGTGATCTCAGAGTCGTGACACTGACCCGTATTGGGCTCTGTGCTCGGCACAGAACCTGCTCGAGACTCTTCTTCTCCCTTTACCCCTCCCCCAATCCTGCATGCTCTCTCTGTCTCTCTCTCAAATAAATAAATAAATAAATCTCAAAAAAAAAAAAGAAAGAAAGAAAAGAAAGAAGAAATGGCGAAGGTCACCTGTAAGCACAGTCCAGGTCTCACAGCTAGCAGCCTGACCTCTCCTGGGGCAGGCAGTGTGGTGCACAGGAAGGCTGTGAACCCTGCAACCGGAGGTCTAGTGCACCCGATTCCCACTCAAGCACTTAACCAAGTGGCCTGAGGTGAGTGCTCTGCTCAAGGTCCCTTTTGTAAGTCAGGGCGACACCTAGGCTTGGTGGTGACCCTTGGCATCAGTTCATCTCCGTCCTGGTGTGGGATAGCCTGAGGCCAGCGCACAGAGGATCTGGAGCCATTTTCTTGGTGATAACACCGCAAGAAGGTCACACCTGTTGTGCGTCAGTCACTGGTCTCCACTGGCCACTGGAGGAGACCCTCCCTCACCCTGTGCTGGGTGTGTGCCATGTCCACACCTGGGAGAGGGGCGAAGCTCTGGGGTCCTGTGGTGGAACCTAGTAAGAGATCAGGCCCAGCGGGCTTGGAGCCAGAAGAGCCCAGAGATCTCAGTTTGACGTGTCCATGGTTACAGGTCCCTGTGGTGCCCAGGAAAGGCTGTCCAGAGCAGGAAAATCCTGTTCATGCTGGGGCCAGACCTGGTGCCCTGCTGGAGTTCCGGGCCCTTGTTTGTCTATTTTAACAACCTTACCTTTCTCCTAAGTTGGTGACTGTCCATGAGCTGTAAAGGTCTACTGTGGGGACCCTTCTGTCCCTGCCCAGCAGTCCCCAGAAGTGGGCTTCCATCAGACTTATTCCTTGAACAGGAGGACACGGGCCTGGACTGGGTGGGGGTGGGGAGTCTGGGCAGGGCAGGACTGGGCTGAGAGGGGACTTCCAAGTTACCAGCTGCCTCCATGCCATGCAACCTCATGGGGTCCGTCCCCCTTACAGATGCTCAAAATGCAGTCTGCGTGGAGTCAGAGCCACTCCAGTGCTGTAAGAAGGGGTAGAGCCTTGCAAACCGACAGTGAACTGTGACGATCTAATTGGTTTGTTGGATGATGGACGACTCAGGGAGCATCTCATCCAGAAAGAGGGGAGCTCCCAGGAGCTATACGAAATGGGAAGCTTCTACGGCTGAAGGGGGCAGAGACAAGGAAAGAGTGGATTACATCATCTTTCTTTGGGAGAAGAAAAGGGGTCATGTGGCAGATTTCCTCATTGGTAGTGATCAGAAGATTCCAGACTGACTGGTTGAGACTACATTCCTGGAGAAGGCTGAAACTGTAATTAGGTTAGGTATTAAGCCTTGGTCTGGTGATGTGGTTTTAGCATTAATGACTCCATTTTGGGCCTGTGGTTTCTTTTAACACCCTCCTATGGAAGCCTGGACACAAGGCAGTCACCGGCTGCTGCTTTAGTCAAAATGGTGCAGGGGGTAGACACAGGCAGGGGTAAAAGGCAGGGGGGGTGGGGCACGGGAGAGGCAGGAACAATTATCCGTAAATATAATTTCAAGCTAGAAGACAGCAGGTGGGGGCCATCTGGTTTACCCTTCCATCTTTCCTTTTTTTTAAAGACAACAAGAAGAAAGTGCTTAATTGTTTTTAATGCTTCGATTATAAACACAAATAAAGACCATCCCCCTTCTCTAACAAGTGCTTCTTCAGCCTCGCGTACGTCCTGGGCCTCGTGAGACTGGGCAGTCCTGGAGAGCTGCTTTTCTGACGGAGGAACCCACAGCCTCGCATCTACTTTTCATGGTGTTTTTCAGTCTCAAGTAAGAAAAACTCCCCTGGCAGTTCCGCCCCTTTGTCTAACAGCACAGGACACCAAGCCCTAGAGAGGCCCAGTGGTCTGGTCAAGATGACACAGCAAGTTAAGGACAGAGTGGGACCAGCTCCTCAGTTTGCCTCCCACAGAGGCAGCACCTGGTGGCCCCACACTGGGAGGAAGACGGTGTAGTAGAGCAGTGGAGAGGAGAAGCCGCGGCGGCGGTGAGGGGTTCGTGAAGAACATCCACTGCCAGCCCATAATGAGGACTGGGCTCGCAGATGTCCTGGTGTCTCATGGGTTGAAGCTTGCCCATTGCAGACGATGATTTTGTATTTCCTCAGATGTCCAGGAATATACTTGATAGGTGTTTTGGGGCTAAACTCCTCACCTCCACCAACCCAGGAACTGGAACCATGTCTATGTAATGCACGTGAGCAGAGGCACTGAGTCCCCACCTGGTGCTCAAGAACTTTGAAGGTCAGAATGAGGTCAGAAGCACAGGGGGCCCTGCTCTGGGGTCGTGGGCCTCCATCCTCCCGGAGGGCATGTCCACACCACTCCCTGCCATCCACAGCCTCCGCCTCGCCCCTCTGGGCTCCTGTCATTCCCAGAAGGACCTTGCACACAGCATCTGTCCCCAAACATTTAACAACCCCCAGGAGTCCTTTCCTCAGGCAACAATGGGCATGGTCACCACTCCTGAATGATGTAAAAGGGAACAAATTCTTCCCAACAGTCTCTATTCTGGGCACATAACATATCATTTTATTCATTGCTCCAACCATCCACCGTTGGCCAGCCAGCTGGTCAGTGGATGGGCTGGACTGTGAACCTGGGGCTGGCAATTCCACAGCTCATGTCGTTCCACCTCTGGGGACCAGCACCCAGGAAACCTGAGTTATAGTCCTGATTCGACCATTTACTGGCTTTGTGACCTTGAGCAAATGACCTCACTTATCTGAGTCTCAGTTTCCTTACCTATAAAATGGAAACTATATACCAGTATTGAGTACCCTACTGAATTATCATGAAGATTAAGTATGACATATATGTGAAAGTAACCCATGAAGCAGGCATTCCCACTAAAGCAGAAAAAGTTCTGTTTGCAGTGGAAACTCTTTGACTGTCAACAGCAATATCCAAATTCATCTCCTCCTGTGACGGCTTCTCTTCAATTTCACCCGTATTCCAGATTGTTTCTGCTATCCCTTGCCACCGTTGAAGATCTTTTATATCCTTGTGTGGTCTTCTCATCATTTCTTTCTTTCCTGTGTGTTTGGACAGGAGGCATGCTTTTCCTCCCTCAAGCCTTACTAAAGAAACAAAACTTGTGACTTAATTTTCTTCAGGACGAATAATTTGGGGAGTTGGGAAAGGGCCCAGTAGGTAAAACTCTTACAGAGAAGACCCAAGCCAAATGGCAGATTTGCAAGTGCATCCTCAGGGGTCATACATTTTCAGCATCTGTGGTATTCAAGGCCATTCCAGCAGCAAGGTGTGGAATCAAAGTCCGATAGCTTAAGAAAAGTTAATTGGTTATGAAATGGGAAAGCCTGTGGGCAGGCCTGTAGATACGGCATGATCCCGGGTGTCAATGGATGCAGTGAGTGTTCTGTGTTTAATACAGCTTTTGTTTTGTTCTCCTCTGGGTTGGCTTCATTCCCAGGCAAGTGTCCTCCATCTGATAAGAAAAATACCAGGCATACCTAATCCTCACAGAGGAAGAAAGAAGGAACATCTTTTCTCATAGCTCTTCTTTGGGAGACAGGATCATGAGATGGTCTCCAGAATTTCCACATTTTGTTGTATATGCCCTATATAATCATCTTGATTACAGGAAGAATCTGTGAATATGATGGGATATCACTCCGGTGATAATGTTATGTTATTGTGGGTGGGTCTGACCTCATCAGGCAAACCCTTAAAAAACCCTTTAAAAGTTTTCTCAAGCTGGTTGCAGAAGTCAGAGATTGGCTCTGGTTCTCCTGGGAAGAAGGCAAACATCCATGTTGTGAACTGTCTGTGGGAGGATCTGAGAAGAGTCTTGGCCAAAGTTAGTAAGAAAATTAAGATCTCATTTTTAAGATCTATATTTGTAAGGGAATACATTTTACCAACAAGCAGTGAACTTAGAGCAGGTTCCTGAGCCTCAGATGAGAACAGCCACCCCAGCTAAACGATCTTGATTTCAGCCTCATAGGAACCTGAGCAGAGTCTGGTTGTGCTGTGCCTGGATTTCTGACTGACAGTACCATGAAATGATACATTTGTGCCGTCTTCAGCCACCAAGTTTGTGACAGTCCGTTGTGCCTCAGCTGGCGCCCCCCCCCCCACCAGTTGGTACAGCTTAGGGCTGAGCTCTCGGCCGCTGCAGTTTCTCCTGGGGGGGAAAGTGAGAGCGCGTGAGTAAGCACTCAGCTTCCGCAGTTGGGCCGGCTGCTGCCACAGAGGCCCCCTTCTCTCTCTTCCACTTAGAGCCTGAGCTACACCCTGGGGCAGGAAGAAACTGGGAAGGTGGCAGGTCGGACACTCGGAGGGCATTAAAGCGATCTGGATCCCACTAACGGCACTGTGGACTCCGTCAAGAAGCCAGCCTAGCAGCTGCTGGGGCTACTTTGCCTCTAGATCCCCCAACAGGCCTGAAGACACCCCCGTGCCGTGCCTGCCTCCCCGCATGCCTGGCTCCCTGATTGCGTGCCTGATGGCAGCAGTGAGGGCACGTGTTGGCAGATGTCCAGTGAGCGTGCGCAGAAAGCCAGCCTGAGTCTGTGGACCAGAGACAGACGTGGCATTGCAGCTTGTCCCCACTGTGCTGATAAGTGCTGAAATGCCATGTAAGGCGCTGGAAGGAGTGGCAGTGAAGGATCCCGACGCTGGAAGTGGCGGTGAAATGAAGTGTGAGACATATCTTGAAAGAACTTTTGGGACTTCATCAAGATCAAAAGCTTCTGCACAGCAAAGGAAACAGTCAACAAAACAAAGAGGCAACCCACGGAATGGGAGAAGATATTTGCAAATGACAGTACAGACAAAAGGTTGATATCCAGGGTCTATAAAGAACTCCTCAAACTCAACACACACAAAACAGATAATCATGTCAAAAAATGGGCAGAAGATATGAACAGACACTTCTCCAATGAAGACATACAAATGGCTATCAGACACATGAAAAAATGTTCATCATCACTAGCCATCAGGGAGATTCAAATTAAAACCACATTGAGATATCTCCTGACACCAGTTAGAATGGCCAAAATTAGCAAGACAGGAAACAACGGGTGTTGGAGAGGATGTGGAGAAAGGGGAACTTCTTACACTGTTGGTGGGAATGCAAGTTGGTGCAGCCACTTTGGAAAACAGAAAACAAGAAATTAAGAATAGAGCTTCCCTATGACCCTGCAATTGCACTGCTGGGTATTTACCCCAAAGATACAGATGTAGTGAAAAGAAGAGCCATCTGTACCCCCATGTTTATTGCAGCAATGGCCACGGTCGCCAAACTGTGGAGAGAACCAAGATGCCCTTCAACAGACGAATGGATAAGGAAGATGTGGTCCATATACACAATGGAGTATTATGCCTCCCTCAGAAAGGATGAACACCCAAATTTTGTAGCAACATGGATGGGACTGGAAGAGATTATGCTGAGCGAAATAAGTCAAGCAGAGAGAGTCAATTATCATATGGTCTCACTTACTTGTGGAGCATAACAAAGAACACGGAGGACATGGGGAGATGGAGAGGAGAGGGAGTTGAGGGAAACTGGAAGGGGAGATGAACCATGAGAGACTATGGACTCTGAAAAACAACCAGAGGGTTATGAAGGGGCGGCAGGGTGGTGAGGGGGGGTGGGAGGCTGGGGAACCAGGTGGGGGGTAATGGGGAGGGCACGTACTGCATGGAGCACTGGGTGTGGTGCAAAAACAATGAACACTGTTACGCTGAAAATAAATAAATAAAAAAAAGAAATGCAGTGTGAGACTCTTGGAGAAGTGGCAGTGCCGTTGGCCACCACTGGGGGCAGCGACGAGCTGCAGTAGGAGACGCGGGAGGTGTGGCTTTGCTGACGGTCACCACTGGATGGCGTGGTGAGCTGTGATGGGAGTGTCACTTTAAGGCGAGGTAATGCCGCTGGCCACCACTTGGGATTAGGGTTAGGGTTAGGGTTAGGGTTTAGGGTTTAGGGTTTAGGGTCAGGGTCAGGGTCAGGGTCAGGGTCAGGTTCAGGGTCAGGGCCAGGGTCAGGGTTAGGGCTAGGGTTAGGGTCAGGGTCAGGTTCAGGGTTAGGGTCAGGGTCAGGGTCAGGGTCAGGGTTAGAGAGATAGGGTAGGGTGAGATTATATATATTATATATATATAATATATATGATTATATATATTTCTATTTATTTGATGACAAAAGTAGGGTTTATTCCAAGAATGCAAGTTGAGTTCAAATAAAAATCAATTAGTATAATTTATTGTATCAAAGAAGTGAAACTACATGATCATCTCAATAGATGCAGAACAACCATTTCACAAAATTAAGTTTCTATTCATGATTTTAAAAATTCTGCATAGCGTAGTAACTAAGGAAGCCCCTTCAATCTGACCAAGGATATTTGTGAAAGACCTTCAGCGAATGACACACTTAACAAAGACTTTTCCTCTAAGATCAAAAACAAAGGAAGGAGGGCTATTGTCATCCTTCCTGTTTAACATCTTACTTTAGGTCCTAGCCATTGTAATAAGTTAAGAAAAAGAAATAGGAAGCATGCCAGTTGGAAAGGAAGAAATAAAGCCGTCTGTATTTACAACTGGAATGATTATCTATGGAGAAAATTTGAAAGGCTCTAAGAAAAGGTGAGTAAAATGGAGGTATCTATAAAACAAGGAATGCCAAGGATGGCTGGGAGCCACCAACATCTGGGAACAGGCAAGGAAGAATTCTTCACTAGAGCATATGGAGGAGGCATCCTCATGCTGACACCTTGATTTTGAGCTTCTGGCCTCCAGAACTGAGATAACAAATTTCTATTGTTTTAAGCCATTAAAAGAAGTTACTGAAACAATACACAAGTTTAGCAAGGCCACAGGATACAAGGTCAATGTGCAAGAAGCAAATGTGTTTCTACATATTAGCAATTAACAATTGAAATGGGAAAAATTTCCATTAAAATCGCACCAAAACCATGAAATACTTCTGTGTTGCTGGATAACTCTACAAAGTATATATGTGAGATTTGTACGCTGTCAATGTCAAAGCACTGGCTGAAAGAATCGAAGACCTAACCGAGTCAAGCACTGCATCGTCTTCCTGCACGGGAAGACTCCGTGTTGCCATGATGTCAGCTCTTCCCACACCGATCAATAAAATAAATGTTAACCCAACCAAAATCCCAACAAGTTTTTACGTAGAAATGTACAAATGAATTCTAAAATGTTTGTAGGAAAGCAAAAGAACTTGAGAAACAATTTTGAAAAAAGTACAAAGCTGGAAAACTTACTCCACATGAATCAGAAGCTACCTATAAAGCAAGTCAATGGCAGAGACATGGGTCGGTGGAACACAAAGGACACTCACACTTACACAGCCAGTGGGTTTTTGATGAAATTGTAAAGGCAATTAATGGAGAAAGGATAATTTTTTCAACAAATGGTACTGGAAAAATTTAGACAGCTATATCCGCCCAAAGGGGAAAAATCTTGACCTTTACTATCTTAGTGTGCTTGGGCTGCCAATAACAAAATACCATAAGTGAGTGCTTTAACACAGAAATTTATTCCTCACAGTCTAGAGGCTGAAAGTCTGAATCAAGGTGTCGGGAAGGTAGGGTTCATCCCCAGGCCTGTTCTCTGGGTTTGTAGGGTGGTCACCTCCTCACCATGTGCTCACATGGTCTTTCCTTGAGTGGGTACAGAGAGTGAACGAATTTTCTGGTGTCCCTTCCCAGAAGGACACTAACTCTGTAGGTCAGGCCCTGCCCCCCCCACCCCCCGACCTCATTTCACCTAATTACCTCCTTCTCAGCCTTATACAGTCCCAGCGAGAGTTCGGGTTTCAACAGGTGAGTGGGGGTAGTGCACAATGCAGCCCATGGCACATACCTGTCATCTCCTACCAAAATTAACTTGAAAATGATCATAGACATAATGTAGAATGTGAAATTATAAAACCTATAGAAGGAAACACAGGAGAGAACTTTTGGCAATTTTGAGTTTGGGAAAGATTTTTTTTTAATATTTTATTTATTTATTTGACAGACAGAGATCACAAGTAGGCAGAGAGGCAGGCAGAGAGAGAGGAGGAAGCAGGCTCCCCGCTGAGCAGAGAGCCCGACGTGGGACTCGATCCCAGGACCCCGGGATCATGACCTGAGCTGAAGGCAGAGGCTTAACCCACTGAGACACCCAGGCGCCCCTGAGAAAGATTTTTTAAGAGAAAAAGCACGAGCCATCAAAGAAAAATCGATAAATTGAACTTCACCAATGTAAAAAACTTTTGCTTTACATTTAAGAAAATGAAAAGACAGCTAAAGCAATGGTGAAAATACTTTTGAAACATATATCTGATACAGGGTCAGTTTCCAGAATAGGTGAAGGTCTCCCACAACTCAGTAATAAGAAAATAGACAAACTGATAAAAATGGGCAAAGGGTTTGAACAGACATGTCACCGAGATGTATATATGGCAGGCAAGTAAACAGCTACAGAGACGCTCAATATCGTTAGTCGTTAGAGAAATCCAAAATAAAGCCACAATAAGGTAACACTACATGGTTATTAATATGGTTAAAATACTTTTTTAAAAGGACAATATTAAGTCCTGGTGAGAATGCATAATATGGAATTCTTGTCACCCTAGTTTGGTAGTTCCTTACAGTTTGGCCCAGCCATCCCACTCCTAAGTGGGAAGAAAAGAAACGTCTTTACAGAAACATAGATGCAGAGGTTCACAGCTTTATTTCATAATCCCCTCCAAATGTAAGCAACAGGTGGTGAATGGATAAGCAAATTGTGGTCTGTCCATACAGTAAGATAGTCCTCAGCTATCAAAAGAAGCACACCAGGGGCGCCTGGGTGGCTCAGTGGGTTAAGCCGCTGCCTTCAGCTCAGGTCATGATCTCAGGGTCCTGAGATCGAGTCCCACATCGGGCTCTCTGCTCAGCGGAGAGCCTGCTTCCCTTCCTCTCTCTCTGCCTGCCTCTCTTGTGATTTCTCTCTGTCAAATAAAAAAAAAAAAAAAAAAAAAAGAAACACACTAAGGACACGTTCGCCAACACAGATGAGTCTCAAATGCACTGGGCTGAGTGGGGAATCCCCCCAAACCAAGACACCCTGCGATGTTATTCCTGTGGCATTCTGGAGAAGGCTGCATAAACCGGGACAGAAAACACACAGGGAGGGGAGGGGAGGAGAAGGCTAAGGGTCAATTACAAAGGGAGCATGGAGGGGCTTTGGCCGTGGTCCCACGTCTCGATGGTGGGGGTGGATACGTGGCTTCGGGGGTTTATCGCAGTTCACAGAAGGGGACGACTGAAAAGGATGAGTGTCACTGTATGCACACCACACTAACCCTGATGCCAAAAAAAGATAAATCAGTATTTTATGTCTCTGCTGCTTCCCATCTCAGCATCTGCTCCTTGCAATGCCCAACCCCCTGCCCTGCTCAGTGAGCCTTGCTGTCCTGGCTCATGGCGTGTGACACACCCTGGTCCCTTTCTGCCTTCGGGGTCGTGCACACACGACACCTTTCCTGACCACCCTGTCCAACACGGCAGCCCTCCTGGTATGTCATCCCTCCTCCTTGGCTTCTTCTGCACCCAACACCCTAGATTTTGAACTTACTGCCACTTTATTAAGCCACGTCGTGCCACAGAGGCAGCAGCTTTGCTTTCGTTCCATCACCTAGAACAGTACCTGGCACGGGTGGGTGTTCACTCAATAGTGTTGAAGGGCTGGACCGCCACCGTGACCTTCTCCGCTCCCAGGGCCCGTGCACGCAGGCCTCTGTCTCCAGACAGGAGCCCATCGGGGCGCTCAGATGGCCGCCGTGGCCACGCTTCTTCCTGCTCCGCCCTCTCTCCTAGCACTGTCCTTGCCCGGTTTCCCTCTACACCACACCTCTCCCCGCCTGCTCCCCAAGGGGCTATGCGACGGCTGCTGACATCTCTCTTCCCCTCCACACCCTGCCCCGTCCCAGCCGGCACCAAGCAGCACCAGTGTGATGCCGAGTTGAGGAAGGAGATCTCCTCTGTGTGGGCCAATCTGCCCCAGAAGACCCTGGATGTACGGGTGCCACCCCATAAACGTAAATGAGGGCAAGAAACTCCCCTTGTTCACCCCCTTCTGTGTCCCACTCAGAGGCAGTGCCGGGACCCCTGGGCCAGGGTGACCTCATTGATAGTCTAGACTTAGATTCCACCTGCGGGGAAATGGTCTTACGAGTGGGCACATAGGGACTGTGGGAGGGGATGACCTGGGCTTTATTCTGTTGGCCACAGTCCCCCCCATTCCCGGTGGGGGGTGTACTTAAAAAGATCCAGAGAACAGCAGGGAGACTCCTGTTAGAGATGACGGGCTTAAAGATTAGACCCCATATCCACTTCACTGGGAGGAGATGCAGGGCCCTGTGGAGAGTCAGTACAGCTCCAGGGAGCACGTGCCCAGTGTCCAAAGACACCATGTGGGGACCGTGCAACTTTGGCCAAGCCCTGTGGCCTTTCCTGAGCGTGTCCGGGGTTCCTCATGGTGGGGGCTCTTCCCTTGTCCCACCCCACCCCGCCTTCCTCCGTCATACTCCGTCCTCTGTTTTCTCTCCCTCCAGCCGATGAGACGACAGTGGGGAAGGTGTACGCGGCTCTGATGATATTCAACTTCTACAAACAGAACAAGACCACCAGGGATCAGATTCACCAGGCCACGGGAGGCCTGTCCCAGGTACCGGGTTTCAGGGTTCCCAAGAAGTACGCCTCAGGCTCTGACACCCGTCAGCTGTTTCGACAGCAGAGGGAACGCACATCCTCCCGGGGATAGCACGGCAGGAAAAGGAGGACGAGAGGTCCCAACTGTGGCTTCACTTCTCCGCCCCCAAAGTCAGAGACTCCATGCAGCCTGTCTGCTTTCCAGTGGCTGGTCTCTTGCTGGTCCAGGGGTCCCCTGACTTGGAGAGCTAGTGTTCGGGAGCAGTAGACAAGGGACTGAGAACATGTTTCCTGGAGATACCACTTTCTTAAGTGGTAGAAGAAAGAAGTTCGAACAACACTCGAGGAGGTTGTCTGGGGAGGTGCGAGGAGAACTTGCTTATCCTGCACACGGGCAGGGAGCAGAGAGGTTCAAACCGATGGGTCCAAGTCATGATTTGTTCCACTCATGACTCTGACTGGGCTGGTTTGGGGCCCCGTCTTCCTGATGTCGCCCTTCAAAGAGAACAACTTCCCACATAGCCAAAGCGTCAGTGACCATATGTAGACTCTCTTGTCTAGAAAGTTGCCTGGTGGTCAGGGCTTGCGGGGACAGTCACCCTTCTTGGGATGGGAACTATCTGATGCCCGCCCACACCGCAGCTCCCCGTTCCCCGGGCTGTTGCAGACACCCTTCCGTGCCCTGCCCCCCACCAAGCCCGGAAATCTCAGAATTCTGCTCAATCTGGGGCTCACGCGGCCTCTGCCCGTCAATCCAAGTCGACGAGATGAAATATTTTTACCATTTCTAAGTGGATGCAGTCCCCGGATTTTGTAGGTGAGGAAGCTGAAGCTCCAAGAAGTGAAATGACTTTGTTGATGTCACTTACAGGCCAGGCTGGGAGGAAGACCCTGCCTCCCTCCTGTGTAGGGCTGGGGCAGGGCAGAAGGAGCACCAGCCCACGCTGTGGGGACACTGCAGCTTCCTGGTGCACCTGTCTCTGCCCTTAGAGCTCTTCCCCTTCTCTGCGTCCCTTCTGCAGATGGGCCCTGTGTCCCTGTTCCACCCTCTGAAGGCTACGCTGGAGCAGACACAGCCCGCGGTGCTCCGAGGAGCCCGGGTTTTCCTTCGGCAGAAGAGCGCTGCCTCCCTCAGCAACGGCGGGGCCGTGTGAGTACCCGGCCAGGGGGCGTGGTGCTGGGAGGAGGGAGGACTCCTGGTGTCGGCACCTCCCAGAGGGGCTCTCTGCAGGCCTGGCCGCAGGACATGGAGCCTTCAGGTCCCAGCGCCACTTTGGGAGGAGGCTCCACTGTTCACCCCGTGCCCACCTCCGCCCAGATGGTTCTCGTGGGTGGTGCCTGGAAGCTGGCCCAGGCCGGCTGCTGGAGCCGTCTGTGGTGGTCCCCAGAGCTGATTCCCCAACGCGACACAGGTGCCTCTGATGGTCCCGAGGTCAGCGGCTCCAGACCGTCCCCTCCCAGTGCGTGTGCCCATTTGCCTTCCCGCGCAGGGGCCTCTGCCTCTGCTCACTCCCTGCCCGTCGAGAAATTACTTGTTTCCACCTCGGTCCGCACCGCATTCTGTTGACGCCTTGTGTGTGTCTGGTCTTCCGAACCCCTCTAAGACGCCTTTCCCTCAGATGCCCGCTCCGGTCGCGCTTTCTGAAGCAGCTGTATCCGGTACACAAACTGGTGACATCCTTCTCGCCTGTCCTCTGACTCTTGCCGCAGTAATTCTTGGGCATGAACCACCCAAACCGAGTGCTGTGAAAGAGCAGTGACCCGTCCTGTGCCGTGTGTCGCCGAGGGGTGGTGCAGCGGGCTCCTCTAGCCAGCCCCTGGGGCCAGCAGGGTCCCGTGTCTGCTCACACCCCATCGGCTCAACGGACCCCTGGCTGAGCGCCGAGGGAGGGGCTTCTGCTCCGCCTCATGCAGCGGGGGCTGAGGCGCGGGGCCCGAGAGCAGACTGGGCGTGGCCGGCATGCTTAGGGCTCCCGACGTCCTCTCGTGGCACACGTTTGGATGCTCTTCTTTGAAGCCGGGTTGTGGGTCTTGCACTTAATGAGGTGGATTTTGCTGAGTCCTAAACTGCCCGTAACTCAGCAGCCAGGGCTTGCCGGGCACAAGCATCAACAGGATGTCCGTACTGGGTGTTGTGCACGTCGTACACGTGTGGTCTTTGCTGAGAACCGTCCCTGCTCCAGCTGCACACAGGAGGCCGTGTTTAGGGCTGAGGAAGCTGCTGGCCGGGCCCAGCCCTCCCTCGGACTCCTCTCCGGGGCCCTCTCGGGCCGTCTGCTCCGAGCCTGGCTCTGGGTCCACACCCCTTGCCCCGTGGCCATTTGAGGGCCTGCACGGGAGGGCCTTGTGCCGCTGGGCTGCTCCTGAGCCCAGGCAGAAGGGCCAGTGTAGCTTCCTGGCAGGCTGGGGCCAGGTCCTCGGTGGACTTGCCGGGGCCCACAGACCTCTGAGCCAACAGGACAATCGTCTCTGCTCTACAGACAAACCCAAGAGAGCGGCATCAAGGAGTCTGTTTCCTGGGGCACTCAGCGGACCCAGGAGGTACCCAGTGAGGCAAGGGCACCCCTGGAGCGTGGCCACTCCGCAGAGATCCCAGTGGTGCAGCCGGGAAAGCCGGTGCGGGCTCCTGGGGACTCAGGCTGGGGCTGGCGGACGAGATGGGGGGCGTGAGGCAGGGATGGTGGGAGATGCCAGGAACGCGGCAGGGAGCCCCGGGGAGGGGGAGAAGGTGAGAGTGGAGTGGAGGCTGCCGTGACTGTGCGCTGCTCCGTGCCCAGGCCGTGGATGTCCAGATGCAGAGCGTGGCCCTGAGAGGTCCTGACGGGGAACCCCAGCCCGGCCTGGAGAGCCAGGGACGAGCGGCCTCCATGCCCCGCCTGGCTGCAGAGACTCAGGTGGGTGGTCTGGGAGGGTCAGGGTCATGGGAGGGTGGGGGAGCGGGGGATGAGGAAACCTGGCTTGGGAGGGCTTGTGTCCCTCGTGAAGGCTCCCACCTTATGGCAGCCTGGATGCTGTCGGCCCTGTCAGGGACTCCTGGGACTCCACAATGGACTCAAGAGGAACAGCCAGGGCCCTCCGAGGCCTGCCAAGAGTCCCCAGCACCCACCGGTGGTCAGCCTCTTTTTGGGTTACTGTGGGCGAGTGTGCGTGACCCAGCCTTTCCCTCTCTAGGACATACCTGTCCCACCCTAGTGCACCCCCTTCCCACCAGTGCATAAGGTGCCTCACACCTTGGTCCTCCCTTTGCCCGGTCGAAGCTCTGGGGGTGATCTGCCCTGTTCCTTCTCTGGTGTGCAGGAGCTCCCAGCTCCGTCCCCTGCTCCTTCGGGCATGCAGGGACGCTCTAGGGCAAGGGGGCTGCATGCCCTTTCACAAGGACTCAGAGAGGGGCCTGCAGACCTGAGACTGGGTCGGGGGCCCTGTTTTCACTTGCTGGGAAGGTGAGGGGCTTTAGAAGAGCATGACCTGTGGTCTGGGGCCTCAGCGCTGGCCTGGGGCTGGCCGTGTCCCTACCTCCTTTTGTGGTTCCTGGCTCTGCACATTCAAAATGACTTCATCCTCTAAACTTGTCTCTGTGTCCCACTGCTGGTGGCTCCCGCCCTCTTCCCCTTCCTGACCCTGGCCAGTGGAGCGGCTGCAGGACACTGAGTGGAAGCCGTGGGTCTGCTCCACGTGGGCCCATTTCCACGGGTCCTGATTCCAGCTCAGGGCGGCAGCCCGTGGCCCTGGCCCCGCAGAGCCGTCACACGCAGCTCCCCTCGGTGCTCTCCTAGCCCGGCCCCAGCCTCCCTCTTCCTGGCCTCCTCCCTGTCCTCCCGGGACACGGAGGCAACAGCTCTCTGCGCCCTGCTGGCAGAGACGGGAGAAAGGGTGGGCCTGGGTGGGGAAGAGCTTTCCAGGGAGAGGGAGGGGCCTGGTGGTTCTGGAGCCCCAGACCTGTCTCTCAGACTGTGAGATAAAGGATGCCCCCCCAACCCCCGCCCCGCAGTCGGCCCCCAGCGCCAGCCCCATGAAGCGGTCCATCTCCACACTGGCGCCCCAGCGCCCTCACGTGGCTCATCTCTGCAACGCGGCCCTGGACCGCGCCCGGGCCAGCCAGCCTGTGCGCCCCCCCCCCCCCCCACCGCTGCCACCGCCGCAGGGACAGGAAGCAGAAGTCCCTGGAGAAGGGGCCCAGCCTGTCTGCAGACACAGATGATGGTGCGTCAGGGTCCCTCGGATGTCCAGGGCCTGGGGCAGGGGTCTGAACCCTCTTCCTCTCTGTGCCTCGACCGTACAAGCAGTCCTGAGTAGGGGGTGGTGAGTCGCAGGTCTGGGGACCAGGCAGGACCACCCGCCCACCTCGGCTCTTCCCCGGGTCCTCCTGCTAGTCCTGGGGACCAGGTCTGGGCTGGGGGTCTGTCTCCCCGCCTGGCTCTCTGTGCTGACTTTCCCTCTTCCTGGCCAGCACCCAGCAGGGCCGCAGGGCCAGGCCCACCCCCGGGAGAGGGACCCACAGGCTGCCGGAGGGAGCGCAGACAGGAGCAGGGCTGGTCCCAGGAGCGGAGGCAGCCTTCTTCCTCTTCCTCGGAGAAGCAGCGCTTCTACTCCTGCGACCGCTTTGGGGGCCATGAGCCCTCGCGTCCCAAACCCTCTCTCGGCAGCCACCCCACATCGCCAACAGCTGGGCAGGAGCCAGGACCCCCGAGACCAGTAAGACGGGACCCCCTCGCTGCCCCTCCTTGTAAGACTCCCCCCGCCACCACGTTCCGAATCGTCCTTCACGTGCTGGTTCCCTGGCCCGAGTCTCCTCCCCTCTTCCTTGCCCCACTGCTCCTCCACCAGCCCAGGCCTCCCCTCCCAGCTGCCCTGGACTGGCCTCTGGTCTCGCCCCTCCCTGAGCCGTGCCTGTCCCTTTGTCACCCGTTGTTTCCAGCTACGTTTCCCCCACCACACGCCCTACCTGTCCCCCTCCTCGGGCGCCTGCCTCTCTCCCTGCCTCCCTGCCCCTCCTCCCAGTGGTGCTCACCTGCACTGGCCTCTGGCCCCGTACTTTCATTTTTTCCTCTTTTTGCTCTGTTCTGCTTTCTTGTAGGGTGGCGGCTCCGTGAACGGGAGTCCCTTGTTGTCGGCATCCGGTGCTAGCACCCCTGGCCGTGGCGGGCGGAGGCAGCTCCCCCAGACTCCGCCGACCCCCCGTCCCAGCGTCACCTACAAGACGGCCAACGCTTCGCCTTTCCACTTCGCTGGGGCACAGACCAGCCTCCCCACCTTCTCCCCAGGCCGGCTTAGTCGTGGCCTTTCCGAACACAACGCTCTGCTCCAGAGAGACCCCCTCAGCCAGCCCCTGGCTGCCGGCTCCAGGATCGGCTCTGACCCTTACCTGGGGCAGCGTCCGGACAGTGAGGACGCAGCCCGCACCCAGCCTGAGGACACGCTTACCTTCGAGGAGGCCGTGGCCACCGACTCAGGCCGCTCCTCCCGGACTGAATTGAGCGTCCCGGACTCCGTGTCCTCTCTGACCTCCCAGTCCCACCCCCTCCGCCGCGTGCCCAGCGGCTACCACTGCACTCTGCGACTCGGCTCGGGCGGCCGGGCCCGGCACAGCTACCACCACCCCGACCAGGACCACTGGTGCTAGCTGCACCGCCCACGCCACGCACCTGCGCCGCAGCCGCCTTCCGCCGATGAGTTTTATCGTCCACGCTGGCTCCGGGGGACGCTCAGGGGCACCGAGGCGGGGGCAGCAGCCCCTGCGGGGAGGGGCCCTGCCTTTGGGGCCAGCTGGGGGGAGGCCCCGCTGCTCCCCCCGCCACCTCCTCCTTCACACTGGACCGAGTCTTAAGCCCTTTCAGACAGGGCTGTGGCTCTCTCTGTCCGCCGGTCTGCCTGCCTGGGTCTCGTACCACAGACCCTACATGGGAAGTGGCTGCGTGTGCTGAGTAGGACGCTGCTGGTCTGGATCCTGCGTGCTGGGTCCCAGCATCCGGGGTGTGTGTCTGGAGCCGTTCCGAGGAGGTCTGGAGCTCGCGGAGGCCATCCTTTATCCAAGTCTGTGGCCCTGGGGAACCTGGCACGTTTGAACGCCTGGCCAGACAAGACAGAGTTGACGGTCCACGGGCAGCAGCCTGGGGAGCCTGGGCCGTGGCTCCATGCGTTCTTGGCAGCGCCCACAAACACAGACATGTCCGGCGTGGCTCTTTGTACCTGAAACCACAAGTGGACACCAGAAATACACTCTCACACTCCGTCCTCTCCCAGATGCTGTCAACCCTGGCGGGGACCAAATCTGGAAACATTCTGGCTGTTGGTTTTGGTTTTTAATCACAACACCCTTCCCTCTTTTGTTAATTCCATATACTTGATCTAGAAAAAAGAGAAAAACAAGACTGGGGAAGGAAATAGCAATACTACTTAAAAAAATCCAACCTGTAGGAAGCTCTCAGCTCTTTGGTGTGTGTGCGTGTGCGCGTGCGCGTGCGCGCGCGCGCGTGTGTGTGTGTGTGTGTGTGTGTCTTGTGTGAGGAGACGCTCTTGCGTCCAGCCTGGGTGGTCCCCCAGCTCCCCTGGCCCCTGCTGCTCTCGACCAAGTGCCTGACTCCCGAGCCCTCTCGGGCCAGGCTCCTGGGGGCGGTGCCGTGAAGCCTGTGTGAAGCGTGGGTGAATCCTTGGAGCTGTGCCCAGTTCCAGATATCGGCCAGGTCCAAGGCTGGTGCCAGTGGAGGACACTCGTGTAGCATCCAGTGGGACGGCTGTCGTTGGAAACGAAGCGACCACTTCCCCGTGTTCCTCCCACGAGTGAAAGGGCTTCCTGGGAAGCCACACAGCAGCGTGGAGCGTGTCCTCGTGTGGGGTGTTTTCGGTCTGTCGCACTTCTGAATCTCAGGGACGGGATGCCTGCCAAAGGGGACACGATGTCTGTCGTTGTGAGCTTCTTCTCAGAGAAGGCCAGAGAGAGGGAGAGGCACTTGCAAGAGGGGGAGGTGGGGGCAGGAGGGAGGGTCTGTGTCTGGGCAGACGCGGCACTCGGGACGCCCCAAGTGAATGAGGCCACGACTCCGAGGAAGGGACGCGGCAAGGAGAAGCTTCGAGACTGTGGCTCGCGTGGGAGGCATGGAAGCCCGGCACTGTTCGTGGCACAGGACGTGGGAAAGCAGAAAGCGAAAGAGGAATCCAACCTCATGGCCGCTCTCAAAAGGGAAACACCGGAGTTAGGAGGCTGTGGGTAAAATGCCGGGAGACCCTTTGTTGCGTGGACGAAAGGAGAACTTAGATGGTCAGATTTGGGTGCGCCCTCCGTGTCTGGAAACGTCAGATGATCGCTTTGCCGGATCTTTTGAGTGATCCCATTGGCTGCCACCCCATGACTCGCCTTAAAGAAACTTGGCCTGCGATGTGTGTGTGCGTTTCTCTGTGTGGAGGTGTGTCCCAGTGAGCGGGTGTCGCTAACCCATAGGGCTATGCAACAAAAGACACATGTTAGTAGAACTAAATCACATCAGACCACCACCTGTTCCAGGGTTTCAGCACGATTGTGACCAAACCATTTTATAGAATTTCCTTACCGGAAGGCACAACACTCTGAAACTTTAAGATTACAGAGTATTTTACTGCGATAGGAAACGATAACTGGAGGGTATCTCAGCCTGCATGAGACGCTGTGCTCCTGTTGCAAAGTGGAAGGATGTGTATTTTGATACTGATGTTTCATCTCTGGCCCATGTTACTTTGAATGTATCCATTCTGTGCAGAACCGCAGCTGCTTCCAAGGCCATGGTGGGTGGAGAATCACTGTTGTAGCCCAGCACAGCCTCACCAGTTTGTCTGGATTCTTCTAGACACTGGAATTGGTGAAAACTACAGGGAGTGGGGGAGGAGATACCGTGTCTTGTTTTCCTGACTTTGGGTTTTGTTTCTGTATTGTCTCTTCTCAGCTATCATATGTTTCCACTGAGATCTCATAGTGAGTTGCCAAATTTGAAATGCATGAACCAGTTGTCTGCATCTGGAGCAGTCAAGCAGTGGCTGTAGTTTGAATAAGTTATGTGTGCATGTAAAATATATACATATATACATATATACGAGTATGTGCATGAAATGTATATCTTCGCACTTTTTGATACAATGTACTCATTTGTTAATTTTTAATTATATTTGATATAAATCAAAGGTTTGTTGCAAAACTTTATATTTAAGAACAGTGTTAAAAAAAAACACAAAAAAACAAAAAGAAGTCCCAACCATGCAACACAACTGGGACCTGCTTTAAAACAATCCTGTGATTGATGAGTTTGCTGCCTGAGTAATATTGATCACCCAGACTTTGGATTCTGCTATTGTTTCTACAATGACATTTTGTATGAATCAAAGTCCTTGGATTAAAATAAAACTTAGCAAAAAATCAAATCAAACCCCACCATGCTGCTGGGTGATGTATGCAGGGGGTGTGGGAGTCAGCAATCTGTGTGTCCTCAGGAGGCCGGGCTGCCTCCATGGGCATGCAGGCGGGAGTGCAGAACCGAGGAGCTCTCTGGAGAAAAGAACCCTCTGAAACTTTTTTGGGTCTGTTCATGATGCAAGTGTGGGGTTGGGCTGACGGTCATGGGTTGGGGTCAGGATCAGTGTCTGGATCGGGGCCATGGTCTGGGTTAGGTTTAAGCATAATCAGCTTTCTTCCCCCTCCTCCACCTCCCTATGCCTCCAGGATGGACAGGACTCACCCAGGGTCACACGTGAGTCAGCGGTGAGTTGGAACATTGGTTTTTGGCCTCTCACTCCTGGGCTTTAACAGAAAAGTGAAATAGCTCGTCACTGACTGTTTCAGATCCAGCTCAAGCCCAGTCAGGAGCTGTAGAGGGCCTCAGAGGTCACACACAGCTCTTCCTCCCTCCCACCTGAGAAGGGTGTCACTGGCCACACTCTGCCTGGGCAGCCCCAAGTTCCAGCACCACTCTGACCCATGAGGGCACTGAGGAAACACGTATGGATTGATACAGGACTGACTGCAGTGGCCTACCTGCCCCCATGTGCAGTCTCCTTGCACGCCGGTGGGGCTCTCCTGGCCCTGGCTAGATCCTCCGTCCCATCCAAGTGATCAACAGTGAACAGTGGACAGACAGCCCTTGGCCTATCACCATCTCAGGAGGCATCTGTGGTTCTCCAGTTCAGGCCAGGCATGGTCTTGACAACCCCTATGGCCAGTTACTGAGCAGACTGTGCTCCTGGAATGTAATAAGTCCACGGGCTGTGTAGACAGCCCCACAGGATGTTTCCATTCCCAACACCTGCGTGGTTGAGACAAGCTCGTCCTCCCTCAGTCTCCTAACCTGCCAAGTGTTGGATGCGGCCCTGGCCACAACAGCTGTCCTGCAGACTGGCTCTTCTGTCCTTTGGTCTCCCGATATGTATGTAAACCTTGGGCATGCTTATTTGTTAGAATCGAGGTTATGGGAGTAACTGTGTCTCCCAGCGAGCAGTGTTCTCACTGAGACCGTGTGGATTCAGAGAGCCGCACGCAGGATTCAGGACTGTGGCCTCCAGAAGGTGTACCACGTGTGGATTCTAGGTGTGGAATGATCCTTGAGCCTCCCACGACTTCACTGAGCAATAATTTCCTGATCATCCTCATATTTGGTGTCTGCACTTTGTAAAGGAGAGAGAAGAGACTGGAATGAGCCAGTGTGTTCTCTGAGGTTGGGAGATTAATGTGTGTGGGGGGGCAGGGGTGACTCCCAGGCTTCCCTCCTCCCAAGGGCACAAGCGAGGTCTGTGTGCCTTCCAGTCTCTGAGATCGGAGGACCCAATGCCCAGGGCAGGAGCCTTGAGTGTCCCACCAACAGCAAAGTTGTTTTTTCAGCAGTTATAAGAGCGTCTTGCCATCGTGGGAGGACAGGAAGAGCCCTGGATGGGCGGCTGCAGCCCCTGACCCTAAGTGCACCCCTTCCTTCCCTGGGCTTCAGATTCCACAGCCGTGTAGTCACCCACCAGTGATGCAGAATCTGCTGCTTTCCCCGCCCAGCATCTGCTCTCACGTCCAAGTCCAGCATCTCAGCTTCCCTTTGGGAACCACATCTCACCTGCCTCCCACCCAAACAGTTCCAGAGGGCAGACCCCCCCATTCCACCCACCTCAAAGATGGACATATGATCCAAGTCTACCCAACCCCATGCTCTGTCCTCTGGGTGCTCTGATGGCTTCAAGGATGAGAGTGTGACCCGAGCCAGGCCAAAGACACTTAAAGCCATGACTTTGTGGAACCCAAGGGAAAGAGAAACGCTTCCCAGTAGAATGGATGGTGAGTGAGTGTTAGGCTGGAGTTGCGGGAAGCCCCAGGTGCAGTGAGAGAGACTGTGCCTGAGAATGGGGTCTCCCCAGAGCACTTAGCAGGATGGAGTGTTGGAGAGGGTCCAGCTCACCCTGTGAGACTGTGAGCCCTTGGGCCTGCCAGGTCTAGACCCACTCTTGTTTCTTACAAGTGTTGATGTATTTCTACCATTTAAAAATTTATTTTACTTCAGTAAATATGTCCAGTCCCTCACCATCCACAGTGCTGGGTGACACATCAGGGTGACAATCCCTGAGACTTCCCATGCATGGCGTCCTCACAGGGTGGGCCATAGCAGAGGGAGACAAGAAGGTGGGGTCAGGTCCCAGAGGAGCTCCGGAACGGTTCTGTCCCTGCTCCTTCTCTGTCCCCGGAGAGAAAAACCCCAGAACAGTGAGGGGAGAACCAGCAGGAGCAAGAGGCCCCTGGATGGTTAAGTGATCTGCTTGTTTTTCCCTTATTTTAGGGTCCAGTTTGTAAATGTGCATTCTTATTAGGAAATTACCCATTTCCTCTAGGCTTTCTGTCTGATGCAATAGGTTTCTCTTATTTGACCTTTAATTTCTACTCCTTTTTTTAAAAAAAATATTTTATTTATGTATTTGATAGAGAGAGAGAGTACAAGCAGGGGAAGCAGGAGGGAGAGGGAGAAGCAGGCTTAACAGGGAGAAGCAGATGCTTAACTGACTGAGCCACACAGCCACTCCTAATTTCTCCTCTTTTTCTAGTTTTCTACAAAATTTTCACAATTAATGAACAAATATTGATGTGTTATTTTTAGCTAAAGTCTGTATTTTATTTAAGTCCCCTCCGTTCTACCTTTCTTGCTCCAGGATCCCATGCTGGGCGCCACGTGCCATGTGCCCATCATGTCTCTTCAGGCTCTTCTTGGCTGTGACCGTTTCTCAGATTTACTTGTTTTCCTCGTGATTAGACTGGGGTTATGGGTTCTGAGGAAGCAGATCAGGGAGGTAAAGGGCTTTGTCATCACTTTGTAACAAGGGAACACTTATCACTGTCCGTGTTCATGGTCACCTGCTGAGGCAATGCTGGTCAGGTTTCTCCATTGTGAAGTGACCCTTTGCCATGAGCAGGAAGACACTGCTCTGAGCCCACACTTTAGGAGAGGGGAATTAACTCCATTTCCTTGATGAATGGTTGAGTGTCTCCATCCATTCTTTGGAACTATTTGTAATTTGTTAATAAAAATGCAACCAGGTAATTTAAAAGATCCCACTCCCATTGGCTTCATTGAACAATTCATGAAATAGGCAGCATCTCATTTAGCAAAAAGAAAGGGGCCTGTTTGACCTGCAGGGAAGGGAAGGTATTTAAAGGCACAGAGGGGATTGAGAAAAAGAAATTACTAGAAAAGGATGCACTACATGCATTCTAGGATCATTAGACAACGTCCCCTTCCTAAGGGGAACAGAAGGGGCCATTCAGCTCATTTCCCAGGTTGACTGGTTGAAGGTTACGCGGAGGTGAGGTTGTGTGGAACTGCACTTAAGTCAGATAGTAAGTCTTGGTTTGCTGGCTTGGGTCTCTTGACATAAGTGACTCCATTTGGGGCCTGTGGTTTCTCTTTTAAAACATCATTTATTCTGGGGCACCTAGGTGGCTCAGTTGAGTGGCTGCTTTGGCTCGGGTCATGATCTCAGGGACCTGGGATCGAGCCCCAGGTCAGGCTCCCTGCTCAGTGGGGAGTCTGCTTCTCCCTCTCCCTCTGCCTCTCCCCTCTGCTCATGCACTTCCTCTCTTTCAAATCAATACATGAAATCTTTAAGGAATCATTTATTTTTACCAGTATGGAAACCAGGGTAGCTCGTGCTCCAGCACTACAGTGTTTGGTTGCTGGCTCATTCCTGCTTTGGTGATTGGGAGCGCTTTCCATTGACATCCTTCCATCTCTGTGGCTCTTTCCCTGAGACTTCCTTACTTTCTGATACTTCCAGACTATCCTGGCTCCTGTACTTCCTGTCTCGGTTCTAGTGTCAGCAATTTCAAGGAGCGCTGGTTAGTAGAGGGTGGTATTAAAGTCTTACACATGGGAGCTAAATGTGCTCAGTGGACAGTGCGAGGCAACAAATGCATGCATTCCCACCTGTGCCGACACACCTAGTCATAAAGATTTCTAGGTGCGACTGTCTGTGTCCACATCAAGCCAAAGATGAGTTTACATTGACGTCTCCAACCCGGCCCATCACCACGTGGAGATTGTGATCTTCTCCCTTTGCTGATCTGTAACTTCCTACTCTAACAGGGACAAACCCGGCTCTCCCCATCTGCCATTCCAGATGTGGAATGGATGTGGTGTCTTCAGAACTGGTAGCCACCACACTTCAGGGAAAGAACTTTATCAAATAGAGTCCACCGTGTACATACAGTACATTTTCCTTTACTCTAAAGATTCCATTCATTTCCAAAGTTACCCAGGTCAGCACATTTTGTCCTGCGATCTACAGTGAGGGTCTTTTTCCCCCATACGTTTCTAATACAGTTAGATTATGTGTCCTGTTCTGTATTCCGTTGAAGGGGAGGAAGAATTTTTCCTTGGCCTGAAGTTCTTACCATGGGATTAAGAATAAAATTGACATGAGACAGATTAACAGGAGAAAAAAAAACCCCAAAGTGTAATGATGTGTGCCTAGAGACCCAATAATGAAACTGAGGTCTAAAGAAATGATCAAGGAAGCCAGGTTTCATACTTTCTAGACAAAGAGAAAATACACCTGTGATGAAATCAAGGACAAAGAAAACTTAATCTTGGGAGCTTCAGTTAGTAAGGCATTGTAGACAGAATTTTGGCTGGGACAGTAAATTAGTAAAAAGTAATGGGGATTTTTTTTTTTTTATACAACCTTATGGGCTTGAAATGTCCCATCTCTGGTGATGTTGAAAACTCTTTACCTACTGGTACAGGGACATCTTCATATGAGAGATCGATTTCCTGCCTCCAGGGGGACAGAGGAGGGTCTAGGTGTCCTCATTGCATAGGCTGTCTCTTAAGTAACTGTTATTAAAATGATCTATATGTCAAAGTGGCAGATTTGGGGCAGCCTGCCCTTGAGCCCCTATTCCATCCTGTAACACTCCCACATCCTAAATAACATAGTTTCAGTAGATTATGATTTACTCTTTGGGATGCAAAAATGTTTGTGTTTTTTAAAGATTTTGTTTTTAAGTAACCTCCACACCCAACATGGGGCTCAAACTCACAACCCCAAGATCAAGAGTTGCATGCTCTCCTGACTGAGCTAGCCAGGTGTCCCAAAACGTTTGGGTTTTGACAGATGCATAATGACAGGTAGAAATCATTAAAATATCATGGAATTCACCCCCCGATGCTTTTATCATCTCCAGCTTGCCTTTTCCAGAATCTCCCACAAAGTGTGTAGCATTTTCACACTGGATTCTTTCACTTAGAAAAATATATGTAAAGTTCATCTTTGTCCTTGTATGGGGTGATGGTTTGTTTCTTTCTATTGCTGAATAGATTAACAGGAGAAAAACAAGTCAAACTTCAATATCATGCATGTCTTGTATTCATGGGAGATGCCCAGGGAAACGGAGTAACTCTGTGAGTGGTTCAGCCCACACCCTAAATGCTACCTTCAACTAAAGACCGAAAGATTTTGGGTGGTGGGAAGGCCAGTTCAGGGATGTTATCAGTGAGCACAGTAAACGGGGGTACAGTTGTTCCACAGATTTAAGTCTGTGCCTTCTCTTTTGGCATGAGTTTCTTGAGGTTTAGTCATTCTGTTCCGACACAGAGGGAGACAGGCTTACAGATGGAGTGTCCCTTTAGAAGTGTGCATTTCACTCACCAATGGCACCTTTTACCCAGTTGTCAGAGGTTCTCCCGTATCTGCCATTTCTTAAGATTAATCAGCCCAAATAACCCTTGTGACAAAGAGGCCTATTTTGGGCGGCATATTCTGCTTCCTTCTCATGGATGCGCTTAGTTCCCTTATGGATTCATTTATGGAAGGACATTCTGGCTTCTCTAAATTTGTAACCATTATGAATAGAGCTACTGTGCATAACTGCAGGAGAGTTTTTGCTTGGAAATAGTTTTTCAAAGCAGTTGTTTAAATACTAGAAGTGCGATTGTTGGATCTTAACACGAGACTTATTTCGGTTTGGAAACTGTCCAAACTGTCTTCTGAAGGGACCGTTGCTGTCATTCCTCCCCTTCCAGCAATCGGCATCCTTGTTTTTGGAGGTTATCATTTGTAGTAGTTGTGCAGTGCTGTCTCACTGTTGTTTAAATCTGTACCTTCCTCATGATGAGGTTGAGCATATTTCTGTATGCTTATTTCGTACTGTATGTCTTCTTTGTCCAGGCACGTTCAGATCCTCACCCACGATCGATTAGGATGTTGAGTTCTGATAGCTTTTTGTATATTTTGAATGCAAATATTTTACCAGATGTGTATTTTGCAAACATTTCCTCCCATTTCTGGCTTGTCTTTTGGTTTTCTGAGTGAGGTCTTTCCCAGAGCAGAAGATTTTAGGAAGTTCATGTTATCAGTTTTTTCTTCTGTGGATTGGCTTGTGGTGTTGTGCGTTAAAACTCATCACTGAGCTCAAGGCCATGTGGGTTTTCTTCTGCTTTCTTTTTGCTATTTTGATTGTTTTACATTTTAAATATATCTACAATTTTGAACGAATTTCGGTGTAAGTTGTAAAGCTTGTGTCTGTATTTCACTTAATTCCACACGGTTTCTAACGAATTGTTTCTATTTCCGGGGAACTCAGGGGATGGTCGGACTCCGTTTCAGTTTGAATTTCCAAAATTAATGGATTCATCATCCCCCAGCAGGGACAGGTGTCTGCCCTGAACTGAGCGCACCGCTTCCTGCGCCGCCACCACCGCCTGCAGGGGGCGCCAGAGTCACCGCCCCACACCCTCCTGCTCCGCCTGCACCGCCCGCAGGGGGCGCCAGAGTCACCGCCCCACACCCTCCTGCTCCGCCTGCACCGCCCGCAGGGGGCGCCCGAGGCCCGCTCGCGACCGTTGCTGGGCATGCGCGCTCAGGCCGCTGTCTTCGGCGCAGGCAGGAGTCCCGAGGCCTCAGGACCGGCTGCGGAGGATGGAGGGCCGCGTCCACGCCGGCAGGAGTCCGGCCTCCTCAGGACCCGCTGTGGGGACTCCCGGGGGAGGCGGGCGGCGTCCGCACTGACAGGAGTCCGGACCCTCAGGCCCGCCGGAGCAGGACGGGCGCGCAGTGTAGACGGTGCGGCCTCCGCGGGTTTGTGCGCGGCGCGGGGGTTGCACGGGGCTACGCGTCCCCCTGTCCCGGCTCGGGTTAGGGTCAGGGTCAGGGACAGGGCCAGGGTCAGGGTCAGGGCTAGGGTCATGGTCAGGGTTCGGTTTAGGGTCAGGTGTAGGGTCAGGGTCAGTTGGAGTGTTAGGGTCAGGGTCAGTGTTAGGGTCCGGGTTGGGGTCAGGCTCCGGGTAACGGTCAGGGTCAGGGTTAGGGGTTAGGGTCAGGGTTAGGATTAGGATTCGAGTTAATGTTCGGTGTTAGGGTTCGGGTTCGTGTTCAGGTTCGGGGTTTAGGGTTATGGGTTATTGGTTCGGGTTCGGGTTAGGTTTCGTGTTGGGGTTCAGGTTCGGCTTTTTATTAGGCCCTGAATGGTGGCTCAGGGCACGCCCATCTGTCCTCCCAGTCCTGACCTTCCTTCTCCTCGGCCCTCTGTCATCCCGGATCCTCTCCACCGCCTCCTTAAACAATTCTGAATGTCTCCAGGAGCAGCGTGGCAGGCGTGGGGTCTCAGGAGGTGGTGCCGCGATCCTGTGCCCCAGACGACACGGAGAAAGTAGCCACGGGACATTCTGTCATGAGGACTGGGAGGACGATCCCATCCATCTCCTTGGGCATGAACACGGTTCCAGTCCCTGCTCTTTCCACCACCGCTGTGCCAGCTGCTCCTGAAAACACGTCTGTGAACGACCGAGCCAGAGTTTCTGGGGGTGAGTCCGGGCTGAGCCCTGCTAGGTGAACGGTGCACCTGTGGCCTGGGACGGGTGCGGCTCACGGTGGTCCCAGACAGGGGTGCCTGTCCCCCTTCTCTCCAGGGGACCTGCCTTGGACCTCTGCTTCCTCACGTTCTCCCCAGGGCTGCTGGTCCCCAGACCTGACCCCTGCCGGTCTGAGGGTGACCAGCGCTGGCTCCCCAGGGTTTCCTTTGCCCGAGTCCTTGCCCGGGAGCTCCTGCATCTCCGGACACATACTCCCCGTGTGCCCAGCCTCCCCCTCGAACTTGCAGGTGTTTGGTCTCTGTCCCTGTCTCTGTCCCTGTGGGACCCGGTGACTCGGAGCATGGACTGGAGCAGACCCATGGGAAACCTTTCTCTGGCCTAGGGTTGGGAGCGATGCGTCTGCCCTCTGCGGCGTGCCTTCCGGCTTTCTGCATTTCCCTGGTTTCTGTGTGAGCCACGGGAGGGAACAGCCGTGTCCTGTCTGGGGACCGACTGGGGTGTCCCAGCAGGAACAGGGGCCTTGGCCCCAAGATTGTGCCCAGAATTCCTGAAGGGGTGCCCAGGATGACATCGCCTCTGTAATCCATTCTGCGTGTCGACATCAAATAAGGGCAATTCTATGTCCAACAGGGAAAAACACCAAACGAATGCCCTTTGAAAGTGGGTGGGCAGACACAGAGGCACCCGTTGAGGGATTCCACTTCCAGAAACCTCCAGAACACGTGCAGGAACAGAAAGAGAAAGCAACTTAGGGGCTGCGAGGGGCCAGGCCGGGGGAGCCATGGGCAGGGAGGGCTTGGGCTCAGGGTCTCCTTTGGGGAAGGAGCTCTCCTGCAGCGACGTTCTGGGGTGTGTTGGCGCAGCGTTGGGAATGTCCTTCAGGCTCATGACGTGTTCAAGGGAAAACAAGAACTTTTATTTAAAATAAATAATACACAGCATAGAGGAGATGGAAGGCGACTAGGACGGTGACTCCATAGAGGAGAGGAAGAACACAGGGGGAGGGGAGGAAACATTCTGCGGGGATGTCGGGGTCAGGGGACGGGACGGAGGGTAATTTTACGGGGAGATCTCCCCGCAGAGTTGTGGGCTCTGGATGTGGGTCTGGGAGCCCCGCAGGAGCAGGTGCCAGGGCAGGCGTTGGGCCCGGGGCGGGGGCAGGGTCAGCGGTCGTGGCCAGCGCAGGATCCAGAGCAGGAGCTGGGTCCGAGGCAAGAACAGGAGCCCAGGCAAGGGCAGGGAAAGGAGCAGGAGCAAGGGCTAGGGGCTGGGGCTGGGGCGGGATCAGGGGCATAGGCAGGGGCAAGGGAAGGCGCAGTGGTCCTGGCAAGGCCAGGGGAAGGGCCGGGGGCAGTTGAAGGGGAAGAAGCAGGGACAGGGTCTGGGTATGGGGCGGGAACAGGGGCGCAGGCAGGCGAAGGGGAGGCCGTCCTGGCAGGGGCAGGGGCAGGGGCAGGGGCAGGGGCAAGAACAGATGTAGGACCTGGGTCTGGGGCAGGGGCAGGGGCAGTGGCCCTGGCAGGGAAAGGAGAAGGGACAGGGGCAGGGGCAGGAGCTGGGGCAAGGGCAGGAACAGGGGCCCCGTGAGGGCCCGGGGAAGCAGTGGGACCGAGGGAGGAGCTGGGTCAGGGGCGAGAACGGGAGCACAGGCAAGGGCAGGGAAAGGAGCAGGAGCAAGGGCTAGGGGCTGGGACTGGGGCGGGAACAGGGCCTTAGGCAGGAGCAGGGGAAGGGGCAGTGGTCCTGGCAGGGCCAGGGGACGGGAAGGGGGCAGTTGAAGGGGAAGAAGCAGAGGCAGTTTCTGGGTCTGGGGCGGGAACAGGGGCGCAGGCAGGGGAAGGGGAGGCCGTCCTGGCAGGGTCAGAGGCAGGGGCAAGAACAGGGGTAGGACCTGGGTCTTTGGCAGGTGCAGGGGCAGTGGCCCTGGCAGGGAAAGGAGAAGGGACAGGGGCAGGGGCAGGGGAAGGGACAGGAGCAGCAACAGGAACTGGGGCATGTGCAGGGGTGATGGCCGGTGCAGGGTCAAGGGCAGGAGCTGGGTCTGGGGCAGGAACAGGGTCACAGGCAGGGGAAGGGGAGGCCGTCCTGGCAGGGGCATGGGAAGGGGAAACCGAAGGGGCAGGAACAGGGGTAGGACCTGGGTCTGGGGCAGGGGCAGGGACAGGGGCAGGGGCAGGGGCAGGAGCAGGAGCTGGGACAAGTGCACGGGTGAGGGCCTGTGCAGGGTCAAGGGCAGGAGCTGGGTCTGGGGCAGGAACCGGGGCCCTGTGAAGGCCCGGGGAAGCGGTGGGACCAAGGGAGGATCTGGGTCAGGGGCGAGAACAGGAGCACAGGCAGGGGCAGGGGACGTGGGGGTAGCTCTGGTAGGGGCAGGGGCAGGGGGAGCGGCAGGAGCAGGGCTGGGGCCAGGAGCAGGAGCCGGCTCTCCCTGCACGGCATCAGCACCTCCGTGGGCAGGCGGCCGGTGCCCTGTCGGCTCCCGGTCTCCCGCCGAAGTCTCTCCCGTCACCATGTCCCCCTCCGGAGCTGCTGAGGTTGGGAGTGGGCCTAGCTTCTCCGCCTGAGTAGCTGTGAGAGGAGAGAAGGTCACCCGCGGGCCTGCCTCTCCCTGGGGCTTGGCAGAGACCGAGCACAGCCCAGGGTCTCCCGGAGAAGCCGCAGCCACGAAGGAACCCTCCCCGGGACGTCTCCCCGACGGCAGGCCGCCCCCTGGGTGCTCCGAGCCAGGTCGTGGCTCCCGGCCCCACGCCAGCCTGTGGGGGCTTCGCCCTGTGGGGCCCATCACCGACCCCTCCCCACACAGCCACAGGCACCCCATCCCAGCCTTCTCACCCTCGGCCTTGGCCTCCGTGGGCTCCGTGTCCAGGACCGCAGTCCAATGGAGTAGCGGGGACCGTGGTCTGGGAGGGACCGGAGGCCTTCCCAGGACCGGGGACTCCAGGGTCAGGGAGGAGTGCGTGTCTTCCCGCCTCCTTCCTCTTTCATCCGTGGCCTGCCAAGGCAGAGACGGGGAGCGTGCAAGAGGCCGCAGAGCCCTGCCCGGCCATACCCACCGTCCTCCTGCCCAGTCCCCCGGCTTCTCCCGGATCACACGCAGACCTGCACGTGCACAGCCCCGCACCTGGGTCAGGGACCCGTCCCTGCAGGGTCTCAGGATAAACCCCGGGCAGAAGGACGCAGCCCCCACACCCCATCCCACGTAGCCAGCCTGAACCTGGGGTGTGAACATGACCTGCCCACCGGGCATCTGACCCCTCATCAGCCTGCTCCTGCTCGGGGCGTGTCCACCCCCGATGAGCTCTCTTCACCCACACACGCACACACACACACACACACACACACACACACACGGGGAGGAGGCCTGGGGCGACACGGGTGGATCGGAAGGTGTGGGGCTGTCTGACTCGGAGCCTCCCGGGGTCACCTTTCGATTCTTCTTGCCAAAGGGCCAGAGGCGTCGGGGAGCCCTGCCAGGCCCTCCGCAGTGAGGGGATGTGCTTGGCGGGCGAGCTCTCCTCTGCTCGCCTCCTCTGGACTTGGGTATGCAACAGAGGAACATGTCGCTTCTGTGGGGATCTCCGCAGAAATGAGCTGGGCAGGGGGTTGTCTCCGGAACGTGGGTGCCTGGATACGTGGGTTCCAATTCCGTTGGGCTGTGTCGTCAGGGAAGTGAGGTCACCGCTGCCTGGGGGCTCCTTCCGGGACTTCCTCCTCACCCTGGAGCTCCCTGAGGGCGCCCCTCCCCCAGCTGCTCCAGGCTCACCCCCCACCCCATGCCCTGTCTCTACAGTGACCCCCACACGGCCTACCCTCAGCCCCTGGGAGGCCTGGGTGCAGCTGTGGTCCCCGCTGTGAGGGCCCAGAGCTGGGTTCAGACCGGGTTCCTGCTCCGGCTCCTGCCCAGGACTGGGACCGCGGACGCACCCTGTGGCTCCCAGGGCCTCCCCAGTCTCCCCGTGTGCACACTGGGGGTGTTCTGGCTTCTACTTCTGGGGATGCCATCAGGGGTGGGACCTCTCCATACGTTCCGTACCCGCTCTCCCGGGAGGCTCGTGCACACCCTTGGCGATGCACGGGCGAGCCAGGGGCTGGGCGGGGGCATGGAGCACGGCCCAGAGGGGCCTGGATCTGCTCTGGGATCCAGGCAAAGCCACCCTCCTGCTGCCTGGGTCCCATCAGCCGTGGCAAGGTGGCAGTTCATGGAGTCTGACCGTGGTGACACAGACTTCCAGGGGCTCCCATTAGGTTGAGGTCCAAGGGCCTCGTCTGCGCCCATGTGCCGGACAGCCCCCACCGTGGTTCCCGGGCATTCCCGAATCCGTCCCGCCAGGGTGGATGGCCCGTGGGACTGAGAAGGGGACAAAGTGTTTGGCGGTCATTTCCCAGCCGATGGAGGAAAGTCTGTGACTTCTCCTGGTTCCCTCTCTCCTGTGTTCGGTGTCTGTCTCTGTCTTTGACTTTGTCTCCGGGTCTGTCTCTGTCTCTGGTTTTGTGTGTCTCACAGGAGCAGGATCTGTGGGCTCCAGGGGTGATGGGAGAACCCTCAGAAGTCTCCCTTGTCCCTGTTTCCCTCCCCTGGGCTGGTGCTTGGTTCCTTGCTAAGGCCTTGTCCCCCTGAGCAGAGCACTGACTCTGGAACCTCTTGCACATGGGGCCCCTGAGGCTGCAACGAGGAGGGTCCCGACCTTGGTCCCCAGACCAGGGCTCTAGGGCTCTGCCACATTCTGCAAGCCCACGATGTCAGCCCCCCAAGGCTGCAGGCTGTCCTCTGCTCAGAAGGACCTCGAGGGAGTCCAAAGCATGTTCCCAAGACTGGGAGCACAGTGGGTCAGGGAGAGAGATTCAAGGCCCACAGGCTCTTCGGCAAGCCTGTGGGAGCCTAGGGACAGCCCGTCTCTATGGCCCCATTGAGAGAAGAGTAAGGGGAGGCCTTTGGCGGTGTAGCCCTGTCCACACTGGGGAGGGGGGGTTTACCTCTTCCTACTTCCAGGGGAGGTGTCCGGGGTGGTGAAGGACACCAGGCCCCAGACCCTGTCCTCACCCAGTGCCCTGGCAAAGCCCCTGGGCCCCTTGGGGACGCCTTGACCATCAGCCCTTCCTGTCTCCCCTCCCCATGCTAAGGATCTCGGTCCTTGCCAGGAGACCTGACGCCCCTGACGCCATGGCCCAGCTGTCTCCAACCTCTTTCTTCTTATCTGCCTTGTTACCCACCATTTTCCCAGGGTGTCTCCCCCTCTGAGCCCTAGCTGGGCAGAGTGGTGTGTGTGTGTGTGTGTGTGTGGGTGTGTGTGTGTCTGTGTGTGTGTGGGTGTGTGTGTCTGTGTGTGCGTGCCTGTGTGTGTGTATGTGCGCACGCTCAAGCAGTCGCCTCTCCCTGTCTGGGGAGGCCCGAGGTCACGTCCCCACATGGGACGGGGTGGGTAGCTCTCCCCAAGGATCTGAGAGGCTCTCACCCTCAAAGCAGACCTCATGGGAGGGTCGGGGCTTGCCTAGGACTGGAGGGAAGCTCTGCTCCTTGGACTCTGTACCCGTCTTTTGTCCTGGGCCGGTCCCTGCCTCTCTTGACCCCAGGTTCCCAACTGTCCCTGAGGCTTGGACATGGAAATGCTTGAATCTGGCCGTTCCTCCAGGGGGACGTGGAGGTGGAGGAAAGGTGCCCCAGGCACACAGACCTCCATTCCGAGACGGCCAGGTGTGCCCAGGAGACCTGCACGCAGCACCTGGACCGTGACCCAGCCTTGCGGTGGATGTGTACGCGACCCATGGCGCAGTCCCTGTCTGGTCCCCCCTGTTCCCTCACCTCTGCCACGTGCTCTGGGTCCCCGAAGTCTGCTGAGCACCAGAGCCATGCCTATCCCGGGGAGCAAGGCTCAGGATGCAAGGCCAGGAGGGTTGGACATGTGGGGATGCAAAGGTCACCGAGTACTCCCCACCCAGCTGGCCTGGAATTCAGAATCCCTCCCAGGGTCCCGTGAAATGCGGGGTTGAGCCAAAGGCCTTGGAGACATCAGTGGCAGGGAGGTCAGTGGGCCCCTTCCACTTCTCCTCTCTCCCTCTGCTTAGTCTTCCTGGTTGTACCCGGGGACAGAGGTCCAGCCTGTCCTTGGATTTAGCCCTGGCTTGAGTCAGTGGGTGGAAGGAGGACAGGGAAGGTTAGGGTTTGGGTTAAGGGTTTGGGTTAGGGTGAGGGTCACAGTTAGAGTTAGGGTTAGGGTTAGAGGGCTAGGGTGAGGTTTAGAGGGTTAGAAGGTAAGGGTTAGGGTTAGGGTTAGAAGGTAAGGGTTAGGGCTAGAGGGATAGGGTTAGGATTAGGGTTAGGGTTAGATTTAGGGTTAGGGTGAGGGTTAGGGTTAGGGTTAGGGTTAGTGTGAGGGTCACAGTTAGAGTTAGGGTTAGGGTTAGAGGGCTAGGGTGAGGGTTAGAGGGTTAGGGTGAGGGTTAGGGTTAGGGTTAGAATGTGAGGGTTAGGGCTAGAGGGATAGGGTTAGGATTAGGGTCAGGGTCAGGGACAGGGTCAGGGTCAGGGCCATCATTAGGGTCACCGTCAAGGTCACGGCTAGGGTCATGGTCAGGGTTCGGTTTAGGGTCAGGTGTAGGGTCAGGGTCAGTTTGAGTGTTAGGGTCAGGGTCAGTGTTAGGGTTCGGGTTAGGGTTAGGGTTAGGGTTAGGGTTAGGGTTCGGGTTAGGGTTCGGGTTAGGGTTCGGGTTAGGGTTAGGGTTAGGGTTCGGGTTAGGGTTCGGGTTAGGGTTAGGGTTAGGGTTCGGGTTAGGGTTAGGGGTTAGGGTTCGGGTTAGGGTTAGGGTTAGGGTTCGGGTTAGGGTTAGGGGTTAGGGTTCGGGTTAGGGTTAGGGTTAGGGTTCGGGTTAGGGTTAGGGTTAGGGTTCGGGTTAGGGTTAGGGTTAGGGTTAGGGTTAGGGTTAGGGTTCGGGTTCGGGTTCGGGTTAGGGTTAGGGTTCGGGTTAGGGTTAGGGTTCGGGTTAGGGTTCGGGTTAGGGTTAGGGTTCGGGTTCGGGTTAGGGTTCGGGTTAGGGTTCGGGTTAGGGTTAGGGTTCGGGTTAGGGTTAGGGTTAGGGTTAGGGTTCGGGTTCGGGTTAGGGTTAGGGTTCGGGTTAGGGTTCGGGTTAGGGTTAGGGTTAGGGTTCGGGTTAGGGTTCGGGTTCGGGTTAGGGTTCGGGTTAGGGTTAGGGTTAGGGTTCGGGTTAGGGTTAGGGTTAGGGTTCGGGTTAGGGTTCGGGTTAGGGTTAGGGTTCGGGTTAGGGTTCGGGTTAGGGTTCGGGTTAGGGTTAGGGTTAGGGTTAGGGTTAGGGTTAGGGTTAGGGTTCGGGTTAGGGTTAGGGTTCGGGTTAGGGTTCGGGTTAGGGTTAGGGTTAGGGTTAGGGTTCGGGTTAGGGTTAGGGTTCGGGTTAGGGTTAGGGTTCGGGTTAGGGTTCGGGTTAGGGTTCGGGTTAGGGTTAGGGTTAGGGTTAGGGTTAGGGTTCGGGTTAGGGTTCGGGTTCGGGTTAGGGTTCGGGTTAGGGTTAGGGTTAGGGTTAGGGTTAGGGTTAGGGTTAGGGTTCGGGTTAGGGTTCGGGTTAGGGTTAGGGTTCGGGTTAGGGTTCGGGTTAGGGTTAGGGTTAGGGTTAGGGTTAGGGTTAGGGTTAGGGTTCGGGTTAGGGTTCGGGTTAGGGTTAGGGTTAGGGTTAGGGTTAGGGTTCGGGTTAGGGTTAGGGTTAGGGTTCGGGTTAGGGTTCGGGTTAGGGTTCGGGTTAGGGTTAGGGTTAGGGTTAGGGTTCGGGTTAGGGTTAGGGTTCGGGTTAGGGTTAGGGTTAGGGTTAGGGTTAGGGTTAGGGTTAGGGTTCGGGTTAGGGTTAGGGTTAGGGTTAGGGTTCGGGTTCGGGTTCGGGTTCGGGTTAGGGTTAGGGTTAGGGTTAGGGTTAGGGTTAGGGTTCGGGTTAGGGTTAGGGTTCGGGTTCGGGTTCGGGTTAGGGTTAGGGTTAGGGTTAGGGTTAGGGTTAGGGTTAGGGTTAGGGTTCGGGTTCGGGTTAGGGTTAGGGTTAGGGTTAGGGTTAGGGTTCGGGTTAGGGTTAGGGTTAGGGTTCGGGTTCGGGTTAGGGTTCGGGTTAGGGTTAGGGTTAGGGTTAGGGTTAGGGTTAGGGTTAGGGTTAGGGTTAGGGTTAGGGTTAGGGTTCGGGTTAGGGTTAGGGTTAGGGTTCGGGTTCGGGTTAGGGTTAGGGTTAGGGTTAGGGTTAGGGTTAGGGTTAGGGTTAGGGTTAGGGTTAGGGTTAGGGTTAGGGTTAGGGTTAGGGTTAGGGTTAGGGTTAGGGTTAGGGTTAGGGTTAGGGTTAGGGTTAGGGTTAGGGTTAGGGTTAGGGTTAGGGTTAGGGTTAGGGTTAGGGTTAGGGTT